>NW_027045447.1:10615973-11017974 GCF_025399875.1 Dalotia coriaria
ACCCACATGAATATATTGAATGAAATTATTGGTTTAATGTGCTCATAATTCAATTTAAATTAAAATATTTTTATGAGGCATATAAGTCGCGATCAATGATTGTGAGTTTTAAAACCAATAAAATAACCGGAGTTTTTGGCGCGAAATTGATTGAAGGCGACCGTAGCGAGCGTTTAATCAATCATTTAGTCACCCCGGGACTAAAACCCGTTACTAAAGTACTTTAATCACTGTCTTTTTTTAAAGTTCCTAAAATAAAAATGAATTTTAACTTCATTCGTATATAATCAAAAAATATTATGACAGAAAATATGTCATTAAACCAGCTTTAGGACATGTTTATTATTTTTTCCATCCTAATTAAGTGAAACAAATTTTCATATTTTCAGAACCTTGGAATTACTTAGTGAATACATTAATGAGGTAATGTATTTTATTTATTCAAAAAAGTTAAAAATAAAAACTTTTCCGAACGTGAACCAATATGATTATTTATTTTTACAATTCTTTAACACGTATTTTTTCGATGTTATTTTCTTGTATTAATTAGATATTATGTTCTTAAAAAAGTTAAAGATAAAAAGCATCATCAATCATCACTTTCGCCTATCCACTCCAGTTTGACTGTCTGGAGAAGTAATTTATCTAATATGTTTCAAAAACCGCTAATTATATTTTCCTTAAAATAATTAACACTGAATAATATTCACATAATTTACATATGTAAATACAAATTAGAAAGATATACATACTTATTTTATTTGTATTTGCCATAATTAGCAGCGAAAAGCAAATAAAAACCAAGTTGCGTAAAGATTATGAATCAACTCTTGCAAGATACTATTCCCATAAAGATGATTGTCGTTACCGAATTACTATTGAGCAATTAACACTAAGCACCAGGCAACAATAAAGTGCAAAATGAGTTTACGACAAGTGATTAACTTGCAGGCGGTATAAAAAAACATTAAATATTTACCTTTTCATTAGCACTGTCCGTTTGCAAGTAGTAAACCACAACGAACATCCACGCGATTGAGAAGAACAACAAAACTTTGATATTCCGTCGCATCTCGCAGGAGCTTAACGTCAACAGGAGATGAATGAAACTTAATTCGGAGCACAAGTTAAAAACAGACTCAGTGGCCGCAGGCTGCGACAAATTTGCCGTCAACGAGGAAAATTTTCATTTAATATTCAGCAGCGAAGAATTGGATTAGTCTGTCGCAAAGTTGCCGACGTTTGCAAAGATCTACACTTCTTGGGAGTTGTGCAGTGCGGATACATTTATGATGCGCGCACGAGTTTCGGCGTGTTCGGGTTGGACACTTTTAGGGTGGTGAGCAGGGAGAGACACTCGCGCGACTGCAGTGGAAAGAATTTTTAATCGCGCGTTGTGCGTATAGTTGATGTGCGAATTGTTGGCTGAGATCAGTCGCGGGTGGCAGCGTAAATTGTGCGTATTTACAGCCGGAATATCGTGCGAATACTGCAGTGTGCAGAGCGCGCGCGTTGCCGAACGAGAAAGAAGCCAACAGGAATCGGTACGACGATCGCGCCTGCTGGACGGCTGCCGCCGCTGCTACTGCTACTAGTTCGGTCGGCTGACTGCCCTGTTCGGTGTTTGTCTCGGCTGGCTCACTGGTGCGCCGCGCCGGTGAGTCTCCGTGTGTGTATATCTTGCGCTCGTTCTATTTTCGGTCCAGTTCTTACACGCGGCACACGGCGTTTGCCAATCCGACGCGCACTTGCGCCGCCAGTGGGAGGATGCGTCGCGGCGCTTCAGCCAAAACCCGCACGCCGCTCGATAACAATTACTCAGCCAATGGGAATACTTCATGTGGGGTGGACGGAGCCACACGCCGACAATCATTTTCAAATATTATTTTTCATATTGAATTGACAATTTGCAGGCTATTCATGAAAGTTAATTGTGTATTTAAATTTGACCGATTAACTTTATATTTCTTTTATGTGTTGCATCGTTCATGAATTGAAATTTTGTTTCAGTTTTAATGTAAATATATAGCAACTTCATTTAGCAGTCAATTTTACGTTTACTTTTAAATTTATTTATGTAAAAAATGAAAGTAAGGACAAATTAGAATCATGACACCTTTTAATGTTTATTAGCAAAGTAATTGTGATTGCTGTTGGTGTCGTTATTATATCGAAGATGCTATATTTTGCATTCAAATAAAATCTATTCTTTAAGTTTGCTTTTATTTTAGTTTAATATTAATGTCGTAGTAAAGTTGATAATAACTTTAATATCTTTAACACTTATGCTTGTGAACGTTGACAACTGTGGAGGTAGGCAACTCCTTTTACAAATTATGTTACTACTTTAAATACAAATGGTGCGAAATGATGAGATTTAAATAAGTCTGAAATTGCTATCCCTCAGAAGTCATTGAATTATTATAAATCTTTATATATATAATGACTTTTAGTGATTTTATATAGAAGCGTTAAACGATCTATGAAGCCATATCCATTTCAGTCTTATTCAAAATTAAATCTTTTCCAAATAAAATAAGCTTAAACTTTTAAATGTGAGCTAAAATATGTAAAAAATAAAACTTAATCCATTGCAGACAAATTAATTTAATTTAAAATGCTTCCTATAAAAGAAAATTACGTATTGAAAATTTACTTTTGGTAATGTCAGGTTAAAACATTTGTTTGGCTAGGTCAGCTGACTTTGAAGTTTAAGTCAAAACAAAGATGTGTGTTGTTATGGAATAATCCGAGCAAATAATAAATTTGCAAGTGTTTAATAAAGGAGCTGTGAAATTTAATTCATAATGGCCACGTCTGAGATTACATTTCATCCAATTATTAGTTCCATACAAAGAATAGCATTGTATGAAACAAAATCGGTATGTCTCGAAATTAATATTTATACTTCATTAATATTATTCATAAACAATTATAGGACTTCTACCTTGTTGGATCCAACAACACAGAGACACGTTTTCGCGTTTTACGCATAAGTCGTAAAGAACCACGAGAGTTACTTCTTCATGATGATAAAACTGAATTCACCAAAAATGAAATACACAATTTCCTTACTTCAATCTCCACTAAAAACCATATCAACAATGTGATATCTGCATTTGGGATTGTTGGTTTCATCAGATTCCTTGAGGGATATTATATTATCTTAGTTACTCAAAGAACTAGAGTTGCTGTTATTGGATATCACACAATTTATAAAATTGAATACACAACCATGATTTACATTCCGAATGACACTGAAAGGTCTTTACATCCCGATGAGGCAAGATATGTGAAGATGTTTCAAGCAATTGATTTATCTAGTAATTTTACTTCAGGTAAGTAATTATTGAAATATAGATGCATTTTTACTTATTTACTTATTTGTTTGCTACAGTTATAGTTATGATTTAACTCACACACTGCAACACAACATGAGCAGTCCAAAAAAGATCATACCAAATTTACTGGATGAAAAACAAATGGGGCATGAAATGCTTACTTCATTTCCTGAAGATACTCAACTAGATTTTGCCGTTCGATTCCGACCAAATCGAAAATTTGTGTGGAATTCTCATCTATTAAGCAAAGTTGAAAAGGACCTGCATCCTGATTGGTTGATTTACATCACTCATGGCTTTATTGGACAATCGAATATAAGTGTATTTGGTCGTTCAATTTACGTTACACTCATTGCACGTAGGTCATGCAAATATGCAGGAACGAGATTTCTAAAACGCGGAGCTAACTTCAAAGGAGACGTTGCGAACGAAGTGGAAACCGAGCAAATGGCACATGATTCAGGTGTCTCGTCGTTCAGCAAAAGCCATTTTACATCATTCGTGCAAATGCGCGGATCAATTCCAGGCCATTGGCGGCAAGACATGGGTAAAATGGTGGCTAAGCCAGCTATCACGTTAGATTTGAACGATCCGTTTGCTGAAACAGCTGGCGCACATTTTAACGACTTGCTTAAACGATATGGTTCTCCAATAATTGTACTCAATCTTGTAAAACAACGCGAGAAGAAGAGGCAGGAACGATTACTCAGTGATGAATTTAGTGGTAGCATCAAATATCTCAATCAATTTCTACCACCTGAGCATCAAATTCAGTATAAACCATTTGACATGGCACGCAAAAATAAAACCAACGCGAATGTAATGGGTTGTTTAGCTGGGATCGCGCGCAGTTGTGTTAGCAAAACCGGATTATTCCAAAACACTCCACCGTACTTTGCGCAGAAATCCTCAACAATTGTTGGCAAACATAAAACATTGAAAAATATGACGTACCAAACTGGCATTATCCGAACTAATTGCGTCGATTGTCTTGATCGGACAAACACAGCCCAATTTGCAATTGGCAAATGCGTTTTGGGGTACCAATTGTGTGCGCTTGGTGTTCTAGACAGCCCAAATCTTGAATTTGACACCGATTGCGTTCGCATGCTCGAGTCACTATATGAAGATCACGGAGATACTTTGGCATTGCAATATGGCGGCTCACAATTAGTGCATCGTATAAAAACGTATCGGAAAACAGCGCCATGGACGTCGCAGGGTAATGATATTATGCAAACGTTGAGTCGCTACTATAGCAACACTTTTTCTGATGCCGAAAAACAAAATACAATCAACTTGTTCCTTGGACTGTTTGTACCGGAGTTGAACAAACCTCCAATATGGGAATATCCTAATGATTATTACTTTCATTTCAAGTCGACAATCAATTTTGCAGACATGCGTTTGTTGACACAATGGTGGGACACGGATATTCTACCGGTGCTCCCGTTTGCATTAAATGATATTGAAAAAGCATGCTCAGAGCTTATCCAGATACAGAATCGTGATTTGGAAATGATTGACGCTTACTTGGATTATCATAGACCGTATCAATTGAGTGTGTTGGACGAGGTGTTTGCGTATAAAATCTGCAATTCTATTCGTGATTTTATGCCCAATTGTACGACGAATTACAGTCCGTTTTCAATTCGTGTTCGACCCGGCCGTAGACGGGAGGAAACAGGCAAAAATGTTAATATGAAAAATCCTAGTTTAACTGGATTAAGCTCTACTAGTTCAACAACATCAAGCACAAGGTTTGTATTCGCATAAATTCAATAATCTTTAAGTGAAATTCTTTTCTTTAGTACTGATTCAAGCGAATGCAGTGATTCGAGTGAAGATGAAACCAGTTTGACGAACGAATCAGCAATGACTCAATCACACGATAGTAACAATACCTATAATGCTGTCAAATTTCAAACGCTTTTCCCGAGTATGGACCAAGTATATGGCATGGAAATTACGGATCCGAAGAAGTCGGACATGGCGATTTATAAAAAGTACGTAATGTGTTAAATTAAGACCGCATGTCTTACGTTTCTCCCGATAAATTCTGGTTACTATTAAATATGTGTTGCAGGTATGTCTTGACAGGGAAGAAGGCTAATGGCACAGTCAACAGCAATGTGTCCCTGGTGACTATTGATCAGTTGCAGCGAAAGCCGTGCTTCGGTACTGATTCCTCTTTTGAAGTCAAACCACCGGTGGTGTCGCAAAAATCGATCCGAATGTACGAAAGATATATAGAAACTGGTAAAAACGGCGGTTTTGAACCCTCCGCAGATGATATGGCGAAATATGAAAAGTTTGCAAAATATACAAATTAATTAAAAGGATGGTCAATTTATTTATGTTCAGCCATTTTTACCATTTCAGATGTTAACCGCTTTTATTCAGCTTGTAATATTCCAATCTTGAGTGCAAAATAATAATCTGATGCAGCAGCAAGTGCTGCATCTTGCTGGAAAAAAGTTTTGTATCTACTTCAACTTCTTCTTGGGGCGCAAGTTGTTGGTGTGTCCGCACTTGGTCTTACGGCAGTTGGTCGCACGTGGATGCAGCCTAGCGTAGCATTTGCGGCAGATCATCTTGTCGCAGTTGTATTTCTGGGCCAAGATGCGCAGAGATGGTTCGATGATACCACCTCGCAGACGCAGCACCAAGTGGAGAGTGGACTCCTTCTGGATGTTGTAGTCGGAGAGCGTGCGTCCATCTTCCAATTGTTTGCCAGCGAAGATCAAACGCTGCTGATCTGGAGGGATTCCCTCTTTGTCTTGGATCTTAGCCTTGACATTTTCGATTGTGTCAGAGGGCTCAACCTCAAGCGTGATGGTTTTACCCGTGAGGGTCTTCACGAAAATTTGCATCCTGAAATGTGTTTTAGTATGAATCGGTAACCTAACCTCGCTATTTGTATGTACGTGTAATACTCAATAAAAGCTCAAATAAGCAAAGAAATCATTCAAAACACTACCTATTAGTAACATGCATACCAATACGTAACTTGAATTTACTAATTTGATCTATTTGATACTCGAAAATATGAAAAATATGGGGATTGCACTTACTTTGAAACGTGCTTCTTGCACCTCCAATCGAAAAGGAATATGACAAATGACAGCTGCAAATGTTTCACAAACACAAAATGGCGACTATGATCATGCGCGACCGAAACTGAAATGAGGGCGCTACACGCGGATAATTTAAAACAGATTTTGTTTAAAAGTAGCCGACTGGCAAATGTTATCAAATGTAAATAGCAAAATAATAATAAATATTGATTTGTTTATAGTTTCTATTAGCAACATGTAAGATAAATTAAACGGAATTAAATTTAAAAACATTTTTGTGTATTTTATTAATGTGAAAAGATTTGAAAGTTTATTTAATAACGTGTTTTGCCAATAAGTTACATAATGAATTATAATACAGAAAAGTAATTCAAATTTTAAATTATTACAACACCAAACTGCTTAAAAGTGACCGTGATACGCTGGTTCTGGTGCGTATTCAAGTTTTTTCTCTTCCTCCACTTTTTTCTTGGGGAAGTAGGGATTCTTCTCAGGATCCAAATTCAATCTAAAGAATATTCAACATTATAATTATCCGACTTAATAAACTATTTTATCTATTTTACAATATAATTTTACCTGTAATAATTTGTAGCACTGTGGCAATCAACATTGTACCACCAATCGCAAGCGAATTCTTTCTGGTTGAAAAGGGTACCATTTGTGCAAAGAAACGACGCACCCTGGTGTCCCTCACGACCATCATGGCACACATGGTATGCCTATAAATATAGTTACATCAATATCAAATGGATTGGCATCTTGGGTAATTATCGTACTTGGCATCCAGTTTCTACGTTGGCATACATGCCCGGATGCGCTGGGACATTGTGGCAAGAGAAACCAGTTTCTGGTACCGAATGATAAACAGGATAGTCTACACCAGGAACACCAGGAATTTTAGACAAGTCCTGCCCTTTTTCATGCTCCTTTGGCTTCTTCACTACCTTGACAGGCACAGCTTGATACTGTCCATGATGGCCGTCATAATAAGGATCATAGTAATCTGCTTGGCGCACTTCCTGCAATAAACAATATTGCATATATAAATGAGTTAATAATATTAACAAAACTTACAATACGAATTGCGTACACCAAACAGGCACTCGCCAAAACCAAAAGACAAACTTTAAACATTTCTGATACGAACACGCAGAGAACCTACATCAAATGCGGCACTCGCGATACTGACTCGAGAGAGAATTCCACTTTTTGAAAAAGAAAACGAACGAAATCGAAAGTGAAACCCTTTCACGTTGTCGTTAAATGTATAAACAAAACTTACGGCGCTTATGCGCTAAACCAGTTATATTTCTTTTCGTATAAATGTACCGGTTGTACAAATTAAGACTGTGTAACTGCCATCCACACAAAGTTAGAGTATAAATTCATGTTATTATTTTACAACATGCAGTATACTCAAATTCATTCTTGTGCACTAAATATTCGAAAGACGTTAATTTTACCCTGCGGCCAGAGCGTATTATATGTTGCGTAAAATTGGAGCTAGCTTTCGACATACTCGTGCAACTAGTTAACAAGCACCTTATTATTAATTGAATTGTTAATATTTAATCGCGTACACTTTAGCTCGGAACGATTTTGCATCTAGGTCATGATAAAATTCGTATTTTGCTGGATATTAAACGAATTTTGGTTTTAGAATTCGATTTCTAAAACATCAAACTGTTTTACGGCAACTGTATTTTGCCAACGGGCTTTTGTCAAACTCTCTTCCGTCAATTGCATGAATATGAAATTTGCAATGGTAATTATAAGAAAGTTTACTTGCAGAATGGAAACTCTGTTCAAATAACTTGCTAACTATGCATGAAATTAATGGGTGGTAAGATGTGGAGTTGCTACACCGAAGCGGACGTGCCGTATGCTGCTCAGAATAAAGTTATTCAATTAGTTAAGTCAAACTTAAACTTATTTAGTCATTTATTACACCTATGATAGTTTTTAGTAGATAAAACCAGCACTCCTTTGGGTTTTAGATTTATTCTAAGCAAATTCTTCATATTTGTTTGTAACAAATGGTAAACTGTAAAATTTTACACAAAAAATATCGGCAACTCTATAAAACTGTACAAAACTGTTATATTTAAATCTGTAGTACTTGTTACATCGCGTTTGACAAATCAATTCATCACAGCCCCACGTGTACAGCTTGCTCATCACACTATGCAAATTACAAATCTCTGAACATTTACTTTTATAATTGCTATCACAATGGATCAACTTTGAGGGATAGCCTACACTAACCTGTCGTGCGTACATGTAATATTTAAATCTAATACAATGATAAGAAAGTAATTACAAAATACGTAACCAAACTCCACAAGATAAAAGTTATATGCAACAGATTGCAAAAAAAATCTAACAATAAATTTATTTGTCTAATTAAACTCATTAGTATTAACATAAATATAAATAACACCCACTAGCTAACATAGTACAAATCGAATTAATATAACACTATCTTTTTTGGAGTTGCAATTTGCTTCAATGTAAAATGTCAATGTTGTAAAATTGAATTGTATCAAATATAAATGCGACACGAATTTTATATGACGCGTTCAGAACGCATTATTTCAGTCATGTATATAAGGCATGTTAATTAGATTTGCAGTTGTGTTCTTAATGGTTGCTACGCAACTTCCACCGCAAGAACAAGTATGCGGCGACTCTGAGAACGAAGAAAATCACGACCAATGCGATAATGTCCAGACTGTAACTGGATTCCACCATGTCTAATTCCTCCAATGTTGTCATGGGCGACTTGAAATGGCAGTAAGGCGCTGAGCATTTCAATTTTGGACGATCAAACGAATAAGTTGCTAGAGCAGTACCCTCGAAGCCATACCGAATATAAGAGAGGTATGTGATCCATCGTAAGTATATAGGAATTGCATCGAAGGACACGAAGAAGCCGGAGAAGAGCAAGAATGGCACCGACATGACCGGAGCCAGAAACACACCGTTCTAAAACGATTAAATTAAATGTTAATTGAATTCTATAAAAATCTTGTAATAACTTTGACATTACCTGCACATTCATCGCAGCTCCAACCACAAGACCGACGCTTTGAGCAACAAATGATACCAACAGACACGCTGCCAAGAACATACCAAATCGGGCGTACTCCAGCGGTTGTGATGTCATCAAGTATACAATTGTTAAGTAAATGACGCAGAAGATAGCTTGGAATGGCATGTCACTCACTGTTATCGCAAGGTAATACGACTTCAGTGAGTACCATCGATTAAAGTTTTCTTTGAGCAGTACGGGCATTTCCAGAGGAAAAGATAGGATAGTGATTGTCATTGATGTGTACATGAGGAACAACATATTGAAGAAAAGGAAACCCAGATTGCTGAGTACTTTTGCACCGTCATTACCAATATCATAGTAAAGTGCTCCAATTAGCAAACCGACCAAAATGTGCGCAAACAAACGCAAGTACATCAAAGTCTAAAAACAAAACAAACCAACCGTTATTTACATTGAAACTAGTAAAAAACACAATTTTTTACCCAATCTCTGCGACTGAAAAGCAAAGTACGCTTGAGAATGATGAAGAATTGATTGAGTTCCGAGTTACCATAACGAGGTTGAATCAAGGCGTTTCCATCATCATCGTCCAAGAGAGAAGAGCTGGCATTCACTTGCTTTTCCATATCTTCAACTTGGCCATCTAAAATACAGTCATAAATATCATTGTATTATTTCCGTGTATAAAAGACACGACTTACTTTCTTTGGAGATATCATTAATTGCATTCTTAGGTAATAAATTGTTCTTATCACATCCGTTGACATCGTTGACGTTATTAAACTTTTCTTGAATGTTAGACGTATCGTTCTTATCTTTTGTCTCCGCGGCAGTGTAGGACGCATTGTTCAGTTTTTCATCTTTTTGCAGCGGAAATTTCCCCTCGCGAATATCCTGCTTGCCATTCTCAATCGCAGCGACAAGTTTTTTCGTATTGTCGCCGTACTCTCCGCAAGCAACTTCAATAATAAACGAAGCGGGATTGTGGTACGATGGGCAAGGTAGGTTTAAACTGCCAAGGAACGGCACCAGTTGCTTCGTCCATCCCTGATAAACGCATTCGCCATCGGCGAGCGTGTACAGCTGGTCGAACATTTCGAACAAACGCGCCGAAGGTTGATGGATGGTGCAAATAATTGTTCGGCCGCCTTGCGCGAGGGTCTTCAGCAGCGAGATGCATTGGTAGCAACTGGAGCTGTCCAAGCCGGATGTGGGCTCGTCGAAGAACATAATTGGCGGATTGCTCACCAATTCCAATGCAATTGACAAACGTTTCTTTTGACCACCGGACAAACCACTAGTCATCGTGCGTCTGTGATCCAAGAGACTCAAAGTGTCTAAAATTTCATTGATCTGGAATACAAATCAACACGTTAGCAACTTTATAAACAACTTTAAAATTAAATATAAATCATACAATCTCTTCTCGTTCTTTTGCATCCTTGTCGCCGATTTTTAACTTTGCAGCTACGTTCATTGCCTCGTCCACTGTTAAATTTGCATGCAGTTGATTGTCTTGCATAATATACGCGGACAACTTCTTAAAGCGATTCAAATCCCTTTCATGGCCATTCATGAGAATCGTGCCTTGCAATCCCTCGGTTCTGCAAAAGAAAAATCCATATAAGTACTTGTTTCATGTCGGTAATTCGGCTTACGGCAAATCTCATTATGAGTAATCATAATCCCATTATGTTACTCTACTATAATGTCTCATATGTCAACTGATTTTACAGTAAAGCCATAAAACAGTTGCGTAAGGAATCATTAGACTAACTTTTCAGTTTACGTCGGTACAATTAGACGTGCTTCTGTGATTTATTGGCATTATCACATTCTATGATATATTATTAAAGTTTAGGAACAAATACTTCAGAGATAAATTCATATTCCCCGAATTAAAATGCAGATTTGCTCCAACTGCGAATGAATGCACATTTAACATTCTTATTGGCGCGCCTATTAAAGCTTTGGCAGTATAAGCAGAAAGCCATATAAAAGACAATGTCGGTAGCGTCCTTTAAATTTCCGAACATCGTTAGTACGTGTCGCATTCGTTGTCTGCATATAAATGACGCGATTTTAAAACAGAGGCTACAAATCGCCCCGACATGCAATAACGTCGAGCCTATACATATTTTCGGCGTACGCAACGTATACTTTTAATGAAATTTTAACATTTATATTCAGGGCTCCTGCGCTGCCTCATTTTCCGTAAATTGCACATTAAGGAAAAGCAATTAAATCTTAATCCTCTCAACAGTATGTAATTATCTGTAGTTACATGCATTTAAAACAAACGAAATACGATGGAAACATAAATTTGATATTCAATTCATATATTGATGAAATCATATTCGTTGTTTCATCAATAACCAGGAAAGTAGAGTTATGCAAACAAATTTCTAATCAATAAGTTGGCGTGTGTACATAATCCTTTATCGACATGAATTACGTGAACATTTCGTTGATGCATGTTCACTCTCATCGTCTCATCTAATAAACACAGTGGCGTAGCAATTATTATTACATATTTGTAGGTTCAAACTCTATTTCATCCAGGTTTTTGGATTTCTGAATTAACCGCTGCTAGATTATCACTCCTTAAATAGTCCAAGACCTTCACAACTCTTAGGAGTGGCTTTCCTGAAGAGAAAAGTCGAAGAAAATGAGGGAATGCCAAGGATGACAAATATGTAGCTGCGCCACTGACTAATCATCACTTGATGAAATCAAAATTCGCTGCGTTGCAAATAATGGCGTGCTCATTAATTCATGTAGATTCAATAGCAATTTTTACGTACAAATAATTTTAATTGCACATGCACGTGCGCAAACAGTGGACAGACGTGCGTGAGCGGTTTCAACTCACTTGTAACCGGTGAGAATGTTGAGGAGCGTTGATTTCCCGGCCCCAGAGGGGCCCATAATAGCAATAAGTTCGCCAGATCGAAGCCTTCCGCTGACGGACTTCAATATCACTTTGCTTGCTGGAAAATAACCAAAGAAAGATTAATTAGTTAAAATTATAAAATATTAACATATAGACTTTAAATATTCCGGAAGACGACTGACTTTAAAGTTGATTATATAGTCTTTTATTTCCTGTGTATATCTGAAATCACGGTCAAAACAAGTTGTTTTTATGTCTTATTTCTTTGGGGAAAAAAACGCTGCCACCATGAGACGCAGTAACGTGTAAAACTGGTTCCGCCAATCGATGTGTATGGAAGAATTTGGGGACACTTAAGCAGTGTTTTCGGAAAGACACGGTCCATATTTATTATGCGAGCGTCAATGTACGATGTAATTAAAATCGTTGTGGATTTCACAATTTTAAATTACCTTGACGAGCATTTGTTATTTGTATGAATTCATTTTAGAGGAGACAATTTCTGACCTTCAAGCTCACATCAAATCAAATTCTAGTGCTAGAACATAAATTTCTGATAAGGTTTGACAAATACTATAATAAAATTGACAAGAAAATAATTCATTTCGAGTAAACAGTAAAAAATAGATATTGGAAAATACTCAGTTGGATGTTGAGAGTCTGTTTGGTCTATGAGCTCAAGGCAAACGAGCCGAAAACGCAATTAATTGCAAATGAAACAAGAAATGATAGAAGTCATGAAACCACTTGATCATCATGCAACCAGTCAACAGTACGCATATTGCAATAATTGTAAAAGTGGCTTCTCTAAACCGTAATAGGTAATATGTAATTAAGTGTTTATTAAATGCACGAGCGCCTGTCTGGGTCTCTCCAATGTGTTTTTGCCTACTTAACGACAAATTGCTATTTAATATATGCACATTTGAAAGTGTTTGTGGCATACGCCACAGAAAAATAAGTCCAACTCAGATTAAACACAATGGAACAGATGAGTAATAATTGTTCATCAGAAAATGTTGATAACGAAGCACTTTGAACCCATTTATTGAATTCATAAGCGTGTGCAACATTAAACTAATCAGCGTCAAGTACGTGAATTAAATTTCATGCACGCACTGTTGTGTAATTGAAAATTTAACTACATGAATGGAATGTTAATTTAGTTGTCTATGACTAGACATCTTCAAATTAAATTCCCAATACAAGTAAATATTCAATACGTGATGGATTATGGGCGTATTGCACAAACTGCAATGTGTATTTTACTTGTGACTCATTTGTTAAATGCATATCAATGTATGTAGTTATGCATTGCTGTCTAATTGTACTTCGTCGAGATGTTAATTGATACATGCACATTTCTATATGATTTCTTGTATATATGATCCAGAGGCCTGTTTTTCAGTTTCAAAATTTGAGGTTATGACAGTGTTTAGTTATGTATTGGTGAGCAACATTAAAAAGGTTAACAAAACACAAAACATGTGAAATTTATGTAATGATTCCATTGTGATCACTTTGTGACGCGATATTGAATCAAAAAGTAAAACTTCAATATTAAAACAAAGCATGATTAAACAAAACCATTCCTTTGTTTAAACAGTTTGATATTTTACTACTATATATACTATATGTAAGAATGACTAAATACTAATTGAAACAAGAGTAAATAGAGTACATATTTATAGATGAGTAAATATTTTAGATGCACGATGAAGCCTCGTGCGTAGTGTTGCTGCTTTGTATCCACCACGCGTGTTTACGAACACAGCATGCAACAAATCTACATGGTTGCCAGATTGTACTTACTCTTTCCTTGCTGGACGGTGTAGGTCAAATTCTCGAAGGCTAAATCCACTTTCGGCCGTTTTGGAAGATGTGTAAGGGTTTTCGGCTGTGATGGCACGATCTGCACCTTGACTTCCGCCGGATTCCTGCTTTTCAACAACAAATTGTCAGTCGCCATCTCGCCCGGACTCTTCTCTTTCATTTTCTTTGTTTACTACGCGCTTGTAGCACTGTGAATGTGGGCACGATAAGCGCGCACGCGTTGCCGTGTTCTATCGTCGAAATATCCGCTCGTTGTGCGTATGAATTGAGTAAACAATGGCACAGTGCACTTTATCCTCGTCGCACGAATTGCATTTATGCAGCGCGCACAAATGCACTGTGTGAATGATAATTAACAGCGAACGCGACGACGTTCGTTCCGCGAATGAACTGACGCACACCGAATCATCCCGGATAATATACGAACGTGCTGTGCCGCATGTAAACTTTGATATTTGATTGGAGGGACTTTGTATTTTCGTTCGGTCCGTTCGGTCGTATAGCGCCGAGTCGACGAGGAGTGTTGTCATGACATCGCAGCGGGTTTGTGTATGTGCATCATGATAGTATTGGTGTAGCTGTGGCAGCAATGGCGCGTGGACCTTGATATGGCGGTTGCGCATTAAACCGCTTCGAATTAAAGTTTGCGATTTGGCAAAATTCTCAGCCAAATCCAACTTTTTATGCAGTTTTAGGAAAATTTGGAACCGTATTACGTTGCGTGCATGCGCAATACCAAGTATTCAAGATATATAAAATGTAAAAAGGTTAAACTATTGCGAAACGATTTAGATTCTCATAAAAAATGGCGCAATAATTCATTTCTCAATTGAATCGGTGTTGTTAAATAAAAATATATTGATTTATAGGTATTTATTTGTGGAACCTGTAGATATATTTAGTTTTTATGAAATACTAGTAAAATGTACTGTTTTGCCACTGATATTAAATAATAGTTATGGTACACTTATTTCCGCATTTTTTTTTTTTTACTTTGAACGTTAATTTAACAGCCAACTTTAGTTTTTGCCAAATATTTTTGGATTTAAAACTTTAAATCTTTGGTATTTGGCTAAGTTAGGTTATATTAGCTTAAATCAAAGAAAATTCCTAAAATTGTTGTTGAAATTTTGTTTTGTTGACAGACACTGTATATTTACATAAATAATGGCCCACAGAAGTAAATCATCAGCAACCGATTGCGGCGAGAAAACAGCCTTGAAACATTAGACTCGAATTAGTAGCACAACATAATTTCGTTGGCAGAAAACAAGATAAAACTAAAAAATACGAAACAAATTACAAATGAACCAAACAGCATTTTAGTTTACTCGTATTTGGTTGGCTCGTAATTGCAAAATACATAAATTTACTGTTATATCAATACTATTTCAAGTTTTAATTCAGATATAATCACAATGCACAATCGAATTGAGCAAATCTTAAAAATCGATATCTATAATATAAAATTACGCAATGTATATTGTTTAACTTGACACAGGATTAGCTGATAACGATAACAATGCCGATAACGCTAAAATTGTTTAGTTGAGAGTCAATAATTCAGAACAAATATCAAGCAACTCTACAGATTTAGTAAGGAATTTTAATGCAAAAAGTATTGAACTAGTTTAATCCGCCATTTTGTTTTTCAGTAATAATTTCAACATACATACAGTGTACACCAATAGTACAGCATTACTACTTTTTATACAGAGTATTCTAGTCAACCAAAGGCGCAAAACTTTCATTTTTAATGTTTTAGAAATTACATGCCAGTAATTATTTCATTTTCTAATTTTATATCAATTACTTAATGCGCTTTCTTCCATAAAACACAATCTTATCATATTTTATCAACAATAGAACCTATACAATCGCAAATTACGTTAAAAAATTAAATCTATGATGTACTTATGCTCATTTTAAAGGTTACACTACAACTGCTCCTTTATCTAGACATTAGGCATTGACTCAATTAAATTATTCGATAAACGTTCCAGATTAGAACATTCAATCATAGCCCGATCGTTTTTTATTTTTGCTTTGAACTGACAATGACGTACGCTGAATAAACTGAATATTGCATACACACACATACTTGACACTTGACCCCTGCTTGATTTGCACCCGAGCAATCCGTCGGCAACATACGGCGCACTTATTCATTAATTAATTCACAGTGCGACACGCCAAAGGCAAAACGTACATACCCTTTATTCAGGAGAATCTGATAGTTTGATTCCATGTTAGTCAACATGATGAATGCTTTGGTGAATTATTACACTTCTCAAGTATGATGTATTATTGTTTCTAAAACTAGTAGATATCCAATGTGAGATTATTGCACTAGGCAGCTAGAAGCGTTGATGACTTCGCGCCGCCGCTGATTTCTCTTGACTAAGTTGTAAGAAGTAAATAAAATCTTGAAGCGCTTACAGTTCAGAGAGTGAGAGTTGGCGCAACGCGCACCGAGTATAAAATGTTGTGGCACGATTCAATTATGTTTACGACGACGGTACGCTCCTCAAGTTGAACAATTGCGAAAGAGTGTCTTGGGCACTTATTCGACAAATAGAAAGGCAAACGTGCCTTGCTTCATCGTCTGTGCATGTGCACGAAAATATAAATTTGATGTATATGTCAAATTACAGTCTGATGCCAGTAGAAATCCGGCGAGGTTTTTATGAGGATAATTTCTATAAACCAAAGCATACATGAGAGTTTAAGTAATTACTTTTTTGCGTTTATATTACTTTGAGTATGTTCCCTGCTGCATTAATATTTCATTTGCGGGTTCGTTAACCTGCAGTTACCACTAACGAATATTTACAGTGTGTGTATGGTTGCATATAGTCAAGTAGTAACGTGCATACTGTAAATGGATAAAATTTATGATTTTGCGCTAGTGAGTAAATACGGTAATAAATTTTTATCAGAAAAGCGTGAAGAATTTTATTTCTTTTTCATTTGTGTGATAAGTTATCTGAATTTAGGAAAATTTAGAGCTTTAGGTGGTAGCATATGATCGTAAAAGGATTATTTTAATGTGGTTAATAATTTTAATTAAAGAAAAGTTTTTGCCATTGTTATGATTAAATTGGTAGGTGTATATGGTTGTATAGAGTTCAACTATTCTCAAAATGCATTTGTCTATTAAATATCACGCGCAGAACGAAATTTTCATTATGCGCTTGATGTTAGGATTAATATCTTTAATTTAAATTTAAAATAATAATATATATTTGCCTTTTATATGGTTTATGTTGATAATGCCGTTAAAAATTGAATTTTACGCATTTGAATGTATAGTTTGGGTGTTTAAATATCAATTTTTCATCCTTTGCATCTAATAAATCATTTTAAGGTGTAATTTGCATCTGCATGCAGTGATACGTATTGCAATTTAAAATCCGAAAGAATCTGGTGGGGCTGTCGTGTAGCATCCTCAGCATGGCTGGTTCGCGCTGAATTCAAAAGGTGAACAGCCTCGCCGTCTCCCGGCGTCTCTTCACCTGTTCCGTGCGCGGTCTGCGCGGCGCGGCCCTTGCCGGATGGAATACAATGACCTATAAGCGTCCTTTGGTGAATTTTGTACGTCGGCTCAGGAATCTAGTGCCCGAGTGTACAAATTAACGGTATACGAATACAGACGCTGATAACTTTAACCCATTGAAGTTTTTTTCGCTTTTGATTTGCGAAATCCAAAGGTGAATGGAAATTAAGCACGCCGTCGATTTGTGGTTGATGGTTTAATATGCAGGGTTGCGTTTGTAAGCGATGTTAGTCTTGGATCAGACAACCCTTTCGATTTGTTCGCATAGCGTGTGTGGGGTGCAGTGCAAGTGGTTGAAACGGTTGAGACAGTAACTGTGTGGATGTATTCGTACAACCCACGAAGCAGGAAAACCAGCTCGACCATCCCTTGATCGCGTGTGTTATTATCGTGGTCTCAGTCGCACGCGTGCTGATAAATTGGCACGCTTCATGTTTTTCTGTGTCTAAGTGTGTGTGTGTGGGCGCAGCGGCGGCGGCCGCCCATCTTCTCTCGATCGATTCCCCTTTGGCGGGCGGCGACGCAACTAGCTCGCTGAACAGCCAGCGCCAGCGCTAGGCAGTGCCCATGAGCCAAGCGGCGTGTCCGCTACGTCAAAGCACAAGCACAGCTTACGCCATCCGAGCTCGGAGGCGCGCGCCGAAAGACCCAAGTGGGAACAACTTTCAGATGCGAGTAGTTACGGCCAAGACGGCAATGGCGAAGGTGCTCGCATACCTTTCTCATGTTCTGCTCTAGTCGCTTTTTTCAACGGAAGCTCAATTCAATTCAGCACTGTTTTCGCGCCTGAAGACTTAAAAACCAACAACAACAACAAACAGTGTCTTAAAAAGTGCGTTTAACGAAAGTGAGGCATGATTTAAACCAGTACAAAGGGATTATTTTGTCGTTGCAACTGGAGTTAAACACAAAGTTGCTAATCGTCAATGATTAGGGCTTCAAAACAAATGGTATATATTCTAGAATCACAAAAGGAAGCGAATAGGGGTGAGTTAATACAATAAATTAATTTTTATTTGATTTCAAAACATTTTTATTAAAATTTTAGTTAAAATCGTTAAAATTTTACAAAGATTTAAAACTAAATAACGTGCGCTATAGTTTTTGCGATAGTATACACTTTACGTTATTGTTTATCATTGTAAGCGTCTTGCGCAAGCGCCTAGCAGCGGAATGCCATGATAAATTCCACGCGCTCCCGTATTCTTGCTTCTTGGTCTCGTGTAACTTCTCGCAGGTACGGTACCACTACCAACTTCGTCTTTCTTCTTTCTTCTGCTTGTACTACCTAGGCAATGAAGAGTAATGATATGGTACAGCCACGCCAGGGCATAACTTGACCTGATCCGCTGGCGTTTTTTTGTTAATCATTACAAGCAAAGAAGCAAACATGTCACTTGCTTATCATGCACATGTCTGATGTGTAATGATTATGCACTTAGCATTGCGCGTTTAGTGCAAGTGATTTCTGTTCAATACGACATCTGGTCAATGGACATTCCGCGGACAATTAAATATTATTGTGTTGTGCATCAATAGCACATCCTATTATTGTTGACTGTACCTTCCTTGCACCGGCAAATTTCACGCGTACGTTTCGTTCTCAACATTAACTTACCTGCGATGAACAAACCCTAGAATACTCGGTAGAAGTATATTGTAAGGTTGTAAGGCTTATCCTATTGCCTGGTTTTCTGTATGGCTTCGGAATGCATCGATGCTTGACTGAATTAAGACCATTTCGTGGGAAATCTTCTATGAAGTATAATTCAAAAGGGTATTGACTACACGACTTTTGTACGTTTTTATAAAAGTAAAAATAAAAATGAACCACATCGTATAAGTACGAAATAACTCACGTAACAATGAGTATGGTTTTATTTTATCATTGAATTTTATTTTTTGTCATGCGAGAAATGATATTATGGCGATTAATATGATATTCTGTTAAATTTGTGCGGTTATGAAGTTAATAATTAATAAATAATTAATTTGTGGCATTTAAATTAAATATTTGAGGACAGAATTAACTCACTTCAGTTAATTTTGCGTAATTTTATTATGCAATTAAGCAGACGTTGATGCAGCCGAAAACTTTGTTTTAAGTGGTGTTAATTTTAATTAAATCAAAGAGTGTTAATGAAAGCTCATGTACACTTTTCAATTATTTTCCATCAAAAGTTCAAAACATCAGATATTTTTAAGTAAACATAAATAATTTCTTAAATTTTACAACATGAATAAATTGAATTGAAGCAAAATTTTAAAAGTTTAACTTTCAATTTTTTATTATTTAAATTTACAAACTTATTAATGCAACAGCTGCATTTGATTGCATCAAGAGGAAACCGAAGAAGCCACACGTATGTGCGGATTTCCTCTTGTAAAACAATACGCATTGTCTTCAGTTTCGAATGTTTATCTACACATTTGATGCTTTTGCACGTTGACGGCTGGCGCCGAGTACTTAGCGACTGCACAGACCGTTACATAATTCGCAAAAAACATCCGGTGAGCTAGCCATGTGCGCGCAATGCACGGTTATAAATTTTAATTTTAAAAATAATTGTTTTGTACAAATAAATTTATTTTCCATCGATTTATCTTCCAAAAATATATGTTTCTACGGTAAATTTAAAGATAATATCATTTGGGGATATTTCAAGTGGTTTTTACTTAATTTACCGCAAAATTTTTATTGGTATAATAATTACATTGCGGTTTTCATTACATGTATGTTTCTTTGCGAAATCGGCTGTGAAGTTAGATAAAATCAACTGTAAAATAATGTTTCATTGTTTTGCAGTGCAATGCCTGCGTAATTGAACTCATTGAAACTTTGTCATCATGTTTAAAATATTTATTCATTAACAAAATTAAATTATATTCTCCGCCTAATTAGTTTTATATTGTTGCTCTACGAAGTTTAGAGAATATTAATATATTAGCTTGCAGTAGCAGTAGCATGCAGAGGAAGACTTCCTTTGATGTTATGAAACGGTAAACAGCCGGTGAATACCAACTACTTTCAATCTTTTTAAATTAGCATACGAATAACTTAAAAAAATGAAATTATCGACCAGTAAACATTCTGTTTTGCTCTGTGCGCACAATAAATTATGTTTTCTAGACGGAAAATGATTTCAGAACGATTTTACATTTTCCAGCACATCTGTTAGTTCGCATGTATAAATAAACAAATTAAGCGTACATATGTATGAGAAGTTAGAGAAACACATGTTTTCTTGGTTTAAATGAAATGTTAAAGTGTGAAACAGATTTTGTTAAGATGAATGTACTTATTTATTCGATATTCTAATGAATATAGATATCCTTAAATCAAAGGCAAGACAGGCAACTCACAGATTGTTACATTTACGGAAAAAAATGGATAAATTAAAATATAAATGCATATTATCATATTGTTTAGACTTTAAATTAATGTGCACTTGTAATAAATTGATTTTTGGTATAAAAATAGCGTAAAACTCAATATTGGCTGGTGTTGAGCTGGCGGTGCTTTTAAAGTCGCCAAAATGCAATGTGTCTCTTTATATAAATAGCAAAATTGACACAATTTAGTAGTCTTCTTATATGCAGTATAATGTATATTGAATTATCTATTTTCATAAACCCACATAGCAGATTTTATTTATAGATTTTTAAGGTTAAATATAAGTCAGGGATATTTTCATTTTATTATGATGATCTACATAAAATTCAAGGTTCATCTTTTGATATTTTGGTTTAATAAAATATTTACATTAATCCCAATTATGAATTAATATTTATCATATTCGGGCAAGAACTTGAACAATTAATCAACTATCAAATTCAAATAGAATACAATATTGCAATTTCACACAAAAAATTAATAAACTTTTATTTAGAAATATTTTTCACGACATAAAAAACGCTAATGATAACAGCTCGTAAATAATTTAGGCGTGGGTTAATTACAATCAGTTTAAGTAACACACAAACTATTATTTTTGATTATAATTTTAATGGTAAACCTACGCTTCTTGCGGCAATACGTCCTTGTTACAAAGGTGATACTTACGCACTTTTGAAACGCATAAATACGTGATCAAAAATACAAAATATTTGAAATTGAAATTTGAGTTAAAATTTCTAACCTATGTCTATGTCTTCATAAATAGAATAATCGATCATTCAAATTGAAGTTTTAACTTCATAATAGACTAAAAACTTTGATATGCATGACGTAAACTTCTTGACACAATCTTCAATTTATAGAACAAATATTTAGTTTCTGCATTATATTGACGTTTCTAATGTAAGTGGAAGAAACCATAAGTGAATTGAAAACTTGAAATTCAGAAATTGCGTTTGCATACACTTACTATGGAGATAATTAGCTGGTTTTGTAAAAGTCTACTTTCTCTATTATTTCGAGACATTTTCAAAACATTTTCGTTGTATTTTCGATCAAAAAGTGTTATTTTCTCTTCCGTTGGTCGAATTTATTGCAACGTTATTATTTTGCTAATAACAACGAAGTAGAACACGATGCAAACATCAACCGACTCAGCAAAGATAATTCCCTCAAAGTTTTTGATTGAAATTGCAACCTAGTGACTGAGTGTCAGCCCCATCAGCAATATACAACAGTGAAAACACTATATACTGGCTACGATGAAGATAATTGCCTATTAGATATTTTAATTTAGTGCTGAATTGAATTAATGGATCTAGTGAAGAGCACTCGAGATAAATATGTTGGAAATTTATACGTGGACGGTGCGGACGTTCATCTTCGAGTACATGTATCAGCTCTGTACGCTCGTGGTAATAGATACAGTTTGAAGTACGTCCTGGCAACGTGGCATGTGAATAATTAAACGTATTAGTGCGCAATATATATTCGCAACGTTCATGGGCAATGTGGATGTGGATGTGCGCACTGTTAATATCTTAGTTATGTACCACCGGGGAGACATAGAGTACCAAGTTCATATATATGTACCAGGATTGTGCGTTAGCGCCGGGGGTTCTGGGAGCGGCGCGCTTATAATCGAACATTGTTCCTGGCATGCGACACTGAGAATTCGGTTTAACCACGCAAGGATATAAACGCTTAATTACCACCTCATGAATGAATAATATCATGCATTGGAAAGTAATAAAGTCTTTGGGGGTAACAAGATCGTCTGTCGGCTTTCATCTTCTCAACAATTTGGCTTTGGGTGTATATTTTATACGTGCTTCTTGTCAGCGTGTCATAAATTGTTTTGGAGCGAAAATTTTCATTAATATTTAAGCTTTTGATGAAAATTTTGTTGTTTAGGGTGTGATCTTTCAAAAATCTGTTATTTTCTGTTTAATTTATGAGTTATTGAGTAAAAAATCAATTTTTAATTTTTTTTTATACAAATTACTAGCTGTTGCCCGCGACTTTGTTCCGGCAGTGTTTAATAAAAATGTAATTCGTTTTTACTCTCTTGTTCTAAACATACTTGTAGTAAGAGTCAATTCTATCAATAAGATTAGCAATTTTAATTTAAAGAAATTATGCATATAAACTTTTGTCAATAATGCACTTCAGCGCGCCATCTCGAATTCAACTATTTAACTATAACTATGATTGAATTTCAATGTCAAATTTTATTCTATAGAAAACAGTTGTTTTGAGGATTTTCCCGGCAATTATTCGAATTTTTCTCACCTTTTAAACCTTCCCTAGACCTCCACGAATAATTCAAGACCAAGATAAGATAAATCCGTTCAGCCGTTCTCGAGTTTTAGCGAGACTAACGAACAGCAATTCATTTTTATATAAATAGATAAAAGATAAATAGATAAATTAAAAATGTATTTGTGTTTGTTTTTCTTCAGTTGAAAGCATGTTTTTGCGGATTATACATTAATAACCTCATTTTTAATAAGTAATTTCTGGGATTGATAGATTGAGGTTGTTTTTCTGTGTTTTTCTCCTCAAAATGAAATTTCTTCCAAGAAATTTAATCAAATTGACTTGACATTACATTAATAGTGACATGGACGTTAATATGACGAAATGAATAAGTTTTAAACATGATATTTTCCGCTATAACTTATTATCAAATTAGCTTTTAACTTATCTAACTCATAGTTTTGAAAGTTGTCATGGATCTTATAGACATTAATTCACCGATGCATCCACTTGTAATTGACAGATGGAGTATATAATAAAAAGCGCTAAAAAATAATTTCAGTCTGGATTGACGGACTCCGGGGCGCGGCTCTTGCTAGGTCACGTCGCCCTCTACATATCGATCGGCGCGGCGCGTATACGCTTGCTCGGGCTCAAGAGAGCTCCAGCACCGGTGGTGAAGCCCCTAGCACCGCCAACTCCCGCCGGCTTGCACTCATCCATGAGGTCGTGTCCAGGCGCTGTTCCCCTTCACTATGTAGTATAAATAATCCCGCATTAGAACTATAAGCACCCAAGCTGCCAGTGGGAAAACTAGTCAAGTCCTTCTGTTACCTCTGTTACTTTTTAATGTCTCGAAGACATACTGCTAGAGATTTTTTGGGCGCGGCATTTCACGTATGTGAAATGTGGAAATCCAAAAACATAAAACTTGCAATTGTAATTACCCATCAAAGAATATAACGTTATTATATATAAAAGTTTATTTTTAGCTGGAAATATTGACTTTTGACTTGACTCTGATGTGAAAATGTTGAAGTATCATACACATATTTCATTAATCTATTCTGATGCATATGTAGGTATACCTGACGTTGTGACAATGCCAAACCGCTTGATTTCCCGGGTGGCAATAACTCGTGTTTGTTGCGCTAGCAGGCAAAAAAGTTGGTGTTATACACCGTCCGGATCTGTCGTCCTCTCCCTTTCTCCCGGATTTAACCTTTGCCGCGAGTGCAAATACAGAAATAGATTTTACAGTTGGGGGTTGGTGTGTCAGTGCTATGAAACCACGTACACAGCAGCATATTGCGGGTTAAAGCATTAAGTGCATCGTCCTTTGCGTTTGACCACTTTTGCCACCTGCAAACACAGAGCCAGAGCAGAGCGCAGCCAGGATTCTCTTGGTCTGGAGTGGGGTAGGTTTTCCGCGCGCTCTGACGTCATCTGGACCCACCCATGACGTCAGCAAGCGTTGAAATCGATCGCGTTCAGCAACTAGTCGAAATACGAACAATAAGCAAATAATTACGTTCATAAATTTTCATATACAATAGTAATTAATAATTGGGGATAGAGATGAATGTATTGGTATTTTTTTGTTGGGTGGTGGAAATTTTCTTCATAAGAAGACATTGGTGTCTGGTCCGCAACGATTGATGATAATAATGTAGTTGTAACGTTTTGAGTGTTCCGCCTGAAATGCTGTCCGCGAGCTGGGGCGGTCGGTCGGCCGGTCGGTCGATCAATATGTCGAATGGAAACCGGGGCGGGTTGGTGGAGGCGGCGGGCGGCTGCAGCGTTGGGTTGTTGTGCGCGCCGCTAGCGCGAATGCGCGGGGTGCGGGCATGGTGTACTCCTGACATGGAGGAATCGCGCGCGCAGCTGCGAACAGAACGCGGTTGTGCAGAAACTAACCCGGCCCGCACGACGATTCTGACGCTGTGCCTGTGCGATCGCTTTGCTTCTCCCTCGTGTACCCCGTGTTTTTATCGTTGTTACATTGTTCCGCATTTTTAATATGAATTACTAATAATTACTAAATTCCCGCCGACATATTCACAGTGTTGTGTTTGGTAGTGCGTTAAATATCGTGACTTAGTCCAGCTTACTTATTAAATTTGCCGTGAGTGTACAACGAAAGCCAGCGTAGCATGATTTCAGTTATCATCGATTTCCCTTTTTTACGATACCAAGTGTAGAGTCTACGTGCACATTTCTCTCATCGTATCATATTAGGAACTAAAATATCACAACTACACAACGGCATTTTAGGAGGGATATTGAATAACTGTCTAAATCAACCTGAAAGCTATCGTTGTATAAGGTGTGTATGTATACGAAGTTTGAAGATGGTTGAATGCATGTATTGTAGGCAATTACTACGAAATTACCTCAGCATTAGGTAACTACCGTTGCATTATTCATGCAGTATTAAGGCGCATTCCCGAATTGTTCCAAGAATATACAGAAAACACACCCTACTTGAATACCACCCTTTCTGTTGTAATAATAGAGTTTTTGTTTATTTATAGCAGGACCCGCCATGAAGATGCGCTAGCTAGAGGTATGGGACCGACGGAATGGGTATGTGTACTGACCCAGGGGTCAAGTCTCGTCCACTGACAGGCACTGCAGTAACACTGCTGATTTTTGCCTTCCTCGCTTCTCAAGCGCTTGAAGGTATGTCCTACCATTGATAATCAATTGAAATATGTCTAATTAACACGTTTTTCACCTTCGTCAGGTTTGTGTTTCCAAGATGCTGTGCACATTACAGCAATATTGGGTGAGTCCGTGGTGTTCAACTGCCACGTGGAGTTTCCAGAAGGACACCCAGTGCCCTATGTGTTACAATGGGAGAAGAAGGTAGGCGAAACGGTACGATATCACAACTCCTCTCAGCACCACTACTAAGCGTACTTACGACCTAAGTACCCTTTATTGTATTTTATTCTTCTTATTGGTGATGGCCAGATTGTTGAAATATTGTGGTAAATTCGCAAACTCTTTAAAATATCCTTGCATACAGGGATATTTTTCTGAGTTTATGTAGAATTACGTTATCATATTTAACTCGCAAGTACCTCGTGCAAACAACCACGGCGGTCTTGAATTGAAGACGTAGAACGAGTTGAAGTGAAATTTCCGTTGCGTTTTGGTCCTTTTTGAAGTTATGTGATTGCCCACCAATCAGGAGACTAGAGAGAGCTTAAGCTTTAACGAATTGAAAAACAATAAGTACACAATAAATCACACAGAGCTATATGCTAGATATCGCACGGCAAATTGCCTCTCTCTATCTCCTTTCTTACTAGAATTATGCTTTTGATTTAATCGCTGTCCAGTTTGAACCAATTGTGAAGTGTTTACTCACTGCTTTCTTTAATTATTTTATCCACTGCATTGGAAGCATGCCGCACAGTGTGTATATTTTTGTAGAACTAAGGGATTGCTGGTGTTGTTTTTGATGTTGGTAGTCCTAAAGGAATTTTTCCTGAATGGATCCCGCTGCTGGCAACATTTGTTTATAAGTTTATGTATTATTTAGGGCCAGGACATCCCAATCTACATATGGTATGAAAGTTATCCCACACACAGCGGTCCAGGTTATGAAGGTCGTGTGTCCAGAGTTCCAGCTGACTCGCCATACGGTGCGGCATCGCTCAACCTGACCGACATACGAGAATCGGATCAGGGATGGTAATTACACTTACCACTTGTTTAGCTCTGGAATATGAACCATTTAAATTTATCTTGCATTGTGACTTAGGTACGAATGTAAGGTGGTGTTCCTCAACCGATCCCCAAATGGCAATAAGAAGAACGGAACCTGGTTCCACTTGGACGTACATGCGCCGCCGCGCTTTATAGTCACGCCGGAAGATGTAATCTATGTTAATTTGGGGGACGCCATAATACTCAATTGTCAGGCGGAAGGAACTCCAACGCCCGAGATATTGTGGTATAAAGATGCTAATCCTGTAGAACCTTCTGGTAGCATAGGTAAACATCAACAATTGCTTATATCTCTTCAAAGTGTAACTTTTATTTGAATCTAGGAATTTTTAATGATGGTACTGAGTTGCGAATATCCAACATTCATCATGAGGATATTGGCGACTACACATGCATCGCGCGGAATGGTGAAGGTCAGATCTCACACACGGCTCGTGTCATTATTGCCGGCGGAGCGGTTATCATGGTACCGCCGACTAATCAGACGAAGCTCGAAGGGGAGAAGGTGCAATTTAACTGCGAAGCCAAGGCTCTGCCCGGAAACGTCACCGTCAAGTGGTATCGTGAGGGCGCCCCTGTTAAAGAAGTTGCTTCATTAGAAACGCGTGTTACTATTCGGCGTGACGGCTCTCTAGTCGTGAATCCTGTCAGCGCCGACGATAGCGGGCAATATCTATGCGAAGTCAGCAACGGAATTGGCGAGCCGCAATCGGCCTCTGCCTACCTGAACGTGGAATGTAATAACAAACCCTCAAATTCCACTTTAGACCTGTTTAAATAATATGGTATATCTGTTTTTTCAGATCCGGCGAAAGTTACATTCACGCCGACCATTCAATACTTGCCTTTCCGTTTAGCAGGTGTAGTGCAATGCTATATCAAAGCCAATCCTCCCCTACAATACGTTACGTGGACCAAAGACAAGCGACTATTGGAACCCTATCAAACGAAGGACATCGTCATTATGAATAATGGCTCCTTGTTGTTTACGCGAGTAAATCAAAACCATCAAGGCAGGTACACGTGTACACCGTATAATGCTCAGGGTACGCAAGGGTCGTCGGGTCCCATGGAGGTACTGGTACGCAAACCACCCGTGTTTACCATCGAACCCGAGAATATGTATCAACGCAAAGTTGGCGAGACAGTCGAGATGCATTGTGATGCACAGGAGGCCGAAGGCACGCAGAAACCTAACATCGAGTGGCAGCGTCGTGATGGTACACCGTTACAGAAAAATCGTGTTCGTACCACCGGCGGTAACATAACTGTCGAATCGCTGCGGCGTTCCGATTTTGGGTTTTATCAGTGCGTCGCGTCCAACGAAGTTGCAACCATCGTGGCTACTACACAATTGGTGGTGGAAGGCACTCAGCCACATGCGCCGTATAATTTAACTGGTACTGCGTCAGAATTTGCTGTAACACTAGGATGGCTACCTGGATATAGTGGTGGGCCGGATTATAAGCAGGATTACACGATATGGTATCGAGAAGCTGGGGTCACCGAATGGTCGACAATACCCGTGACACCCTCGGGAAGCACTCAGGTTACTATCAATCGATTAGCGCCAGGCACAACGTACGAGTTCCAGGTGGTTGGCAAGAACGCTTTAGGTGATGGTATGATGAGTCAGATAATCACCGTTCGAACATTGGGTAAGCGATTAGTTTTCTAGTGGTCAATCTATATTATACTCCTTAAATATTATACGAATATCTACATGACACACTGCAGACACATTGTTTTTGCTAACTGTACTGAACTTGCCTTTCATAAAATGCTAACTCTTGGATAAGAAGTGGGATTACCTTATAAAGTGCAAGTTACACCGACTCCCTTCATGCCGGCCGCTAGCGACTCCGGTAAGCTCGATTTCTGGCGCGCATGTTGAAATTATTCTTTGGTTTTCAATTTCCTAAGCAAGTACAAGAGAAATCTGGCGCTAGAAACGTATTCAAAGCACATAATTCAGTACAGAATGACCATTATTGTTTGATTTACTATTACTTTAAGTTTTTATTTTTGTTTATCGTATTTTATTTCCAGATGTTTTAGATTATAGTATTGTTATTTTACCGACGGATTCGACTGGTGCCGTTTATGTTCCTCCAGTTTTGAAGCCGAAAGGTAGTTATGAGAGACCGCTTTAAGTTTTGCTTTTCCTTGTACGTTCATTCTGTGCTGAATGACGCTTTCGCTAACTCTTGGGACGCCATTGCTTTTGTGTTTTAACTCTTACTTTTTTCAATGGGTGAACGCGGGGATACAGGAATATACATTATGTAACATTTACAGGACCTAAACCTGGCATACCTAGAAATTTAACAGTGACCGAAATTGCAAATGGCTTTATGATCAGTTGGCAAGCGCCCATTGAACGAGCCAATCTCATACAGTACTATACAATTAAGTATCGCACGGACGGGCCTTGGAAGAATTTAAATAAGAATTCAATCCGACCAGTAGATACGAATTATTTGGGTAAGTTTTAATGTGTATAATCATAATCCAGTAATCTAAATGTTTCATTTGGCTTGCAGTTAAGAATTTGGTTGGCGGTCGAACTTACTACTTCAGAATTTTGGCGAACTCGTTGAAAAGCTACGAGAGCAGCGAAGAGGTCAAGTTCCCGGTGCCTGCCCGTGTTAAGCACAAAGCCATAACAGCCGGCGTTGTCGGTGGCATTCTTTTTTTTATCGTAGCTATAATATTATCAGTTTGCGCCGTCAAAATATGCAACAAACGCAAACGGCGGAAACAAGAAAAAGGTAAAATATTCAAACTTATACCTACTCCCCAAATTATATACACAAAATTAGCCTGCGCTGAAAACTTCAATAAGTTTTTGTTTCCTGTTGCAGCTTACAACATGGTAGCATGCCGTATAACGGATTCCAGAAATGGCGGTGGTACAACGGAAAGTCAAGTGCCTTTGAAAAAGTAAGTGCATATGTTAATCGTGTCCCACGGAACATTACGGACACTACTTTAAAAGATACTACTACAAACACAATTTGCTACATATTTCCCTAGAATACTGAACAATTGCCCAGAAAACAAACATTTACAAATGTATGCTAATGCATACTTATTATGGACCGAAAATTGCTGCTATTGTTGTCGAACGAAACAAGTGAAAATGTGTTATTATCTTATAGGACGGTTGAGTCAGAGTCCTATCGAGATTACGAGAGCGTATTTATTATACCTGGGACAAGCGTTGACACAAACCGTAAGCGTCAGTTGAACGCGGATCCGCTAGACAGTGCGACCAAATTATAAACATAACTACCACTTTATTTTCAAAGCACCGTACGTCAGTGAGAAATAGTAAAGAAAAGCGCGACGCGATATTTCACAACAGCAACCAAAAATAAAAATCATTGCGAAAGCCATATTATCCACGTAAAAAGTGAGAGTCTTTTGTCTTAAATCAAACGTTTGCGTTTCTAAGCATTTTTCAAAGACTCCACCCATTTTTTTTAGTACATTCAGCCCTTGTGAATGCCTTGAACATGCACATTTGACTTTTTTGAACGGCTTTTTACCACTTTTTAAGGTCGCATTTGACGGTGGAATCTGTTATTATAGATTCTTGTTCTAGTTACCGAGAGCGTATTATGAACATGAATGATTTTTGATTGTTGGTGATTACTGCTTCATTGGTGTTCACAATACGCTTCAATTTTATATTAAGTGTGCTTCATTTGTTCCTGGAATGGCGATCTTTAGGGTCGTTCTGTTTCTATGTTTGGTAATTGATATAATTTACGATCTAATTGACGGCTAGACTGCATTCGAAACGTATTTAGTAAATTCGAATTTGGCACGTGCTATCTTCAACCAACTATCTAGTATATCTTTTGCGAAGGTTGATGAAACTGGTGATGAGTTTTCTAGCAAGGCATGTATTCTGTATTAACTCCATGTTCTTTTAATTTTATAGACGGCAAAATGGCGTGATTGTTTTATTTTATATCGTATGCCTCCCCCAACTAGAAAATTACATACCAATTTTATCAATAATTCATACACACAATACACAACAATAAATAATTTGTTTATCATGATTGTAATACTCTTCTTTGTCAGTCTCTGATCCCAACAATGTGTTAATGCCCGCCCGCTCGCGTGGAACAGGAGGAAAAAAGGTGAAGGGATTCGCTGAGACCACATCCGTTCGCACTAGCACATGTGTTTGTCCAAAAGTATAAAATTACTTTCGCACGCTTCTTACATATTTTTTATGACCCATACACGCCCCACGCATACTTTGAACGCAACAGTACAGTGATCAAGTCTATCTAGAAACCAAAAAATCTAAACAAATGCGTGAAAAGTACCTGGGCCCATTTCTCATATTTCTACATCATGTATTCCGCTCTTCGTTTTTGCATGGTTACCATTCTAGATAAACTGAATTTTGATTTGGTTGAAGTAACTTCCAACAGTGTGTTTTGTTTTAGTTTTACATGTGTTCAAGTTTGGAATGAGTTGTTTGTTTGCATTTGATTTAACTGCACCGATTTATTTATTTCTAATTCATGTTTTCTGGGTTTAGACTTAGAAAAGGCCGAATACCAGGTGTAAGGGCGATGCACTTCGTGTTTAACTGGGTATGGCCAAGAGACCGCTGCCGCTCGGGTAGTAGTATCAGTTGGCACTCGGAATATTTGCAAGCACCATCCAAGTCATTGGCTCGAATATCGCGAACAGCCGACGGCCGGTTTGTCCTGGGGGATGCGTCACTGCGAGCCGACAGTATTTCGAATTTATCCAGCAGTGACGATGGCGGATTCCTGTCACGACGGTCCACGCTACTAAACAGAGCCTCCTGGCGGAAGCCCCTCATCGGATATCCGAGCGAGCTGAGCTTGAGATCGGATGCATCGGGTGAGAGTGCTAGAGTCTTAGCGCGGTTCATTGCTGGCAATCATCCGCACTATCCAATGAAGCCAATACCGACAATCTACCACCCGCAGCAGATTCAATCCAGTTCGCCCGCCGCCTCCAGCGCTCTGTTGCTCTCACCATGGACGCCAATGTATTTCAGTGATCTCAGTTCTGTGCGCCACCCGAGCAGTGCGGAACGCTCCTATCCCACTCCCCCGGGTTTCGTGCAGTTGCGCTCAGTGCATGAAAGATACTCGCAGGAGTTGCCCAGTCTGCGAGCCATCCACGAGGAATCGCAAGGCTTCATACCGGTGCACCCGATTCGCGACAGCCCCCGCATCCGTATGCCCACCGCGTATTCGCGATCGCGCGCCCGCTTGCTGCCAAGGCATGCGCGAATTGCTCGCAGCGCTCCCGAGCTGGGATCGCCTGACAACCTGGATCGCTCTCCCGAGAGTCGCTCCAGCAGCAGCGGCTTTGGCAGCAAGAATACATCACAGCAAAACCAGAGCTCACAGAGCGGCAGCACGTTTACCGACTGGCGGCTGCCGCCATACCGACCTCCGCCACCACCGCCGTGCACCCTACCTCCGCCGCCACCGTTAGTCGGGCACTGGCTGGAATTGATGTCAACGTCACCATCGACATCCGAACATCTGAAGGCAGTCGACGTGGGCAGCGTGGATGGACACTACGAATTTGATCCTTCAACCCCGACGCCCACGCCGAGCACGCCGACAGGACCAAGAGAGATGGATTTGGAAGCACCGACGTTCCGTAAGTCGTATGGCACGCCGCGCAGTATGCGCTATGACAACATCGACGCTCGCGTTCAGGCCATGAAGGAGGAATTTAATGAGTTTCGTAAACGGCAGGCCAAGCGACGCATCAGCCACGAATTGGAGAGCGCGTGCTAGATACAATAATGTGGCCCCCTAATTCACAAATTATGAACTTTGTGCGCAAACTGTTCTTAGTGTGATTGACATGTTCTAAATTATCAAAAATAATTACACAAAGAATTACTAAATAATCAAGACTTCAACCAAATAAAATTATGACAAGAAAATAGATTTGGTAATTATTATACGAACGGGCTGCTCGGTTAATAATTCTTATATTATACATGCCACTTAATTTGTTTCTACTATAGAGATAAAAGAGTAACGTATAAAATAAGTTAATACATACAAACATTACGTAAGTGAATAAAACTTACTTAAAACGGCTCAAACAATTGTTGTAATATTGAGAACTGATCATACATTTTAATAAAACAAAAATTTTATAAATCGATCTACATGCGCAACACGTTGAAGCAGCTGACACAATTTCATTGAGAAAAATCTAACCACACCGAAAGGACGGAAACGACTTCGAATACATAACATTCTGAAACGACGGCAATGCGAATCCCATTTTACATATAAAAAACACAAAAAATCTAAAAATTTCCAAGCAATATTTTCTACTAGGACCTAGTTAAGTTGAAAATATATTGAACGGTGCCTTTACACCTTTATCTTCATAATTTCAAGAGTCAATATATTACAATGGAGTGAACATGAACAACACGAGCAATGGTTATTTCTTTCCGGGTTGTGTCGGCTGGCATCAGCACACTGCGCATCAATTTCGCTCGCGAATTGGCCGATCGAGCCGTGAATAGTAAATCTGCCCGATTTTCACTGCACGAATATCTACGCCATTGGCAGGCCGAAATTACAATGCGTACACACGTTTATGCCCATCGGAATTATCGAGATGCATATTAAGATACACAAAATACAATACAAAATATAATAAATTCTAACGCTTTAGCGCGCGGCCAGTTTAAGTCGCGACCAACTCACCAGGCTGTTGCGTAAATAACTTATAAAATAGATGTTTAGTTAGGGATTGTAACTCTAAGTGAAATGGATACAACAAAACGATGTCATTTTTTGAATGTACCTTCTGTGCTCAACGGTACAAAACACTCCACGAATACACGAATACACACTCATAGGCCTCCTTTTTGAGTGTCCACTTTTTGAAGACTAAGTAAAAATACAAAACTAAAATAATAAACTATTTGAGAAAAGGAGGAACTAATTGGTAACAGCGCAAGTAAACGTGTCAAGCATTCTATAACATCTCAAAACAACAAAAAAAAACATGGAGGTAATGAATGTAACTAAACGGTCAGAATGAGATTGGTCAGCACATTGTCTAATAGTGTATATACAAATTCGTATAAATTAATTTATGCCCAATGGTGAACTCCTTATCGAAAGGATCCAATGATAAGTTTTTGAAAAAACACGAATATAATGCGTAAACGTTTTGTTTTCTTCGATCTGATACTAATGCTGGATTGAATAAAACAAACAATAAGTGATATTTTCTTTTAGTACAATTAGATTTAAGTTATACGTGTGAAATGGGTTATACATGTGGAATTGGGTGCTAGGATCGAATAAAGGTAACTGTTATCAGATGCATGTACCATTTATCTGATATAAGTTTCGAAATGATTTGAGGATTTTAATCATTTGGTTGCTTTGTTCGAAGCGGGAGACTTGGAAACAAATCTAATATGATATATGATGATATATAATGACATAAAATTGTAATTATACTTATATATTACGATGAAATGAAATTCTAAGATTTTTTTATAATATATAAAGAGAAGTAAATGAATCAGATTTCTGAGGAGCCATCTTGTCTTGCCTTGTTTAACGTTAAATTTAACGCATATTTATTGGATGCTGTGGAGGTGAGAAATTGATTACGATTGTTGATTACGAATAACTGGTTAGTGAAATAATTATATCCAAAAACTATGTTTACATCAAAAATTGCTTTGATTTTTATTTGTGTTCAAGTCTGACTTAATTTATTTTTACGTCTCGTACAAATTAGTTTATGTAATGCAAAGCGATGGGAAATGTGTTGACTTTTTATTATAAATAATTCTTACTGAATAAACCCGTTCAATATAACACACGCACTCCCACATACATGATAACTGACGAAAGGGAAGTAATCACACGTGAAATCTTGTATGTCTTTATTAATAATTCAGGCATCTGTTATTTTCTCCAAAAATCATAAGCATAAGCATAAATCTAGATAAAAAAAAAACAAAAACATTTCTAATGTACTTTCGAAAACCAGAAGGAAGTAAATACTTAATGAAAATAACAAATACATAATTATCACCTTCCTCACGAAAAAAATAAGATATTAAATTATATAAATGAATACTCTACGATCATAGATAATTATTCATATTAATTATTAATATTAATATGATTGTACAATATATATTGCAATTAAAGATACCTTGAAGATACGAGGAGGTGCATAAACGAATCCACCCGATATTGGTTGATTTGCAGAAGTAATGTACTTATGTATGATGGTGACAAACTACAGCACATTTGATTCAATTGAAAATTTATAATATATAGTTAAGAATATAAATATACATTATTCGAAACTAAATAAATTATATTATTTCAGAGCACACACATTTATGCGAATTTAGAATTATTATATTATATTGTAGCAAATAAACTATAAAAAAATGAAACATGAAAGTGCAAGACTATTTTTAGTTGTAAGTGTTGAGTAGCGAAAGTAACATCATAATCAATTATTACAAATGACAAACCGAGAAGTGTCCACCTACTCTAACTCGGATTATGATTCAAGTTGCTTGTTGTTTGGTCTGTATGTACGTACTTAACATCAACATGGATTAATCGTATAAAAATGCTGCAATGAAATCGAATCTTCCAGCTAATTAAATAAAATTATGAGTTTTTCCTCTCACACCGATAAAATTATTATTCATACTCAATGCACTTGTTTTAATATGACATTGAACATAATATGCGTTGTGCCTGCCGGTGTGAAATTGAAAGGTGATCCTGCTTGACGATAATAATATGCAGTTTGTTGTTGTTTGTTGCAGAGTTTTTGAAATTGTCAAAATTTTAGTTGTGCGCAGTGGTACTACGAGTATATCGTCGGTTGTCTGGTAATGTAAAATACTACTTGTTATTTATTGCTCTCTGTAATGGTTTGTGGGCTTTCTAGATTCTTCCGTAGGTGGGTTTCAACAATTGCATAATTGGAATTGCGTTTTATTTGACTTTTCCGCTCGATCCAGAGCGGCCTCGCGTCGCTGCGTATTCGCTCGCCATTACCACAATCGCAAACATTGCTTTAAGCTTCGAAATATCGAGATTTCGTGCGTACCAAGATTGATGCAAGCGTAGATATATATTTTCAAGCGCGATTACGTAATTTCGTTAATCTGTAGAAGCGCGCGAGTGTAAATTGCATTAACCTTAATATTCGACGCTTCTTTGCCCAATCCCTGAAAGTCTCAACAACTAGTTTCGAGTATAATTACTAGCAAGATAGTTTGGCACCCGAGGAGAGTTTAGTCTTTTTGGGCATTGCGATGATAGCGCCTGCTGATGCGGAATCTAAATTGTCGGACTAACGCACGGGTTATCGGGCGCAACAACTACTCACTGCATGGCTCGGTTAAGTGGACTAAATGTGTAATGCGACCTTAAATTAATCTAATTCTTTGCATTTATACTCCCTCTATTTTGTCTGATTTGTCTAACGGTTTGAGGTTGTTTCTTCGCATTATTTGCCATCGACTTGCGCGCTCCTGTGGCGTTTGAAGTGCGGGCAGGCGAGTGTTTAATCGACGGGTGCGATGCTAGGACAAACATCCTTTAAGTGACCGGGCTAAGTTCATCTTGTGTGCATTTTGTTAAACATTCATTTCTCGCAATAAATAAATCAAGTTATGACTACATATGCATCGTGTCTGCTATGCATCGGCATGTTTGCTTGTGCCAGCTCCTACGTCTACGAAGACGATGAGAAGCATCCGACATATTTGACTGCCGCCGTTGGGGATTATACGATAATGAACTGTGATTTGGATTTTCCACAAAGCATTCCAATTCCGTTCATTTTAAATTGGAATAAAGACGTAAATAATTTATTTTTATTTTTATTAACTTTATTTTATTCAAAATAATAATTTAGGGCAAAACAGTATTTTCGTGGTATGATGGAAAACTAACCGCTGCTGATCCGTATGTTGGTCGCATGCATTTATTGGATGAGACGCACACAACACGATTTGGTGGTGCCTCCATCAATTTAACATCCGTTCGAGAGTCAGACAGTGGATGGTTTGAATGCAAAGTATTGTTTCCTAATCGTATGCCCAATTCCCGTAACAATGGCACTTGGTTTTACTTAACTGTAAATGGTATGACCCATATTTTCAATATAGTGCCGTCGAAAAGCTAAGATTTCTTTTGTTTGAGGAGGAAACCTATTGGCAATTCCGCCGATCAATCAGACCACATTGGAAAACGAAGAAGCACATTTTTCATGTGTTACAAAATACAAAGATACTGTTGTTACTTGGTACAAGGATGGGTTGCCGCTGTCAAGCATTCCAGACATCTTGCAACGTTCCTGGGTTAGCGAGGAGGGATCTTTGACAATCCGACCTGCTGAGATGGGCGACAGCGGCGAGTATCAATGCGAAGCTGTGCGCTCCGATGGAGAAAACAAACTGCCAAAGCAAACTTAAATGTTCAATGTAAGAAACTTTAAAACTGCGTTAATTTCCGCTGGGTATTAATTTAATTTATTTTTATATGGAGTATAGATAAAGCCAAAGTAATATATGCACCGCGAGAAGTTCATTTGCCTTATGGTCGTTCAGCCGTGTTGGATTGTCACTTCCGAGCAAATCCACCATTAACAAATTTACGATGGGAGAAAGATGGCTTCCTTTTTGATCCCTACAATGTTCAAGGTGTGTTTTACAGACGCAATGGGAGCTTGTACTTCAACAAAGTAGATGAATCTCACAATGGTCACTACACATGCACACCATACAACGATTTGGGTACAGATGGCGCTTCGCCAAGTGTTCATGTCATTGTACAACGCCCGCCTGTATTTGTAATCGCTCCGAATAATATGTATCTGACTAAATTGGGAGAATCATTGGAGATGCCTTGCGATGCTCGTGACAGTGACACTGATCACAGACCGTTTGTACACTGGTACAAGGTAATGATTTGCTTTACATAACCTCAACAATGAGCCACTAATATGATGTGTATATAGAAAGATGGGTCGTCTTTGCCAGTTGGCAGATTTTCAGTTCGGGACGGGAATTTGACAATCACCAATATTCAAGAAGATGATCGTGGGGTTTATCGATGCACCGCAACGAATGAAGCAGCCACAATTAGTACGGATACAGAAGTAATTGTGGAAAATGTGCCTCCACGAGCACCGTATAATTTAACAGCAGAGGCGACATCTAACTCTGTTAACCTCAAATGGGTAGCAGGGCGGAAACGTCCTAACCTCGAATATAACGTATGGTATCGACCTGTTCACACTAGTGAATGGCGGACGTTGAAAATTCCAGGCAAATTGGTTTTGGAAGCCACCATAGGCAGTTTAACTTCAGGTCTAAAACTTTTCTAATCCCGATGATAAAATATATCTAAAGATTTTATATTTCAGGTACCGAATACGAATTTATGGTACTAAGCAAAGACGAAGAAGGTGATGGATTATTCAGTAAAACAATCCGCGTGTGGACGAAAGGATCCACAAGCGATCCAGGCCCAGTGGGAATGAACACGTTCGCAAGCATAGGAAGTCCACGAGATGTACGTGTGCATGAAACCAGTAATGGTTTCTTAGTCACTTGGGACCCGCCCGAATATGGCGTCGACGAATTAAGATCGTATGTTGTACAATGGTTCAAAGGTCCCGAAGAATATTTGCATGGATCCGGTGAAACGACAAATACATCATTTTTAGGTACGCATGTAATCGTAAAACAGTATAATTTAATTTCCATTAATAAAAATTTGCATAGCGTGACTACAATTCAAGGTTGCGCAACATAATAGCCATGATCATTGTGTTGTGATAAAAATAAAAAACGCAACACAAGTTAGACCACCAAATAAACAAGTTGAATGTTTTGCTTTTTAAAATTACAGTGATGAATTTGGAAGATGGATACGAATATCATTTTCAAGTGTTTGCAATAAGTCACAGCGATTATCAAAGTGCGTCCGATAAAGTTGCAATTCACGCAGCATCCGGAAGTGCTACAACAATATCACTAATAATATTCATTATTATATTATTGGTTTGTGGAGCTGCTGCCGGTGGGTATTACGCTAAGAAACGTTACTGGAAACGGATTGAAGAAGACGAGGAAAAAGTTTCAACGAAATAAATTGCGGTACAAATACATACAATACATAAATCTGATTTCACTTTTTAACTCCTTAGAATTAGTACATTTCCACACAGAATTATATATAAAAATTGAGTTTCTGCTCGTTTAAGTGTACATTTTTAGCAATAACAACCAATTAAGGAATTATATGTGTGTAGCATACGTAAATGTAAAATAAACGTAGGTAAATAAAAAAATCTCAAACGTGTACACGATACCAGTTTTGCTGTAATTAACCAAGTGGTTTAACGAGTATTGTGTTTGTCAAAATATAAAATTTTGATTCGACGCGCATTCGCGGCTGTAATTACGCGCATACAAGGTGTGGGTACAGTGCGCACGGTACGAATTGAATCTTTGTGCAAGCGCGCGGTCCATGTCAAAAGAAAATCGATCATCATGAGACGGCCCAGAGCTGCACCGAGCCTGCGTTAGGCAAGTGTGACTGTAATTTTTCGTGGCAGGTTGTTTCAATTTCGTCCTTACGTGCACTGCGGACGAGTTCGGTGCAATCGCACCGAACGCACGTACGTTTCAAAGTCCCACACGTTGCAAATAGAAACATCGGCTTTATACGCGCCGCGAACTGATCCATTCCTGCATAAGTGTACTCCTCGCCGTGGAAGCCAACAGCTGATTGTCGCAACTCGCAAGCGATGTTTAGTTCATTCACTGTGTGCACTTGTACAGGCTTAGTGCTTCGACTCTAGGAACATACACCCGCCATGTAAACCAAGTGTGTTGTGAATTTAAATATCAAGAATATATCGCATCGAGCCGCTCTACATCACTGGTGAGTCATCGACAATAATGTTACTTGTTACAATGCCAAGCCAGAAGCTAGAAACATTGGTTCCTTATACCTACTAAAATCTGACATTGACACTGATCAAGATTTTACCGAAATTTTGCGTATTTTACGGCGTAATTCCTGCAACAATTGCTTTTCTCATCACATTTTCGGATTTTCTCCACATTTTCACCACGCGTTGTTTAAATTAAATTAGTTATTCATATATTATCACATTCCTTATCAAACCATTGTTTAGCTATGCTTTATGATTAAATAAACTCACATTTAAGAGCAAAACAATCAAATTAAAATGAAATTTCAAATGAATTTCGCTTCATATTTTATTACAATGTAACTGTTTACAAATCATTTGTAATTATTGCCTACTGGTCTAGACACTACATTGTTTGATCAAATCATGTTCCGGTTTCTGTTAAATTATTTTATCTTATCTCGATAATCCGCGTTTTTAAACATGAGTGCATTAGTATTAATGAACAATAGGACCAGATCGGCAATCTTCATATAGTTTATGTTATTTGTTGCCACCCGCATTTCGATTAATTACATTTAAGTAAAGTTTGCAATGAAGGAAGATAATGGCAAAGTATAAAAGTTAAATGACTGTGGTATTGGTACAAGATGACGCTCGGCTTGATACTCACGATATTTTCCCGTGCATGGGTTCTAAGGTCAATTGAACCATCACCACGTAAGGCTTTGTCGCATTGATGGCTGTTATTAAGGTAATTAAACCGTCAGGACAATTTGTACGTAAACGGTACACAATGATTCAGCATCATGATTGAATCATGTGGAGAAAATTGACGCTCTTCCAATAATTGTTTTCAATTGATGCGTGCTCAAAGTTCTTTGTACTTATTGTTTCAACTCAGAGTATACCTACCTACGTACGTAAACATATCATAAATTGGTTAAATCCTTATTTGTAGTAGATATATTTAACCGATTTGTATCGCACTACTTGTTTGGTTAAAATAGGATGCGTTTTTATGTGCTTTAAATGGAATGTTTAAGTTTGTAAATATTATTTGTAGGAATATGACTTATATGGACTACTATTACACACATTGTTGGTAATTATAAAATAAATGCAGCGTGACTAATAAAATGATGCACAATATTCTGTGAATATATGTGAGATATAGCAATGTTCCGGGAGGAAGATTTTCTTGTAATTGTAAATCGACAAAATGGAGTTTGCAAGTCCTCCATAGTTTTAAGAGCTTCTAAGTACCCACTTGAGCACACACTTGATAATCTCAGCCAATCGTTATCTTGCTTGACCGTGCTTTCAGCGTTCAGGATTGGTTACGAATTTCATTGGCACGATAATTTTTATTCATATGCAGCAACAAATATTTTTTTAGTTTGTTATCATGAGTAACACTTGTTTAAAAAAATAAAAAATAAGTTATACGGTGTTATTCTAATTAGTTATGTGTGTTTTGAAATTTGATTTGGAAGTGAAATTAGAATTGTTGGAATTTTTTTATGTTTTACGCTACAATTTCGTGCGTTTTTAAAAATCAGAGGAACACAATTAAATATTAATAATCGCGTTGCATTTGTTACCACCAAAGGGCACTGCGTTCTTTTATACTTCACAATGCACGCGATGCATTCAGAGTTTACACAGTGCTGTATACTTTTCTTAATTATAAGTTAAATTATTGATGTGTTAATACTCTGCCAGGCTTCTGTTCCGCTAGTAGGTACCTACGGTTTATACTCGTATTTCTACTTGTGTCGAAAATATCCCGTGCTTTGTAATATTTGTTTTATTTTTATTACATGTGCCATAAAGTTATTTGGTGAGAGAAATCATTTTTTGATGACTTTCTTTGCCCTTCAGTAGCATAGTGAGAACAAATCATTTAATTTTCGTTCCAAAATTCTATTTCTAACCTTTTTAAGTATTTAATTTAGTATTTATTAAAAACGACAACAACATCATTATGATATTTAATGGAAATTTGTTTAGGCAATTTGAAAATGTATAATTTCGTCTCTTAGAATAATTCGAAATCATGCAAAATAATTAGTGGTAATAATGATATTCAACATGGAAATATGAAGGCCATATTATCTTCACGTGTATGAAACAGTGTTACAAAGTACGAGTACACAATTTTGGTTAAGTAGAGTAAGTTTGACTTTTGTACAGAACTTAAAAATATTAAAACAAAACGACTTTTTCCAGGCCAAAACAAATATAATGACTATCATTAGCTATCTCCCATTTTTATTAAAATTACATTTAATCACATGTGCCATTTTGTTGTGTCGCAACACCGGCGAGTTTCCTACGCATTGTTTATATGTTTTTGTTTCAATAAGTAATTGTGCGACACAATTATTTTATTTATCTTATCAATGCAAACGTTTTCATGTTTAATTACGATTAAAAAACACATTTACTTTCTAATTGCATTATTTGGCATAAACTGAGGTTTTACATTGTATAGTTATTACTCATTGATATAGCAAAGTACATCTTCGAGTACATAGTGCGGTCGTGCCGTATCAACTTACATCATGGAAACATTAAACCGCACCATTAAATGTATATGATTGATTCGGTGTTCTTTGTCACTTAATATTATTAATATTTGTAGTACCTAAGGTCGAGTTGGTTTTAGGTGATGCGAATGACCCGGGCATGCTCAGGCAATTTAGTTCTGTTGAGAGAGTTTGATTCAGTACATCGCACTTTGCAAAAAATTGTGTTGTAATTCGCGCTTCGTACGAACAAGTCGAGTGTAGATACATATTAGTGCAACTGTTAAGAAACTCGCCGTTTTGTTGATTGTTTGGGATGACCTATATGCCCCAATCGATAGGAATTTGATATCAATTGTTCTATTATCGATAAATAATTAACCTTAATTATTTATTTTTTAATTAAGGAAAGGTTCTGGACTTTTATTATTTTCTACTAGCTCAGGTAAAATTTATTTGTTTATTTATCTTCCCTAAAATTCGAGCTGTTGTAATTCTACTTGATTATAATTGAAATTCTGTTGAAGATTTTGTGTTAAGAATGACACTGAACTTTTAGCATTAAAGTTCTTTCAAAGGTGATTTAATGTGAAAAATGATGATCTCAGATCCGTGCGGAATAATAATCACCGTGTTTACAAGTCGAATTGAAATTGTACTTATCTAAAACGGTTTTAATCGATAGTAAACCATGGTAACTTATAAACATTTAAGTTTCGATCTACTTTTACGCTTGTTTCGTGATCAAATTCAAATCGATTTCATTGGTTGCAGCAATTCATACAGCACGTAGATTAATAACGCAATGTGACATTTTCTACTGGTAGTAACTATACCAAAACTAATATAAAATTTATTTGAAATTCTGCGGTTTGACCTATTTTTCTTGAAAAATAGGGAAATATTGTTCAAACAATTAAAATTATTACCAAGTTAATAATATTTTGAACTTGGAACTATGCTAAAACTAAAAAAAATAATTATTGGTAATATTAAAAATAAGTAGGTAATTATTAATAATTACTAAATAACAAACCATAATTTCAAATGTGGTGACATTTACATATACGTATTATTCTAATATTTAATTACCAAACACTTGCTCGATATTTGATTACAATTACAATTACAATAAAAACACTACCAGGAAACACCTGCTTCTAACAATACGAGTTTCGAGTGATTCTAATCCAATCTGAAAACTGTCGAGATATGGGAAATACTCCTCCAACAAGTGTCTATTTGTACTTGAAGAATGTATATGGACTTTAGATACACGAACATTGTTGTTAGTGTAACTATTTAAATAGCTCAGAGCGATCACTTTTTAATTTCAGTAGGCATAGCATCCATGGAACTCTCTAAATATATTACAACTTTTTTCCAGATTTTCAAAATGGCTGAGGTAAAACACAAAGAGGACGGAATGTCAGGCGATACTGGAACTGTGGCTGTTAACATAGATGAATCGGTTTCATACAAAAGTTCACCTAAAAATGAATCTCTAAACAACGCAATGCAGGGGTAAGTTTTAATATTTACATTTCTGATTTTATCAAATCAAAAAATTACTTTCCAATAGTGATGGTGATTCTGGTCATCTCTGCAATGGTGCCACAAAAATACAGATTTCATCGACGTTGAAGAAAATACCTAATAGTAGTCCGAATAGCCATAGGAAACCGATGATTTCCTTAACTCATTTACCACGCAGGCCACCTGTAGAAATCACATTCTCCGATTTGTCGTACTCTGTATCAGAAGGCAGGAAACGTGGATACAAAACTTTATTGAAAGGAGTCCATGGAAATTTTAAAAGCGGAGAACTCACTGCAATCATGGGTCCTTCAGGTGCTGGAAAATCAACTTTAATGAATATTTTGGCTGGATACAAGTGCGTAGTTTATATTTATAAGTTTATATATAGATTATATAATAATATATTGTTTTAGAACGTCGAATTTAACTGGTTCTGTGTTAATTAATGGCCGAGAACGAAATTTACGCAAATTTCGAAAAATGTCCTGCTACATAATGCAAGACGACTGTTTGACACCACATCTCACCGTCAAAGAGGCACTCAACGTGTCTGCCAACTTAAAATTAGGAAAGAATATATCCAAGAGTGAAAAGAAAGTAATAATAAACGAAATAATGGAAACATTGGGATTACAAGACTGCAAAGACACGAGCACAATGACTCTATCAGGTGGGCAACGGAAACGGTTATCAATAGCACTGGAATTAGTTAACAATCCACCGGTCATGTTTTTCGATGAGCCCACGAGTGGATTAGACAGTAGTTCGTGCTTTCAATGCATTAGTTTGCTAAAAAGTTTAGCACGTGGTGGCAGAACTATTATTTGCACAATTCATCAACCATCAGCTCGGCTTTTTGAGATGTTCGATCAGCTTTATATGCTAGGAGAAGGACAGTGTTTATATCGCGGAGTTGTAACTGGTTTGGTGCCATTTCTTTCCGGTATGGGCTTGTACTGTCCCAGTTACCACAATCCCGCGGATTACATTCTGGAAGTAGCTTGTGGCGAGGCATGGGATTACATTCAGAAATTGGTTATTGCCGTCAATTCAGGACGCTGCGACATGTATGCGGACAAAACATTTAGCGAAAATCATCGCATCACCAATGATATTACCAAAGAAAATGCAACGCTGCGTACGCCTTCGTTGTCACCTGATTAAAACCTGTGTAAAACTGTGTGTTTTGTAGGGTGGTGTATTTTTGGGACCTATATCAATCATACCAATGGTTCTGTTCTCTGGATTTTTTGCTAATCTCAACGATTTACCCAAATATTTAAGTTGGTTGTCGTACGTGTCTTACGTTCGATATAGTTTTGAAGGATGCATGATCGCCGTCTACGGTATGGCTCGCGAAAAGCTGGAGTGTAATAACATGTACTGTCATTACAAGTATCCACAAACGTTCCTTACCCAAATGTCCATGACGGGCGACATACACACCTATGTGATAGACGTGGTGGCTCTACTAGGATTTTTTATGGTAATAAGATTATTCTCGTATTTCGTTTTAAGGATTAAACTGTTAGCCAATCGTTAATGTTAAATTTTATTGAGATTTATAATTATCTTCTTAAGTAACTTATGATGGTCAAATTGTAGTATTATTAGGTAATTTTGTGATCTTTACACATTACTTTTACAATATACACCTAGACACAGGATAATAAATATTACTATAATATAAATATAGTAATAGTTGTCTCACCAGTGCAACCAGACTTTAGAATTGACAAATATTTTCTTGGTAAGTATTCGTATATTGATTTATACTTAAACCAATATTTGACGTTGTATTTTAATTAGGGAACTTTTTAATTTTGATAGGGATGATCCATTTTAAGATATATTTTAGCGGCAAAAACATTATGTTTTCTTAAACGTGCCTAAAGAAGTTCTCATTAAAATCTCACTCAAATACATGCCAACGATATGGATAAAATCAGCATCTTTTATTTATGATCTATTTTGAACTGAAATCCATGGTCAAACTGCACAAATTGTAGTAAATATATAATAATAATCAGTGAATCGATCAACAACGTCCTTTAATTATATACTTCCTACATAGAAGTACAATTAATTAAAATATATCGGAAATGGCCAATTATTAACACACCATAAACTAAATAAATTTATATTATTCTATTGCAAGTTATCACTTTTGATGTAAATTTAGATTCAACAAGATGAATCTTATTTTCATAGTAATTTTATTTACCCGAGTATTATTTGCAGTAAGTTTTCTCAATTAACTTCCAAAATCTTGATTAATTTAACATTTTAGTTTGGCAATGTATTTCGTGATACGCTCGATGAAATTTTTGAAGTTCAAGAAGATTGTTATAAAACACTTGGTGAAGAAATGACTTGCGAAGTAGATGAGTGTGTTCTGAAAGCGGTATATCTATTAGACGGCACAGGTAACAATGTAAAAATGACAAGAATGAACGCATTATATCGACCCATTGCAACACAATGCATGCAAAATTCACAATCACCTTCAACCTGTGAATTTTCTTACAAATTCTTACAGTGTTTTATAAAATGGATTACTGATTATGAAGAAGATTATTATTCTGAATGCGCCAAAAGGTATCCTATAGATAAAAAAGAAATGGAAATGCTTGAAATGTCAGAGGAATCCTTCAAGAAAGTCAAAAACCACGCATGTCTCATGAGCTGCGCTTCGGATGTTCACAAAATATACACAGAAAACGACGAATTTAATAAGAATTCCTTGCGGCTTCATTCAAATCTACCAATTGACGTTCTAAACGAAGCAGAAAATTGTTACAAACAGCATCAGCAAGAAGATAAATGTCAAAGAAGAGCTAATAGAACCGCCTGTTTATATATGAAGTATATGGCTGCGCAGGAAAAAGCAAACTCGACTGGATATGATAATTTATCTGAGGAAATTTATGAGTAATTGCAAATTGTTTTGAATCTTTGTGTATTATAAGAATTTAATTAACTTACATTCAGTAAAATTTTAATCTTAAAATGACATATTTCAACATTTCAAAACTATTGAATCAAAATTTACTTCTCCTTATATTCCAAGTAAATGAAGAGAAAGTGTTGGTTATCTTCAATTAAAATGTTATCGACTGCTTTGTTTGCTCTGAAGGAATCATCGGGAATGGTCCCCCATTCGGTTGGATATTCAGGCAAAATGAAGAGCTGCCATGCAACTTTTTCGTTATAATCGTTGGCCAGTCTTCCAATACTGGTTACAACTTTACCGTAATCAGAATCAATTGTTTCAAATCCAAAATTTTCTTCATCGAACCAGGCTTGTGCTTTCATGATATAATGAAAGGTGGTTTCATGTCTTAAACCCACAGTCCAATTGACTGAGTGGACTGGATCGGCTGTACCCGACAGTGTAGTGTAGCTAATATGTGCTGTAATGAACAATTACTGTGTTTACTAAATACTTTTATAAAATTGTTTTTTTTTTTTACTTACCAACATCATCATTGGAGGCAGCAAGGCCCGCGATCGACGCAACAAGAAGGCAGAGGAATACTTTCATCTTGAATTATTAGTGAGAGTATGATTTGAAACAAAAATTTGCAGGCTTTTATATCAAACGATAAGATAAATCAACTGATAAGTAAACCTTCAAAAACTCTCAATTGTATGTTAATGTATCTATAGTTTAAATCTTGAAAGGTCAAATTTTCCAAAATAATTTGGGAATATTCACCTGACTTATACGTGGAAATTTCAAGTATGTGTGTCTATAATAGTAATGCTACTTCAAGAGTTAGAATAACAATTTATTTAATTATGAATTTTAATTTTAATAAAGTTTTTAGAACATTAATGTTAACAATATTAAAAATGACAAGTGGTACACTTGAATGCGGCGAGGCGCAACAAACAAAATAAATAAATTTGAACCTGTTAACAAAAATAGCTCTCAAATACTCAGAACAACATCAAAATGTTATAAACTTTTTAAACTTAGAATAAGAATCTGCATTAGATATTAGTCATACTTCACATAGAAAATACTCAAATTTATTGGGTCTTTCCAAATCAATTTTGATAAACCTTTGCTTTTCATTTCAAATTTTGAAGTACACTTGAAGAAATACAATGACAGTATGTGTAATAAGATTGTTATCAGTTGAATTTTTAGACGATTGCATAGATAGTAGGTATGTTTAAGGCGCGCAAAACATGTTTTCCAATCATACTCTCACTAACAATTTAAGATGAAAGTATTCCTGTGCCTTTTTGTTGCGTCGATCGCGGGCCTTGCTGCCTCCAATGATGGTAAATATAAAAGATTTAATAAAAGATTTATTAAAGTGTTTAATAAACATAGTAATTGTTCGTTACAGCACACATTAGCTATTCTACACTGTCGGGTACAGCCGACCCATTCCATACTGCTAATATGACTATGGCATTAGGATACAATTTTACCTTCTATGATACCATGAGACTACAAGCCGTTTTCGATGACGATTTTGAATTTAAAACACTCGATTCTGCAGAGGGCAAAGTTGTATTGAGTATTGGAGGATTGGCAAACGATTATGACGAGGGAGTCGCCTGGCAGCTCTACATTTTACCCGAATATCCAACTGAATGGGGGAGAATACCCGATGATTCTTTCAGAGCCAACAAAACAGTCGATAATATTGTAATTGAAGATAATCAACATTTTCTTTTCATTTACATGGAAATCAGGAACGAGACAATGCGTTAAACATTTTCGAAATATAAAATACTTCTAGATTAAAATATTATAAAAATTTTACTAAATGCATTTATTTTTTCTTGTTGCTTGTATTTTTCCAATAAAATAAATTAAATCAAAAGGCAATTATGATTTATAGCCAGTTATCACTTTTGATTTAAATTTAGATTCAGCGAGATGAATTTTACTTTCACAGTAATTTTATTTGCTCAAGTATTATTTACTGTAAGTTTTCCGAAATAAATCTCAACCTTTTCCTAATTTACTTAACATTTTAGATTGGCAATGTATTTCGTGATACGCTAGATGAAATTTTTGAAGCTCAAGAAGATTGTTATAAAACACTTGGTGAAAAAATGACTTGCGAAGTAGATGAGTGTGTTCTGAAAGCGGTATATTTATTAGACGACACAGGTAACAATGTAAAAATGACAAGAATGAACGCATTATATCGACCCATTGCAACACAATGCATGCAAAATTCACAATCACCTTCAACTTGCGAATTTTCTTACAAATTCTTACAGTGTTTTATAAAAGAGATTACTGATTATGAAGAAGATTATTATTCTGAATGTGCTAAAAAGTATCCCATAGATAAAAAAGGAATGGAAATGCTTGAAATGTCAGAGGAATCCTTCAAAAAAGTCAAAAACCACGCATGTCTCATGAGCTGCGCTTCGGATGTTTACAAAATATACACAGAAAACGACGAATTTAATAAGAATTCCTTGCGGCTTCATTCAAATCTACCAATTGACGTTCTAAACGAAGCAGAAAATTGTTACAAACAGCATCAGCAAGAAGATAAATGTCAAAGAAGAGCCAATAGAAGCGCATGTTTATATATGAAGTATATGGAAGCACAGGAAATAGCAAACTCGACTGGATATGATAATTTATCTAAGGAAATTTATGAGTAATTGCAATTTGTTTTAAATCTTTGTGTATTATAAGAATTTAAGAAAACTACATTCAGTAAAATTTTATTCTTAAAATAACATATTTCAACATTTCAAAACTATTGAATCAAAATTTACTTCTCCTTATATTCCAAGTAAATGAAGAGGAAGTGTTGGTTATCTTCAATTTCAATTTTATCGACTGCTTTGTTTGCTCTGAGAGAATCATCGGGAATGGTTCCCCATTCAGTTGGATATTCAGGCAAAATGAAGAGCTGCCAGGCAACTTTCTCGTTATAATCGTTGGCTAGTCCTCCAATACTGGTTACCACTTTGCCGTAATCAGAATCAATTGTTTCAAATTCAAAATTTTCTTCATCGAACCAGGCTTGTGTTTTCATGACATCATGGAAGGTGGTACCAGCTCCTAATCCTATGGTCCAATTGACAGTATGGACTGGATCGGCCGTACCCGACAGTGTAGTGTAGCTAATATGTGCTGTAATAAACAATTACTATGTTTAGTAAATATTTTTATAAAACTGTTTTTACTTACCATCATTGCAGGCAACAAGCCCAGCGATCGACGCAACAAGAAGACACAGGAACACTTTCATCTTGAACTGTTAGTGAGAGTATGATTTGAAAAACTTTTGCAGGCTTTTTATATCAAACACATCAATGTCATTGCGTAAAAAATCAACTGATAAGAACACCATCAAATACTCTCAATTGTATTTTAATGTTGTTTGAATCTTGAAAGGCAGATTTTTCCATGATAATTGGGAATATCCACCTGACTTATGCGTGAAGATTTCAAGTATGTCTGTCTGACTAGAAATGCTACTTCAAGAGTTAGAATAACAATTTATCGTTATGAATTTTAATTATTATAAAAATTTTAGAGCATTGATGTTACCAATATTAACAATTGAAATATTAAAATTAAGTGGGTTCAATTCATAATAAATAAACAAAATATATTAATTTGAACCTGATAACAAAAATACTCTGAACAACATTGAAATGTTATAAACTAAAAAGTTTATGACTCAGAATGAGAATCTGCATTAGATATTAGTCATACTTCACATAGAAATTACTCAAATTTATTGGGTCTTTCCAAATCAATCTTGATAAACCCCTTTTCTCTCAAGATTCAAATTTTGAAGTACACTTGAAGAAATACAATGTCAGTATGGGTAATGAGATTGTTATCAGATGAATTTTTAGACGATTACATAGATAGTACATAGGTATATTTAAGGCGCGCAAAATCTGTTTTCAAATCATACTCTCCCTAACAATTCAAGATGAAAGTATTCCTGTGCCTTATTGTTGCATCGATCGCGGGCCTTGCTGCCTCAGATTATGGTAAGTAAAAAGATTTGTATAAAAGTATTTAATAAACATAGTAATTGTTCATTCCAGCACACATTAGCTATTCTACACTGTCGGGTACAGCCGAGCCATTCCATACTACTAATCTGACTATAAGATTAGGATATGACTTCACCTTCTATGATACTATGAGACTACAATCCTGGTTCGATGAAGAACATTTTGGATTTGAAACACTCGATTCTGCAAAGGGCAAAGTTGTATTGAGTATTGGAGGACTGACAAACGATTATGACGAGAGAGTTGCCTGGCAGCTCTACATTTTACCCGAATATCCAACTGAATGGGGGAGAATTCCTGATGATTCCTTCAGAGCAAACAATACAGTTGATAATATTGTAATTGAAGATAATCAACATTTTCTCTTCATTTACTTAGAAATCAGGAACGAGACAATGCATTAAACTTTTCGAAATATAAAATACTTTAGCATTTAAAATATTATAAAAAATTTTACTAAATGCCCCTACTTTTTCTTCTTACTTGTATTTTTCCAATGATATATCCATTAAAATCAAAAGGAAATTTTGATTTACGCTTTTACCGCTTTTAAAAGTAGGCATATTGATCACTGGGTTGCATACAGTGGATGTACTGAATTCAAGTTGCAACTTCATAAACAACTCCGAGAAGTGTCCCTGAGTTTCTTCAATATTTACAAAATATCATATGATCACTTATCGCATACACCGCCTCATTTCGTCTGCACTATTGCAAGGTGCAAGCAGCGACATATGCACACCAAACGTACATAACCGTTTAGATCGAGTGTTTGTCACGTTCGCATTTTCTTTAACTATTGTACTTTTTAACTTAAAACGTGTAAACTCAAATCTCACTCGTGCAATGACATCCTGTGCGGTTTCAATGGTCCCTAAATGTTTAATCAGCAGTTTTTGCAACAGCCACATCCGCGTAAGCCATCTTTAGATGAATATTTTTATACATTTGCTTTAAAAATACTGACTGCCTCTCAATTACTCCTACAGACTGTATAAGTGCACTCAGTTATGATAAGCAGTCAATATTCCATTTTGTACTAATTTGAAGGTGGAGTATTAAGTATGAGTAATATTATAGACATAGAAGCTACACAAGTAAAGTACTAGGTTGTGTTCATAATTTATTGCACTGTTAGCCTTTGGATTTGTAAATAAAAGTGAGTGAGGTAGTGGGTACACTCTTATCTAATTTTATTGTTTCAGTGATAATAACTTGATGAGTATGTGATGTGTTGATATATACTCACTTTATACATTCTGTTTTACACATCATGGAATGGAATCAGGATGGTTTTGTGCCACCGGATGGTGGCTATGGCTGGATCATTGTTATTGCATTTGTTGTTATTAATGTAAGTACTTATTATAAACTTGTTTTTACTGTGTATGAATTAACAAAGATTATGCCTTTGTTTGTTGCAGTCATGTCTACTAAACTTGACACAATGTTTTGGAATTATTTATCACAGCCAATATGATGTGTTGGGGTTAACTGGAGCAAAAGTTTCGTTTTTGCTACATTTGTACAATTTTATAATGTGTGCATTAGGTGAGAAGTTTTATTCTAATTTTATTTTAATTCAATTTGCTTAGGTTATGCATATATAAAGTTGTGGTTTCAAAGGTATTTTATTGAATAGCAAAACAGCTAAGTTCTGACAACATTAATAGCATAATATAATATTAAATATAATTTCTTAGGTATCATAAGCGGTCCACTCTTGAAACGTTTCGATTATCGTCAGGTTTCGTTCCTTGGAAGTTTTCTCATGTGTTTGGGGACATTCTTAACAGCTTTTTCAAAAAGTTATGAAGCGCTGCTATTCACCATTGGCATTTTAATAGGTATGTAACAAGGTATGTAATAACAGTGTAAAGTTATATGATATGATCTGTATGTTTGTTTAATAAGATAGTTAACAAATACATTTTTATTCTAGGCACTGGACAAGGCATCTTGATGCCTGGAATGTACATCGCGGTGAATTCGTATTTCAAGAAACGTCTGACGTTGGCCATCAGTCTGCAAGTCACTGGTGCTAGTTTGTCACAAATTTTCATGCCACAGGTTTGTGACTGGCTGGTAAAAAACTACGGTGTTCACGGGGCTGTGTTGATTTTGGCTGCTATTTCTTTCAATGCTCTTCCACTCACTATTTTATTACGTCCTATGGGAAAGAAGAAGTCTAAGTCAACGAATGAGAAGACAGATGATACAGTAAGTTTTGGTTTATGTTTGTTTTGATTTGCTTGATTTTTAACATTATTGGTGTTGTGGTGATTGCCTAACTACGATGCGGCATTTGTAAGTTGGTAATTTGGTTCGCTTCAAATTATTTATTATATTAGAAACAAACTTAACATAATTACACTTTAATTACGATTAAATATCAAATTAGATAATAATAGATAAACGATTATGCATTTTTAAATCAATAATTTATCAGTTTTATGTTCTATTGATTGCTGTTTGTTGTTTATTATGCTATTATTTGCTGGAATTTTTATGCAATTGCAAAAAAATGTGTGTTTTTTAGCAGCACGTGTCCGAGAGGTTGTTGTCGCCTGTCTATCAGGAAACAACGTACCGCGTGACGAAGAACAAGCGCAGCCGGATCAGCGAGTTTGCTAGAATGCTGGATTTAGGTTTGTTTGGCGATCGTGTATACGTGATCATCGTCATCGGCATGGGCGTCTCGTTCGCATCGGAATTAAACGTGATCCTAATGATGCCGTTCATTCTGCGCGAGCTGTCGCACTTCAATCAGGACAACACCGCGAACGCAATGAGCGTGCAGGCATTTGCCGATATAATTGGTCGGCTGGCAATTCCCTTCATTGCATATCGTCAGGATGTGCCACCTAAAATTATGTACCTGCTTTCATTAACTTTATCATGTTTTGGTAGAACTAGTAAGTCAAACATTTGACTTATTTGATGATTAATTGTTTTAATTTGCTTTGTCTTTTAAACTACAGTATTAAGTGTCTTTTACGAACAACCGTCCTTAGTCTTTACTGTGTCGGCCATTTTGGGTCTGGCCAAGGGAATGAAGGCTGTGTTTCAATCCGTTATCATACCAAAGTTTGTCAGCAGAGAGAAACTCGCGGCTGCAACAGGTTTATCAATGGTTTCCAATGGAATTTTGTCTTTAATCATTGGTCCTTTAATTGGTAGGTCAAGAAAACTGTTATAAATAAATGTCATTGTGGATTTGGTTATTGCAGGTTGGACTCATGATATAAGTGAGTCATACATCTACACATTGCATGTGGCGTCAGTGTTGTCGCTCTTTTGCATCGTGCTGTGGACGGCAGAGTTTCTCTGCACATCACGTTTAAGATTAAAACGTGTTGAGACTGTCGAAGTCAACGAAGTAAACCAAGAAAATAATGTGAACACGAAATGATTCACGCTGTATATTCTCTTTCATCAATTTATTACCTTTTTCTACCCCGTATTGTATATAACAAATGAGAGTTTACGGAATATTATATAGACTTTTACTACATTTATAACTTTAGTAATAATAAATATTTAAACAAAGTTATTATTAACTTATCTGCATCAAAAATTATAGGGTTTGGAGTGCTGCTTTGTATAATAACATATTATTATGCCGATCGTTGGTATATTTCATTGCACATGCGCAGTAATTAAAGGAGCGGGGCTTAAAATATTACAACAATTTTTTAATATCCACAAATGTAATGACGGAAATTAATTATTGTGAGAACAATTAAATTGGTTGCATTTGTTTCTATTTTCTTTGAAGGTCAGTTTTATTTCAACATATACTTTACGCAAAACAAATGCGAATGTTACGTTTGTATGTTTGTGACGCTCTCACGTAAAAACTATTGATCTAATTTTAATCAATCTTGCTACAGAGATAGTTTTGACTTCCGGAAATGTCATAAGCTAGTTATTGTCGCAAAAATATAATTTAAAGCTTGTAAAATAAGCCCTTAAAGTTTAAAGATTCAATCAGAAGATAATTGAAATAATGATGGCGCTGGGAAAGATTTTGAATTAAGATTGAGAATTTGCGCGGGCAAAATCGCGGACAATAACTAGATTTAAATAAATAAAATGTTTCGTATGAATGAAGCTTATCCTTAAATAATGATTAATTAATCACAGTAGTGATCTTCACGGTGACCTAATTTTAAAACTAAAGTAAAAGTAATTGTAAAAAACGAAACGATTTGTTGCGGTGAAGTCGTTGTTCTTTCACCGTTGCGCTCAAGCACGTGAATTAATAACCATAAAAACAGGCTGAAATTTTTTTGTTCGAAGGTTGCATTCGGCAGATTGTTATTTTATTGCCCGCTATTATTTGTTATTAATATTTGCATTGTACTACATTCTTTACTTCTTCATTTCGAGTCAGACTTGATTTGATTTTCCTTGGCCTTCTTGTCAATTTAATTAGGTAATCTTTATTGGAAGCTTTGATAGATGAGAAGGTTAGTCTCAAGAACGAGAACTTGAGGAAGGAAAGGCGGAAAAGCTACTGTTTCAAGTTAAGGTTCATCGTAAACTTATTATTAAAATTTATTAATAAAAATTTGGGTTGAAAAATTGGCAATTTTAAAACCAATAATTCACCTTGTGGTAAAATGAATCGAAACGAAATGAAATCAAAACATTACAATCGGATGTTGGCGTGTGTGTTGAAAAAATATGATAATACAATGTGCAACTTATAATTTGGTTCGAATTGCGTAAACTTGGAACAATTGAGTAAGCGTGTAGATGGATTTTAGGCCATCAAGATATCAACACGCATTTTAGACATTGTTACAACTTACATACTTATACTTTTGCAAGTATATTGTGGTTTTATCAACCTTCATATGTTCCTTTTAATTAGAGTAAATTCGGGTGAGTGTTCTGAGAATGACGTTACATATAAAAATTAAGAAAAAAACATTAAATTAATTTCAATTAAAAGAAAATTTCTACGCTTATTATAATTTATTATAAATTAGTACAAATAAAAGTAAGAATAACGATGGTACTTTTAGTAAAAAGTTACTAAAACTAATTTATATTAGGTACTTAATTATATGTCATACATTGACAAATGTGTTGTTGTTGTTTTTATTGATTGTAGAAAACTATCGCAATTAAAGTTCATGTACCTTAGAGTTAGAGCGCCTAATTAACGGCGACCGACGACTATCGCCATCCAAGTGCAACGAACATATGATAGCTTGTTGCCCGATTGGCTCATTAAATCGCGGGCAATTATCAAAATGTTACAAAACGCCTCACGCCGACCGCGACGTTAATAACAATCATTGCTCGCACGCATAATTAAATCATGTAATTGCAAAGCGCGTGTTCCAACTTCTCAGAATACAAGAAATATGCGTGATGTCAAAATCCCACTAATAATGTAATCAAATTGTTGTAGCAATGTCTCAACTTTAGTAAAACAAATATTTCACGCACTTGTATAAGGAAAAAAATGATTAAAAAAGAAGTCGTTATCAACTAAATAACACAAATGTCTATAAAATGATATAATATTTTTGTTTACACAAAACATTGGACATTTTATTATCATTTGTATGTATTTATACAGTCGTGTATTTTAATGTCTTTGTTTACAAGTGAAAAGATCTTATGATGCGGCTGGATTTTCCCTGCTGGACAATTATTCTTAGTAATTCTTTGGGTTTTATTTATTTCAAAGTAAAACTGGCGCATTAATATGCAAGATGTTCTTATGCGACATGAGTAAAAACACAATATACCTAATACAAAATAGTCAGATGTCCTTCATTCAAGGACTTCTAAAAATATTGCAATTTCTCAAACAAAATTTCCAAAAAAACTGAGCGCATTGAGCAAAATTGTGTAATCGGAATGTTGAGTATGTATGTATTTCTACTTATATGTCACTAGTCACATACAAAGCGTGTGAGGATAATCGGTTGCAATAACATTATGTTTGCTTATCAGCAGGTACTCGTCGGCGTCTGAATAATGAAGGTTCACATGCTAACTACAAGTAAAACAAACTAAAACAATATAACATTTTAGAATAAACTATATATTCTATATGTATATATCTTGTAGAAGTAAAAGAGTAACCTTTAACCTCAATTTTAATCATTGCTATTGAATTCCTAGCAAATTCTTATTTAAATTCGTATTTTACGATAAATTATTCTTTAAAGAAGCCATGTTGTAATGTAGTGGTCACAGAGTAGCTGAGTTTTGTGGTTAGGTCAATGTCAAAATGACATTTTTTTAACCTAAAATACATAACCTAATAACTACACCCAATAGACAAAGTTTTATACTTTTGTTTTCAAAAATAATTCTATTTCGCACGTTTAAATGTTATTACAACCAAAGTTCTCGTGTATTCAAGTATTCAAAGATGGAATGCACAATTGCATCATTAAATTTGACTACTAGTTTGTTTTAAATTACTATTTTTGTCCCTCAATTTTTTTTCATTCCAAAACGATGCGTTTTAATGAAACAAATTAATCACAAGTGTCATAAGACAGATGTTGATATGCAGCCAACCTTGAGGCGGTTGCATTGAAATGATTGAAAACCATCAAACAAAACAAATATACTGGGCACAACAGTATTGTGATGAGACCAATGTATAGTAAGATACTGTTAATTGCTTATTTTTAGTTTTCCGCGAAGCAAAAATCGTAAATAAAGCAGGGTTGACTTGTTGACTGACTTGTGATGTTATCTGTTTAACGTCGATATCGTCAACGTCATAACATTTATATAATGCGAATACGAATTTAATTGCAAGTTCATCGTGATAATTCACGTTGGACTTACCTGTATTGAATCATCGGTGATTATCTGTTTTGTAGTGCATTAGAGAATGATACGTTCAAAATGGTTTAGATAAAGATTATCTATGTATTTGTATTAGGGTAAAACCACGTGGAATATCCTGAATATATTTATTAATTGCAAGTGTTTACTACTGTATTTATACGTATTTACACGTAATAATTTATTGGTAATCATCTATTAAGTTCGTTAATTAAGTATATATTTTGTGACAAAAATTATAGCTTTTGATGAATACACTAAATATTAATTTGTGTTAAAATGTGAATACATTTTAAAGAAAATACTCAAAATTATTATGTAGTTCTGATGATGGATTAATAATTATAATTATGACGATAATTGCAAAATTTTGCAAATAATTGACTTATTCAATATTGCATCATGTGTACACAACTGCATTATACGAGTACGTCAAGGGAGAACGTAATCGACACTTGAATGGCAACTTAATTATTGATTAAGGTAAAATCATGTATGAAATTAGCACGTGAAGTGTAAAAAACATTTATTTTGTTTTTCTTTGAAACATGTTTGCATTCCTAGAATTATACGATAAAACACGATTGTGTCACTAGGAATTATGCACCAATTATATTTTTAACATATAATAATCAAATTGAATCTGTGCACATGTTGAAATGTTTTAAATGCAATTTTAATTACAACACTGACGGCGATTAGTGAATTAAAAGCTTCACATTTGAAAAACGATTGTAGACAAATCGCTCGACAGCAATTACGATTTATAATCCGCTGATGGTTTTATTAATAACACTAAATCGCGAATTGAAATTGAATAACACGTTTTCAGTTTGTTTTTGTCATGAGCGCTTTATTTGATGCCGGCGCTTAATTGAAAATTGTACAAAAAATCAAATCGGGGAGGAAAACATGATAACAATTGTGATAAAAAATATTTTTGAATAATTTATAAGTAAATTGAATAGTTTTGTACGAATGTTGAAATCGAACACAATGTAAATAATTTGTAAAAATTTGTTTAAATATATTTAATCAATGTCTAAACTACAAAGTTTGTACATCCAAGTTTGAAGGATTTTCTAATACACCTAGTTTTAGGAACTGGAAAATGTTTGTTTAAGTTTTAAATAAATATTTTATTAATTAAACACGCGAACAAAAATAAATCAATACAATTGAAGAAGTATTTTCATATAAATACAATTCAAGTAAATATGTGTGGAGTTATTATGAGAAACAAAGATATTTACGGATCAATAAGTCTCAAGATCTAATATAAAATATTTATATTTATATTTATTGTAAAGGGTAAAATGTATTGTTTTAAATCGTAAATTTTTGCTGATTTTACTCAATTTCACTGCCGACAAAATATGCTGGCAAAAAATAATTTAAATCCGATTCACCATGCAACTACACTCAAAGAACACTAAACTTTAACCGATAGTTAACTATAAAACCAACGATCAGCTCGTAAAGTTCAAATAGTTAGTTAGTTTTGCGCGGTTTTACGCGTCGCTATATTCGGAAGCACGCCGTCGACACGCCGTATCGAACGATAAGCAAACAAGCGGTCCATCTGCTATTTCCATGTTTTTAATCTTTTTATGTTTGCTGGAATGGGTGAGCAAGTGTCGATGTGGAAATGCAAATATTTTGAAGCGTTTATTCCGGCAAGCGCACTAAAAACTACATTACGCATTTTTCACAAACATTTTCAACTACTTTATGTTATACCGTTTATAGATAGGTACATTTGGTAAACTGGAGCAGTCAGCAGTAAAACTAGCGCTTGCATTCTGTATTATACAAATGTACATCATCCATAACTTACGACCAGTGATGTACTTGTTTTTAAAGTTATTGCAGCTGATATGTGATAGTGGAATGTGCGCAATATATGTGATGATGAATCGTTGAGCGATATGCTATACAAGATGAATTTATTACACCAGTGCATACTTTAAACTTTACCACTACATTTAAGTGTTTTAGTAGTGTGTTACCACTGTTACTATTACGTTGAATAATTTTGTTGCGATGCGTTTCACTTTAGCTACTTAAAATTAATTGAGTTTCAGTCATGCCAGAGCACTTTCAGTATTTAAAAACAGTTTTAATGTAGCTTCAGTGGGTATAAATTGTTATAATTTTTCCATGTTAAATTGGGTAATTTAGGAAACTGGTGAAATAATTTTTATTTAAGATTATTTACTCGCCAAATCAAAGAAATTGACAGTCACGTCTAACTAAACTAAAAAATTGTCAAAACCGAACATTGTGCTTGGAATTTTGCATTTTTTGAGTATTTGAGACTTAGCACGGGTTAATAAAATGGGGGGGTTTTATTGCAATAAAATTTTCCTGTGTTTATTTGTGTTTTTTAATGAAATAACGGCATTTTGCGACGAAAATAAATAGAATATTTACTATTTTAGATTGTTAAACTGTTTTTCTCTGCAAATTATCGAAAAATATTGTAAAACCGAATTGTTTCAGTATAATAAATTATTTATTTAATTATTGCGCAGTAAAAATATCGAAATTCTTTAAAATTAACAAAACAAATATGGTTTACTATAACTTTGTTGTTGGTGATATGAAATTAATTAATAATTAATAATATTGTTCACGTACTCGTATCTTGATTGATTAGAGCATACAGATAACATAAATCTGATAAGATACAACTTATTTTAACCTACCTGTAGTACAAATTGTGATATAATATTTTAAATTAGAATTAAATCGATTTACGCGTAAATATAAATAATTAACTATTATAAAATCGGAATTACAATACGAGTAAGTATAATTCGCGGTATTTCAAGGAATTTTTATCGAGTTGAATTTGTGTGTAATGAAAAGTAATTATTTACAAGTGTAAATATATGCTGAGTCATGATTTCATTAATTTCTACTTAAAACAGTTAAACCTTACGTAATAATAATAATAATAATAATAATAATAATAATGAAAATAAATATTGTACAATCTACGAATTAGAAATGTCATCAATTTTATTGCAAATCATGATTTTTGACTTTACTTTCAATGTACTCGTACTCGTAAAGAAATGAATTTGTGCGTATTATAAGTGTATTATTACATGTTAGTGTTTTAGTAAGTCAAGGTTTGCACACCACTTAAACTAGAAATTATAAAAATTGCTTTTGGCGAATTTAAAATTGCCCAAATTGCAACCTACGAAAAGCATACAATAATTACTTAAAACTAAAAGCAAAATAACAAGAAAAGTTACTAAATAAATAATTAAGTCACTTTATAGTGTATAAACATTAAAATAGTTAATAAAAGTGTTTTATCGTTCGGAAGGCTAATGAAATAAACGGTTTAGACATTCTAAAGCTTTTAAAATGTATTTTTATGAGTTATTTTAAATTTCGATTGAATAATAATTTAATTCGAATCGAAATTCAAACGAAAATCGATAATATTTACTTTAACAGTCCGAAGACTAAACATTTCATAAAAACCTCCAATCAAAACTAAAAAGTAATTTTATTTTAAAACATCGTAAAGTTTTTTATTGACTACTTAATAAATCAACCATGGCTATTATTTTCTAATCCTTTGTGTTCTAAATGTTCTAAATTACATTCGAAAATATAAATAATTTAAGTTCTTCATATGCATTACTAAAAACTGTAATTAATAAAATTTAAGGTTAAGATTCTGTTAATTGAAAATTTATTAAATATTTTATGATTATTTCAGCTAATTTTAGTCCCAATCATGACCAGTTTCGGACTGGTATTCAAAGACACATTCAATGCATTGGGCTTTTCGGCAACCGATGGCTCAGTCATCATCAACACAAACGCGGCGTGCAGTATGATGACCGGACTGATAAACGGCCCACTGCTGAAATATTTCGGCCCCCGCAAGGTATCCATCGCCGGTGCAGTGTTTACTACGGCGGGTGTGATACTCACCTCCTTCGCCAATTCGTTTACATGGTTTCTCATCAGTTACAGTTTTATTACAGGTAAGAGTTTTAAAATACATTTTAAGAATAAAAGCCAAAATGCACAGTATTTCTGACGCCATTTATTGAAAAATGATTTCCATGCATTCCTTTTATGATATTTGAATTTTCAAGAAACATTTTATTTAAATATTAAGATTAGTTAAAATTTATAAAGTGAATTAATTTAGTAACATTATAAGGTGATAAATAATAACTGGTTGTATTAGGTACTAATATCATATGCAAATGATTAATAATTAACGTATAACAAATGCGTATAACGTGCTAATAACGATCTATAAATAATGCATAATGTAAATGTATAAATAAATGAATTGACAAGGCCGATGTGCGTGTGCGACTTCAACTTGAACAATTAATTCAACTTAAGGATTAAGAATTTTATTTACTCCAGAATTAATACTATTAATAATTCTATGGTCATTGATATAACAATTGTTTCAATAAAAAATTTACTATTACTATCAAGTAGCAATTATTAACTTTTACTTTTATATCAGAATTATTAGCATAAAATAACATAATATTTCTTCTAAAATTTGTTTGATTTGAATTAATTTTATTATTTAATTAATTAGCATTGGGTATGGGAATGGGCATGTCATCTTACCCGTACGCCTTGAACTTGTACTTCGTGAAGCGTCGGAGCAAGGCTGCCGGTATCGCAATGACCATCACAGGATTGGGACCTGTGTTGATGCCGCAGATGATCAGTCTTCTGCTTTCTTTATACGGCGTGCAGGGTGCTATGTTGGTAATTGGCGGAGTTGCCGCCAACTCCTTTATTGCCGCCACCCTTCTACAACCTGTTGAATGGCACATGATTGAGGAAGCCATCGATGAGGAAAATGGTAACACTACCAAACAGGACGAGACGAAATCCACTTTATTACCTACAGGTTACTGTCAAAAGTTTAATTTTATTTACCAGTGCATAATGAAAAACTTTTGACTCTAGATAATCCCGAAAAAGAAAAGGAGCATCGGCTCTATGACAGACAAAGTTCCTTTGCGCAATCAGTGGTCTCAATCGATCACGACCTTGAAGTGCAAGCTATTTACGGAATGGATACTCCATTGGCCGGCAGTGTGTTATCTCTAAGTCGTAAGTTGAAGTGTTATTTTATTAATTAACAAACTATTTCTATCATAAAGTGGCTTTAGTAGTTTCGATAAGTAGATAAACTTAATTTTGACAGTTAAACTATCATAACCTAACTTAACATTTTTCTAACCTAAATTTTTAATTTCCAATCACAGCTGGTTTAAAATCACGTAAACAATCAATCTCCAGCTTCAAGTCGGTTACCGATGACTTCTCCAAGTCGATGAACCGTCTGAATGCCCAACGATCTTTGAGTGAGCCAAATGAGAAGGTGCCCATCATCAGTGAGGAGTCTAACTCCTTGAAAGAAGCTTCCAACGGAAACGGTAAACTGCATGATGCGGACACGCACGTCGAGAAAGAAAACCCCAAGAAAAAGAAAAACCTCTGCCAACGTATCATGACTTCCATCGTGACTATTTTTGATCTAACACTTTTCAAAGACCCAGTCTACGTTAATATTATGTTGGGAATGTCTCTTGCTGTTTTCGCCGAGATTAATTTCTCTCTTTTGACTCCGTTTATTATGGCGGACTTTATGTTGACAACACCTCAAATCGCAATGTTTCTTTCGGTTTTATCCATTGCTGATTTGTGTTTCCGATTTCTATCGCCATTTATTGGTGATTTTCTTAACAAACCACCCAGGATTATGTATTTATTTTCATTGCTTCTACTGATTTCTACTAGGTTCTGTAAGTTGGAAATTAATCATCTATTTTGTTTTATTTTAATTTTAATTTATTTTTAGCTTTGTTGTTCTTTAGCGCATACGAAGACCTTCTATTTGTAGCTGTTGCTTTGGGAATTGCGAAAGGTATTCGTACCGTTTATTGGACACTCGTGATTCCCAATTACGTGCCAATAGAAAGATTAGCAAACGCTTCCGGTATTCAAATGGTGGTTAATGGACTCTTTATTATGGCTGGTGGTCCCTTAATAGGTAAACATTAAAAATATTAAATTGAATTTAAACATAAATAAACTATTTTTGAATAAAGGTGTAATCCGTGACTTGACCGGAAGTTACCGCCGATGCATCATTGTGTTGAACATCGTGACATTGACAACCGTTCTAATGTGGACGACGGAAATGCTCTACAAACGCTATAAATCTACAAACCAGGTGGTAAAAAACGAAAAATCTTAATTGTCACTCGTTTAAACTCTCGGAGCTCACTGAACAAAAGGTAACGATGTAATTTATTAGTGGCCAACTATTGAGGTTACGTGCGTCCGAACGTACGTTCTGTGATACATGCACTGAGTTGCACACTTAGTTTCAATGTACTTTTTATACAGGATGCCGATGAATATTCCATAAAACACTAGTCGTATAAATCATTATTTATGAGCGCCTTCATTTAGCGGTAGTGTTTTCGTGCAACATCTACTTTATTGAATGGGAAATTCCTCTTAAAATAGATTTTAGTGACACATAGATCAAATTGTGGTATAATTATTATATTTATTAGAATATTTTATAGATCTATACGTAGGACAATTAGTTTAACTAACTAAGAAACAGTTGAATATTATATTGTATATTTCCGCAATATTTGACGACCAATAAACTATTTATTTTTTGTTTTAGGCAATAATTTATTATTTTTATACGATCAGAAGATAAAAATAACTAAAATCATAGTGCATTTTAAATATAGTTGCATTTTTATTTTTGCATCGTTTTTAGTTCATTGTCACTAGATTCTAGTTAAAATTATTTATAGGTTAGACACAAACAAATAAAACGTGCGACCGTGCGACTACGAATTGTGTTGGGACTCCGTGAAAACTGGCACGAAAATAGATGTGCAATAAACATTTTGCATCCCGGCAAACCTTGTTTTGTTCGTTGGCTAATGTATAGTGATTGTGCCGTGAGTTGTGAATGATGTTGCGATCGCTGCTTGGCAGTGCATGCAAAACCAACGCGAGCCGAACGCATTTCCTCGCAGCGCTCTCGCGCTTTTCGTTTTTCTCATCATTCGCGGCAAACCCGCGATTACATAATCACATGCTTTCGCCGAATCGTAGTAGGCAACCCAACGAGTTGAATGATTCTAATCAGCGCGGATTGTACTTCTCGACGGCCGAATTTAATTCCACCGTTGAGGAATCCTTGCAGAAATGGTGCAAGATATTCACGAATAGAAAAATTTCGGAACCTTTGGAAAGTATCGCGAATATTTTGGCCAGTGTGTTAAAAACAAATAATGTACGTATTAAACTTTATATTTATTTATATTTATTATACTGTAATAAAAATTATCAATCATAGATTTTATTTTGAATTCGGTTTGAATTTAGTTGGGCGAAGTTTATAAACATCGAAAACTTGTCCTTTCGGATTTGCAAGTGCAGAATGTCAACGCGATGTGTGAAAAACGACTTCAACAGTACGTAAAACATTTAAATTAATTTATTATAAAACGTTTATTTAATTTTAAACATTATGAGACAATATTCCTACGTTAAAAATATCAAAAGACGAAATATTTCTCTAAATATCTAATATTTCAGAATGCCAGTGCAATATATCATTGGCGAGTGGGATTTCCGCGATATAAACCTAAAACTACGCCCGCCGGTATTCATCCCGCGGCCGGAAACTGAAATGTTGGTGGAGATAGCGTTGCAAGACATTAAAACCAGGAATGTCGAACGTGTATTAGAATTATGTTGCGGCAGCGGAGCAATCAGTTGTTCTTTACTTCACGCCGTAAAAAATGTAAGAAAACTTGAATAACATGCATAATTAAATTAATAAATGCATGTTTATGTAGTTATCAGCGGTAACAATTGATATTTCACCGGATGCATGTCGATTGTGCGCGGAAAACGCACACATTTTGTCATTGACGGACAGAATGCAAATAGAAAATTGCGCCGTCAAAGATTTTTCCTCCGATGACATGTTTGATGTGATTATCAGCAATCCACCGTACGTTTTAACTGGTGATATGAAGGATTTGCAACCGGAAATATTACTGTGAGTAATTTTTCATTTTTTCTTTAATAAAATATCTACAATTTTCTTAAAATCAATTTCGTAGTCAAACATTTCTGTATCACGCTTGTGAAATTGAAATATTTAAATAATTTAATCATTTAATATTTGCATATAGTAGAGATAAAAATATCGTGCACTCACTTCTTGATATTGCCCTGTGTCTCTGATGCTCTTGCAGATACGAAGATGTGGAAGCGCTCGACGGCGGCGCTGACGGTCTGGACGTGGTAAAGCAAATATTTACACTCGCATCAAGACATTTAAATCCGAGCGGCAGTTTATTCCTGGAGGTCGATCTGTCGCATCCGCGGCTTATACGCGACCTCCTCGCCGACGGCGGCGAAGACCTCACACTTCTAGCAACCCACGAGGATCTCGCCGGCGAGACGCGCTTCGTTCAGATAATTAAAAAGCAAGAAACCTCCACGTAAAGCTCAAATGTCGAAAAAAACACGCCATAGGAATAAATAAACAAGACGCAACCACCAAAGCTTGGGAATTAGCTCTTTTAATTTAATATACATCCTAAATACGAATATAGAATATATAATTGAAGTGGAACTCTTCGCGTTCGCGCAGAAAATGTAATTGTAATTGTGTGTTTTTTTTTATTTTTTGAGGTGCTTCTCGGTGTTCACGTCCGCACACGCTTGATCTTAGGGCTTGCGCGTTAATCCAGCCACGTCCTTCCCCCTCAGTGCTTTTACATTTATTATAATTTTTTTTAAACAAAAATAAAACAGATTTCTACGTGTTAGCTTAGGTGTGAGGTGGGGAGGACTTTAACGCAGCGGTGGGCGAGTGCGGACGTGAGTGCGCCGGGGGCGCTTAAACATTTATTTATAGTGTTAGGTTTGCGCTAGGGGTGGAGTTGTGTGGTTGTGTAATTATTATTACTAAGTTGCTAGGGTGTGTATGTGTGTATTGTTGGGGTGTGCAGTTTTTAGGAATCTTCTAAAAGTGGCTGGCCGATGTCCAGATCTTCGTCGGAATCGTGGCCAATTGTACCCACGCGGGGCGTGTAGTGGACAACTGGTTTCACATCACCTGCCAAAATAAATTTAATAATGAAATGATTGGTTTTAGATTTGAAGTTAGAAAATAACTGTTTCTTCTTTAGTTTCTTAGAATTGAGCGTTTTAGGTAAATAAGCACATTACTTGACGACTTAATTTTCTGTCTTGGAGAAAGTTTGCTTTCCCTGAAACCCGTTAATCAAAATTTGTGTCGTCATCGACACAGCTCGAGACATAAAACAAGTTTAAACTTCTGTAAATGTTCCTTGCACGCACGCTTATTGATTGCAAAAAAATATTGACTAAAGTTCTATACGTACCTGCAGCATTATAGTAGTCTTCAAGATCTGGCGTGAATGCGTAGAGATTTCTCTTCTGCACCCTCCCGAGGCGTGGCCCAAACCAAAGTCCCGTGTTCATTGTCTTTGTGGATCCATCCCGCTTTATGCCCATTGCTAGCGGCTGTGAGCGTCCGATCCGAGGAAATGCAAACAACTCATTGCGCAATTTTGCTATAAATACAAAAAACAAAAGTTTATCAATAGGGTTCTACCGCTACCTCCGTGCGGTACCCTAAATGGGAGTCATTTCTACCGCTACCCTCGTACGGTGCCCTGAATCTAGTCACTTTTACTGCTAGCCTTGTAAGGTGCCTTGAATCGAGTCACTTCTACCGCTACCCTCGTACGGTACTCTGAACACGAATCACTTTTACCGCTAGCCTTGTAAGGTGCCCTGAACGCGAGTCACTTCTACCGCTAGCCTCGTAAGGTGCTCTGAACACGAGTCACTTCTCCCCCTAGCCTCGTACGGTGCCCTGAATCGAATCACTTCTACCGCAAATTTATTTTTTAATTTATTTATTTATTCTAATAAATAATTCATATAGCAATAATTTTTTCCACCACAATTTTTAATTTGAAACTTATTTAAAAAATAAATAGCAATTTTAAATATTGAAATATTTTCGGTTCGATATCTATAAATAATATTTACTTGAACTGTCGCAAAAATTAGGCACGCTTCAATTATTTTACTTTAATTCCGCAAAAGTTTTGCAAATATTCGCACGTTCACTGATGCCGTGACAGTTTATTAACTAAACAAATGGATAATGCAAATTTCACCGACTGAAATAAATAAATTCTCATCTAAATATCAAACATCAAGTTTCAACTTATTCCTATACGTACGAGTATCATCATCTTTTGGGGACATACTCGTACTCGTACCATGTCAAGTACAAATGTATGATGAAATTAATTAGATTGGATCTTGACCACAGAGGGAGGATTAGCACGAATATACAAGTACAAGTAGGCGTACCCGTTTACTTTATCTTGAAATAATAGAGAATTGCATTACACATTACGTTATTAACCCCATTAATTACAATTAGCATATATTCTTTAAAGTCACTGGGAAATTGGACTAATTAAACCATATTTTATTAATAAAATTTAAAAATTCAACGCGTATTTGAAGAATTCTCTTTTAGTTTAGCTTAGAGTGTTTCACATGAGTATAAAATAAAATATGATATGACAAATTGAATTGTTGCATAAATTTGCATTGAAAATTTAAAAAAGAATGAATTTGTTAAAAGATTAATTTTTAATCTGAACGTAGCTGTACGCATAATTGAATTCCACCCGTCGCGTGCAGTATTTTTTTAACGCCAACGTGCACCAAATTTAATTAACTATAAATTACGCATGTGGGTAAAATTAATATCTTCAGCTCGATATATTAATTAATCGAATTAGTTTAGCTAAGAATCAAAAGTATTTAAATTCGATTTTGTTACTAACGCTCGAATAACTTTTATACAAAATTCATTGTGTAGGTTTTCTATGATTTACAATCCAGTTTATTAAATGTATTTTTTATTCCCTGGGAAACTAGTTATAATTTAAAATGAAATAACTTCTATTGTTGCAATGTGTCTGCAATGTATGGGACACGCAAAAAGTTAATTTGAATTCCTTAATTATATATAAAATAAAATAAATATCAAAATGTTCGATATGTTATTTAATAATTTACTATCTCAGAAGCGGCAGAAATAAAAGTTTATCTAAATTTGATTTAACAGTTTAATAAAATAAATTACTGAAATTTCTTTCCCTTTATGGATAATACAAAAAACTAAATCAAAAGTTTGTGAAAAGAACTGCGTTCTAAAATTTATTTGAATTATTTCAAAAGTACTTTTAAAAAGTAGCAAGCAGTGTATTATATATTGTAAAACTTTGTACCTGTTCAAAAACTGTGTGCAATGTTGTGAAAAAGTTGCAGGAACAGTTTACATACCTAATTTCAGCGCTGCTTCTCGACGTCCGACGCGAGGGAAGGCAATCAGACCCTGGTCATTTGAATATCTCTTTGGTTCATTCATATCTATAACAAAAATAGCAATTTTTGTTCAAATTTTTCTTTAAATAAAAAAAAACTGAAAAAGTTTTTGAAAAAACAGCAAAACTACATCAACTACAAACTTATATCCAAGTTATTAATTAATATATTAATTTAATTTATTGCTTACCTCCAGCATGACAAACGACGACAAACAATATCAAAACACAATACATTTGAAGACTGTGCGCAACAAATTTATTCATACTGTTGAGTTGTATTTTTTTTCTTTACTTTTTTTTAACAAATCACTGAATATTATTAAACAAATACCAAAACGATAGAAATATAATACACCCGCACTTTATGATCTTGTGTTCTTTTGCTGTTTGCTGCTCTTCAGGTGCGACTAGAAACGAACGCAGCGGCGAATGGCCGGTGATAAATTCGCCGCCTCCTTTTATAAGGGAGGAACAGCGAGGATGTGCGAGTGTGCGCCCGACTTTTCGTTCCGCAACTATTTCCACACAGGCGAAACATTCTCAGTATCTCACCGTAAGCAATATGCTGCGTTGGACGCAAAGCGGGTAAATCCTGTTTTATCAATTGTTGCACGGAAATTTGTGCGTGAACATTACAGACGTTATGAGACGTGCTACGGGAGCGATTAGAGAGGTAATTAATTTGTGTAATGCGCCCAATTTGCGCACTTTATGGATGTTTTTTAATAAGGGTGCTGCTGGGGGGTAAATTAATTTGCTGACGACAGTAATCGGCTGTAATCTTTAAATTATTTGAGTTTTGGATATATTTCGGTCGAAGTTGCTGCATTTTTGATTTTTTTTAAGTACTAATAAATAAAATATATAAGGTAACATATTTTTAATACAAATTTGGTTTTGATTTAAACAAAATCAATAAATATGATTTGAAACCAACCAAAAGGGCAATAATTTCTGTAAAAACATTTAAATTATAAATATTTTGGATTTGGAAGAGAATTTAAACTGAAGTATCACAAGTTGCCTACTTTATTTAAAGTTGAGCGCAGTAGTTTGGGTTCTTTACGTTTGTGAACGTTGTTAACTGCAGTGCATTTCATAATATCGCATAATAAAAGTAAAACAATCGGACAAAGGTAAGATTATATCCTATATATTGATTCACGCCAGAAGATGAGATAATCTACTGCGAATTAGCTTCAAGTTATGTTTTTCTCGAGGTTTGTAAACATAAACATTAGATAAAGGTAAAAGTAGCAAGCAGTGTATTATATATTGTAAAACTTTGTACCTGTTCAAAAACTGTGTGCAATGTTGTGAAAAGTTGCAGGAACAGTTTACATACCTAATTTCAGCGCTGCTTCTCGACGTCCGACGCGAGAAGGCAATCAGACCCTGGTCATTTGAATATCTCTTTGGTTCATTCATATCTATAACAAAAATAGCAATTTTTGTTCAAATTTTTCTTTAAATAAAAAAACTGAAAAGTTTTTGAAAAACAGCAAAACTACATCAACTACAAACTTATATCCAAGTTATTAATTAATTAATATATAAATTTAATTTATTGCTTACCTCCAGCATGACAAACGACGACAAACAATATCAAAACACAATACATTTGAAGACTGTGCGCAACAAATTTATTCATACTGTGGAGTTGTATTTTTTCTTTACTTTTTTTTTAACAAATCACTGAATATTATTAAACAAATACCAAAACGATAGAAATATAATACACCCGCACTTTATGATCTTGTGTTCTTTTGCTGTTTGCTGCTCTTCAGGTGCGACTAGAAACGAACGCAGCGGCGAATGGCCGGTGATAAATTCGCCGCCTCCTTTTATAAGGGAGGAACAGCGAGGATGTGCGAGTGTGCGCCCGACTTTTCGTTCCGCAACTATTTCCACACAGGCGAAACATTCTCAGTGTCTCACGGTAAGCAATATGCTGCGTTGGACGCAAAGCGGGTAAATCCTGTTTTATCAATTGTTGCACGGAAATTTGTGCGTGAACATTACAGACGTTATGAGATGGGCTACGGGAGCGATTAGAGAGGTAATTAATTTGTGTAATGCGCCCAATTTGCGCACTTTATGGATGTTTTTTAATAAGGGTGCCGCTGGGGGGTAAATTAATTTGCTGACGACAGTAATCGGCTGTAATCTTTGAATTCTTTGAGTTTTGGATATATTTCGGACGAAATTGCTGCATTTTTTGATTTTTTTTAGTACAAATAAATAAAATATAATAAGTAATCAATTTTTAACACAAATTTGATTTTAATATAAACAAACAACATTAAATATACTCTGAAACCAAGAAAATGAGCGATAATTTCTGTAAAAACATTTAAATTATGTTTTGTATTTGAAAGAGAATTCAAATTTCAGTAAAACAAGTTGCCTACTCTTTATTTTAAATGTTAAGCGCAGTAGTTTCGGTTCTTTACATTTGTGAACGTTGTTAACTGCAGTGCATTTCATAATATCGCATAATAAAAGTAAAACAATCGGACAAAGGTAAGATTATATCCTATATATTGATTCACGCCAGAAGATGAGATAATCTACTGCGAATTAGCTTCAAGTTATGTTTTTCTCGAGGTTTGTAAACATAAACACTAGTCAAAGGGGTTATGGCGCGTAAAACAAAAGCCGTTACAATTTCAGCTGCCTTTCTAAGTCAGTGAAATCAATTCTCTTGCGCGTCTCACCGACAATGGAAGCAATCATCACCACCGAAAGCGGCGGCAAGCGCACAATCATCACGCCGACAAAATTAGGCGACGCCGAGATAAGGGCACGTAATTCGAATTTCGTGGGATTATCACCCATACCCAACCAGTTGAAGAACATTGCAACACCCACAGAGAGACCATTCAGGGTGTCGGTTGAGGGCAACATTGGTGCCGGCAAGTCCACCTTCATCAAATACTTCTCACAGTTTCCAGAGATTGAGACCTATGCAGTTAGTAGTTTAATCAGTTCTTTTTATTTGTTAAACAATCTAGCTTGTTATTGTCAATTGTTTAGGAACCAATTGAATGGTGGAGAAACTGCCAGGGACACAATCTGCTTGAATTGTTGTACAAAGACATTGAAAAGTGGCACTCAACTTTTCAAACTTATGTGCAGCTTACCAGAGTGAAAATCCAGAGTAGTAAACCTACAAAATCCTCTACTACTGTTCAAATGTTTGAGAGATCTGTACAAAATAATCGATTTTGTTTTGTTGAACAAGCCTACAACAATGGGTATCTGAATGTTATTGATTATGATATTCAGGATAAGTGGTATCGATGGATCAGGCAATATCTTGACATTGATTTGGATTTAATTGGTAAATCTCTGCAAAGTTTTAGCTTCGTATGAAATTATGTGTTTTGTTTTATTTAGTTTATCTTCGAAGTTCACCTGAAACAGCTTACGAACGCACAGTAGCCCGCAACCGCTCTGAAGAGTCTGGAATCTCATTGGAATACTTGAAGCAATTGCACGATGCACACGAACGCTGGCTAATGTCCAACGATGATCGCTTCAATACCATCCCCGTCGTTGTTCTGGATGCCGACAAGACTATCAACGACATCATCGCCGAATACAAATTGCACGAGCACAAAATCATGGGTCACGAAAAGAAGGGCCAACAGGCGGTGAGTAAGGACGATAAAGAGAGAGTCAAAAATCTTTGACTGATAAATTCTAAGCCAGATTAGCTGGTGAACATACTCCAATATAATAACCAAATAATTGTTTTACAAAGCGATATTTTATACAATACATTTAATGACACATAGGTACTAGTAGTGTTTTGCGTACGTGTAGCATTGATTTTCCGATTGTCAAAAACAACGCATTAGTTTCCACTTGCTGCAAATTGATATTAACTGCAGGGAGTGCGACGAGCGTAGCACTGTATCGGCGTCACTGAAATTTATACAAATCTGTTGTTTACATGACAGGATTTAGACGCTACTATGGCGTCAATCTAAAAATCGCCTACTGTGCGACATAAGTAACAATATAATATTTCACTCTTGACTTTGTTCCTCATCTGGCATCGATTGTGTCGAGGATTTTGAGTCAAAGAAATTTTCCTCCCATTGTGCAAGTTCATAATCAACAGTCTTCATTAAATCTTCATTCTGCAGTCTATGATCAATTGCCTGGTGGTAACAACTTGTAGCTTCATTTAGTCTTCCTAGTTTAATATTGACAAGCGTTAAATATGCCCAAGTTTCTGGCAAGATGTTATCCAATGTGTTTGATGCCATTAAACACTCTTCAGCACTCATATAATCATGTTGATGATAGTATAGTACACCAGTAGCCAACCATGTGTATGGTGTACCTTTCTTTTCGGATGCTTTGAGGAGAATCTTTCTAGCCAATTGATGCATTCCCAATGCACTGTAACACAAGCCTGCTCTTATATAAACCAAATGGATACTTCCATCGTAAGCAATATCTTCGGTTGATTTAACGATTTTTTCATATTCAACAAGTGCACAGTCCAGTTCGTCCATGGCCATGAATATGTGCCCCCTGAGTAAATTTTTCCAATACGCACATCCGCCCATTCTAAAAGACTCTTCTATATGATCGTAGGCATGCTCAACATTACCTTTCATAAGTGATAAAACCGCGAGTAAATATTCAATCACGTCTGTGTTCTTTTTAAGCAATTCATCAGCGAGTATCAATTCAGCTTCATCTAACAATCTGAGATTGATAAAGTATTTTACGGATCTGAAAGTATAAGTATTCGGTAATTTCGCGCCACACCAAATTAAATCATCAAATCTATTTTGAATATTGTCTGCTTTAGCATATTTTGCAGCCATTTCAAGACATAATTCAATTCCTTCGCGGTTTTTACTTCGGAGGTAGACACAATATAATGCCATCCAACCCTCCAACCATTTTGGATTGCATAGAGTTACATTTAACACACATGTTTCTGCTTCGGAATATTTACCCTCTCGAGCCATAAGTAACGCGAAAAATATCAGACAATCAGCGTTATTCGGTTCGTTTTTCAATGCTTCTATGGCACATTCAACTGCCGCATCATTTTCACCAATTTGCAACTTGAAAATAGCGTAGTCTAACCAGTAAGCACTGTTGGTATCGTCATCCTTGATACGTTGCAGGTAGTAATGTTGAGCTAGCCCAAACGCGTTGATCTCAGCAGCTTCTTTGGCATAGAATAATAAACCTTCACTATCACTCTCTTCTTTTACTTCTTGTGGGTGTGCAGCGCCTGCTAATCCAATATGATTAATAGTAGTATTTAATAATTCTACCAGATCTACATAGGCTTGACCAATAAATGCGTGGTATTCATCAACGGACCACTCTGGATCGTATTTCTTGTTCAGATCACAATAATTTGATGCTGACTGAGTCAATGTGTTCATGTACACTTGATATTGGTCACTTCTTGTTAGATACTCGATAAAACTCAATAGATTTTCTTTGCCGCCATCATTTTTTTGATATTCTAGATAGTTTTGCTTTAGATTTTGAAATAAGCCTTTAATACTATTCAGGAAAATATCTTGAGCAAGATATTTAGATTTAAAATCTCTAGGGATTTCTGGAGGTTGGTTCGGGAGTTTTTGAATGAGTTCTTCTAATTCAGAATGTAAATCTTCGATTTCATGTTTTGGTGTGATAGGATTTCGAAACTCGAACTCCATTATAATAAATGTTGGTTGTCCTTGCTCATCGTAGACTGGTTCGCTTGCTGGTGGTGGTATTGGTGCCTTAGGTAATTTTGCCTTAAGATCGCCTTGAGCTTTTTTACCTTTACCACTTTTCTTTGAAGCTTTAGATGATTTAGACATTCTTGACTCTTTAGGAGAAGTATCTTTAGTTGATTTATTATTATCTAGTTTTTCTTTATCCTCTGCTGGTTGTGTTGCTGGAGCTGGTTTTGGCCGAAAGTAGGAATCACTTATTCCACAATTACTTTGGAACTCTTCAAGATTAAATGTGCGCAATTCACTAGCAACTCTTAACTTTTGTTCACCGGGATATAACAAACGGCAGATATCAATAAATGCCATTAAGTGTAAATATTCCTCATCTTTCTTGTCATCAGGTACATCTATATTAATACTGCCCTTTTGCTTCCTTTTTTACTAGTTTTCTTACTTCCCTGCTTGCTTCCTTTCTTACTACTCTTCTTACTAGCATCTGTGCTTGTCTTGTTAATTTCTTCTTTACTTTTACTTCCAATTGGTCCTGTAACATCCGGGTTAGTCATGTACAACTCTACCCCGATATAATGATAACGTTTTATTTTGGTTTTAAATGATTCTATATCTTCATCCGAAGCAAATTCGCCCTTAATTTGATTGTATTCCAATCGTGGAACATCAGGTATGAAATCAGAAAATTCTACACATAATATCGACATTACATCATCAAAATCATCCTTTATAATATAATTGGACGATTCCGTACTTCCATAGTACTGCTTAAATCTATATTTTTCTCGAGGTCCAACGCAATATGTGAAAATATCGAATGGTACTAATTTGTACTGTAGTCCAATTGGTATGCCAATCACCATTTGATAATTCATTCCTTTTGTCATGACTTTTGGCAGATTATAGATTGTTTCTAGTGTGTAGTAAAACATGTTTCCCCTTGGAATTGGCTTATCTAGGAAAATGTCAACTTGAACCATTGGTAAGTTTGACGCTGATTTGGCTCGGTCATCCAGAGGCTGACCTGCAGGTGCTTTAAGTATTAAACTTTCCATCATTGATCTGTTTTCTAGAAATATGGCGGACATGTCTACCGTAACACTGCCCGCAACTTGGGGACCCGATGGTTGCGGTACTTCTTTTTCTTTCTTTTCGCTATCTTTAGATTTCTTGCTTTTTTTCGATTTCTTCGAAGTTTTTGATCCTTGACTACTTCTACTGGATCTATGTTTGGTTTTACTGGCACCTTTTTTTGGCGGGACTTTTGCGAGTCTTTAATTAACGCGCTCTTTTTTCCGAATAGAGCTTCTTCAAAATCTAGAATGCTTTCTTCGCTTCTCCAGAGAACTTTTCCACAAACTGTGCTTTTTGGACCTTGACCTGTTTCGAGAATTACTTCTTCTGGAATATCAACAGGATATTCTAACAGGGAAAATACTAGTGGGGTTGTAATGAATTTGTTGACCATTTCAAGATCTTCAATGTCTATTGATTGAATGATATCATGTTCAATTGGAATCAACTCGGACATGGGAACTTTTTCACTTTGGAATAGGATTTCCTCTCCGAGAGTGACTGATAATTGGATATCAGAAACGGGATAGACGGGTTTCAGTCCGTTAATCGTTCCTATATGTATAGTAATTGTGTAAGTGTTAGAATCTTCTTCAAAGTTTACTTCTTCATTTAAATATTCTTTTGATTCCTCCGAAGTATCCATTATTACAGAAAATTGCGTGGAAATCATTTTGTAAAAGTTTTTGTATATTGACAGTTTCAATTATGGTTTCACTCTAAATAAATTGGTAAAACAATTTTCATTAGATTATTGGTTTGGGTGATTATTCAAATAAGTTGGGTTTGATGTATTTTGGGTTGCATAGGTTAAGATAGTAATATTTAGCTTGGTGTCGGTCAAGTAGGTCGCGTCGTTGACAGATATTCCCGAACGCGCCTGCTGCTGCTGCTGCTGGTCCGGATTGTTGATTCGATCAAAATATGGCCGCAGAGCACGCAGAGTTCGCGTCGTGTTGGTGTTAGCAGTGTAAGCGGGTGATTTCTATATCATGTAGTGTTTTCTAGTCTTGCACCCGCGATTAACATTCCTCATAAAATCCAACGCGGTTTCAATGTGGTTAGCGTAGTGAACGATTTGTGCTTTAGTTGCGGCGTGACCACCTGGTTCCTGCGCACCATGCGACGAATTCATGCATTCGGAATAAAATAGTGCGGTGTTTGTTTTCACACCACGGATGCCGACGCCGATCCGCCCAAGCCCTTTCACGTCGATGGAATCACCCCGAAATGGCGAGATGGTTCATCCGGGCGCGTCGTCACTCTGTACCGCCCTGTACGACTATGCCGCACAGGGCGAGGACGAGCTCTCGCTCAGCAAAGGCCAGATCGTGGAGGTGCTCTCCGACGACGCGAAGATCTCCGGCGACGAGGGCTGGTGGACGGGTAAGATTGGCGACAAGGTGGGCATCTTTCCGGCCAACTTTGTCGCCTACGACGATCTCATCGACGGCAACAACAGCCTGATCAATGATATCCACCCCATCGAGCTGGACTTCAGCGAGCTGCGGCTGCAGGAGGTGATTGGGGTGGGTGGATTTGGTAAAGTGTATCGAGGGCAGTGGAAGGACCACGAGGTGGCGGTGAAGGCCGCCAGACAGGATCCGGACTTAGAGATATCAGTGACCAAGGAGAATGTCATCAAGGAGGCTAAATTATTTTGTTTGCTAAATCATGAGAACATTGTGTCGCTCGAAGGTGTGTGTTTAACGGAACCGAATTTGTGCCTGGTGCTAGAGTACTGCAGGGGTGGGTCGCTGAATCGGGTGCTAAGTGGCAAGAAGATTCGACCGGATGTACTCGTGGACTGGGCGATTCAGATCGCCAAGGGGATGTATTATTTACACAATCAAGCCCCAGTGGCTTTAATTCATCGAGACTTAAAAAGTTCAAATGGTAAGTAAAAAAAGTTGTATGGGTTTTGTTTACATGGATAGAAAACTCAGAGTAACATTTTGAGCTGATTTATATCATTAACAAATGTAATTATTAATTATTTAAATGTTACGGTGTTAAATTAGAACCTTGTTATTAGAATGATCATACCGTAGTAATTTCTATTAATTTATTATCATGAATCGTTTAATTTATACTAAATTGTTCTGCGACATATTTTGACAATTGCGTAGTAATCGTAGTAGTATTAATAGTAAATGTTTGCAAACGATATAAATTTATGCAAAATTGTCAAAGTGACATCATGTTAATAAGCGAAATTAATTCATATGAGAAAAAATCATGTTTTATTGTTTCGGTCATTAAACTAGTTTAAATTGAAATGATTTAAATAGAATGAGCCGATGGGAGTTGGGATTTAATTGTCGGCGGGAAATTCGCCGAATTTTAGGCTGTTTGTGCGCATCGAAACAAATTTGCATCAAATTTCGCCGCATTTGTCCGAAGCGGGTTAATCATAAATATTTTCATCGCAAAGCCTACGCACTCGTAACACAAAGTTAAAAGTCCTACGGTATATAATTAAGCATCGGTCCAATTCACCGAAATTTAACGAATGGTCCCAACTTCCACTTCGCAAACATCACGCCATTGTTTCAAGTGAGAAATTACCTTGTTTTCGGAGATTTTCTTTGAAATCACTGCTAAAATTTCATCGAAAGTTCTACAAACAATTTCAGATCTTAACCACTTCTGGTAACTGGTAAGTGTTCGACGTAATTTGGAATTTAAAATCACGAAAATAACATGGGAGGAATTTTTATAGTCTTTGCGCAACGCAACGTTAAAAGTTCGGGAAAAACAAACTCGACATTTGACGCGTTCGTTCTTCGGCATTCACGTTGTTTACGTGTCGAAATCGGTCGGGTATTAATCCGTCGCGCATTCAAATTAATTACCCACTAATTGTGGGCACACAACTCCGCATGCATAATGCATGCAAATGCTTTGTTCCGTTGGAAATGTTTTTTTAAAATCTTTAACGCGTTAATATAGGCCATCCATTTTTATATCATCAATAGTTTATTGATGCATAAAATTTTGCTTTTAGGTAATTACTTTCGTTTTAAGATTTAAGTAAGTTGCATTTTATAGCAGTAGTTTAAGTTGCGCATGTGTTCGTTCTTTGCGTTGTGGTTAATTGCAGGAGTTCCCACACATGCAACATTAATGTGCCATTAACAGCTACGCGATTTGGATTTGTGCTGGTCGAAACGTTTTAAAAGTTTTAAATAGTCGTAAAAACGCACTTGCTGCCAACAATCTCCTTTAAGTACACAATTTACACTATTAAATCGGCAATATTTTTGGTGAAAGTGATCATTTAATTGCAACTCATCATCACTATCATGCTGATTGTAAATGAAATGTGTTTATAGGAAAACTCAGAATTTTAGACTTTAGCATTTCTTAATGGATTTATGAATATTTTACCGATCACATGGATAAATTATTTGTGTAATTATCGGATATATGAAGCATTACATTCATCGTCCTATATATCGACCTAAATATCAACGAAAACAATATGTTTTAATTAAATATGACTAAAAATGTTTTATTTCTCCCTGAAAATGTCACTTTTAGCACTCTCACTTGGTGACGACAAAACTGATAAGTTTGTTTGTATGGTGTTCGAAATTAGCTTTTAAACATTTTTTATAGCATTTTAATTTAACCCACACTTTATTAGAGATAAAGTGGTGTTGGGAATTTCCCTAGGTTTTGATAAATTTTTTAGGTCTACTTTTGAATAAGATAATAAGCAGGCATCTCAAATATTAGTTATTTACGAAGTTATATCTATAGAAATGTGTAGTATATAGGTTGTCACAGTAACATTGACGATATGATCTTCTTTTATTGAATTTTGATACAATTTAAGCCGATAAGAATTAAACCGTTAAACTTTGTAAAAATGTAAAACATATTTGCATGGTTTTATTGGTTTTATTTGCGGTTTTAAGTTCGAAGATTTGAATAAATAATGAAAATGAAGGAAATATTCAATGCCACTACGTACCGTCTCACAATAAACACCAATTTGTAAAAATATTCACAGGATATCAGGAGAAATTAAATCTAATCTAATCATTGCTATATTATCAGATTTGAATGCGGCTCAAAGATTATCTATGTTTTAATTGTAACCGGTTTTAACAAAGTTAAATGCGATAAATTTCACACATTTTGTTTCAGACTTTTCCTACTTTTGCAACGCGTAAAAACTTTTTAACTCTTGCAAATATATTTATAACAGAAGATAATCTGAAAATGCTATAACGTAACAACCACACCTTCACATATAGAATTATGTATGAGATAAGATTTACATGATTGTGATAATGAAATCTATTATAAATAATATTTCAATGTGCTCTATTTGCCACAGCTAGTGAAAGTTTTCACTACTCAGGCATATTTTTTAACTTACACCCTTTATGAATAGCGTAGAACCACTGCACGTGTTATATTCAACTTATTATAACTTATATTCAAGGAAACTTTTACTCTTGCATGCAACGCAAACACACGGGTCATTTAATGCATTACTTCATTTGCTTCACAGTTCAAAAACGATGGATTTATCGACACGGAATAAAATATTTAATTATCATATTCGCGTGCGACGTGCAACCGAGTAAATCGCGGCAATAAACCATTCTTGCTTTTCGATTTATGTGTATTGGTTTGATATTTACTTAGATCGATTCAGCAAAACTGGGACAAATAAAACAACGCAAAACACACAACAGTCTTGTTAATTAGAATAATTATAATATGTTTAATTTATTAAACTTAAGTTTTACATGTTAGTATAAGAATTATGAGGAAACAGAAATGCATTATGCAAAGTCAGTTTCAGTTTAGGAGTAGTTTGGACAAGTACGAAAATTGGGTCAGAACATTGTGCTGAAAACTTCAAGACTTTACGTCCAAACATTTTCTGACTCAGGGGAAAACATTCTGGACCTTTTCGTAATGCATAATAGAAACGTCATTTACCGCTCGTGCTTCGTAAACACGCGGAATAAGAAACTTTCAGTTCCGAGAAGTTTACTGAACAAAAAATAAAACATTATGTTTATTTTATTAGAGATAGTATACTCACTACACATCGGAGTATCTATTAATGCAAATATTTAATTTTGAATTGTGAATAATACAAAACAAACCAGTCAACAATAAATTCATATCGAAAACATAAACCTGGCCTGATTGACAGTTTGCGAATGGTAGTGCCGTGATTAGTGTGCGAATGGCATTGAAGATGCCTTAAATGGCACAAGATGTTGAACGTGGAAAACAATTTGAATAGGTCAGTGTACCTGCACGCCGATTGAAAGGCAAATAATTATTTCATCTTGTACATATGAAAAAATACAATTACAATAATCGAGTCAAATCGCAATCGCATGTGCATTGGAAATTAGTTCTTTGCGCTGCAAAGTGATTGGCGTAGCGGAGTGTGCGGTGAAGTTGGTGTATTAAAAATAGAAACACGTAGAAAATACAATCGACACCGACGGGGTTTCCGAACCGACGGCGACTACCACGTCTCTCTCATCGTCTGCTTCTCGAACGTGAAATGCTAAACAGAAAGATAAAGATATCAAAAACCGGCTGCCTTGGTATTATAAATTCCTCACCGCAGTACGTATCACAAATGGATAGCGATAGAAATAAAATGCGCGAATTTAAAGTTTTTCGATAAGCAATAAGTGATCACTTATGTTTTGGTGATGATGATGTAACTGATCTTTATTTAATGTTTATTCTTTATTCTGTTTGTTATCCATCCTATCATAAGTTGTATCGCATGTAATTTGTCGCGTATTGCGGCTCGATTTTACAAGTTTTCGGATTAAAGTCATAAATTGGTATTAGCTGAGTTATGTATTCAAATTGAATCGGTTTGTCGTTGTTAGAAGGCAAGAATTCAACTTTAGATAAAGTTGTAAATCGTTGCCGCACATTATTTCATTCTATACGCGACGTTGTTTTGTTTATTTATCAAATCTGTTTGTGGTGGGCTGAATGCTGCCTATGTTACGACATAGTATTCTATGCTAAACGCAACACACCCAAATATGATTATATTTAAGCAAACAAAAGAAATTGAACGGTTAAAGATTCAAAACTGTTAGATACTTAAAAAAATAAAAGCAAATCCAACTTTATTTTTAAAATAATGCCAAGTAACTAATTTTACTCCGCGTTGGTCTTGCGGTCATAAATAAACTAGTAAAGTAAACCGTGTGTTTTACTCCCTCTTAGCAGAAATATATTGCTGTTAATTGTTTTCGAGATAGTTGTTGGTGATTGCACGTTGTGTGATGTAGTTAATGTCTATTTTGTGTTTGTATTGCAGTGCTACTGAAAGAGGCCATCGAGAATAACGACCTAGAGTCGAAGACTTTGAAGATTACGGACTTTGGGCTAGCGCGCGAAGTGTACAAAACGACGCGGATGTCGCAGGCGGGCACCTACGCCTGGATGGCGCCCGAAGTGATCCGTAATTCGACATTCTCGCTCGCCAGCGACGTGTGGAGCTACGGCGTGCTCCTCTGGGAACTGCTCACCGGCGAAACGCCCTACAAGGGTATCGATACTCTGGCGGTGGCGTACGGTGTTGCCGCCAACAAGCTCACTCTGCCCATCCCCAAGACTTGCCCCGAACAATGGCGATCACTAATGCAAAGTAATTATTATAGCTTTCATTGTTTATAATAATGCGGCACAAAAATGTAAAGGTTTTGAATGTAGGTTGTTGGGTTTTTTGTCGGCGCGTGTCAAAGAAGTTGAATTTAAATGCGTTCCGGTTAGCGTTGGGGTTTGGCGACCGCAGGCGTACACGAATAAATAATGACATGAAGATGTCGGATAATGTCACCTGTTGGAAATCACGAATTATGCATGCACGTGTGATTTGGGTGGATTTTATATCGTGTACCTGTCATGTTCACTAAACAGTTGTTGAAAAATGCAACTAAATTTTGTAAATATAAAATGTTTATAGAATGCTGGGAGTCCGATTCGCACCGAAGACCTAGCTTCAAAGAGATTCTTATCTCGCTAAGTAACATTGCAAACTCATCTTTCACGCAAACACCGCACGAGAGTTTCCACACTATGCAGGATGATTGGAGGCGGGAAATTGAGGAAGTTTTGCTTGAACTTCGCAGAAAGGAAAAGGTAAAATTATGCCACAATTAAACACATATCTCAATACTTGTAAAATTTTTAAACCACATAAATTTGATTCAACGTTCTTCTTTCTTGCTGCTTCTGAACACACAAATAAAAGGCTTGCAAATCGTTTGAGGAGGTAAATACTGTGTGCTTTTGTAGAATTTTGCTTTGTGTGCATCTGAAATAGTTGACTACATTTGCGATTGGGTGTCTTTAATTTACTTCCACGGGAATTGTTGGAGTGTTGTGTTATTTATTGAGATTATTTTAGGAGTTGCGAAACCGTGAGGAGAATCTGAACCGAGCACAAGTTCTTCAACGTCGGCAAGCCGAGCAACTGCAGCAGAAAGAGCAGGAGCTGCGCCATCGTGAGCTGGACCTGCTGCAGCGCGAGTTGCACTTGATGATCAACCAGCACACGCCCACCCCCATCAAACGAAAAGGTATTTGGACTTTAAGCGTATACACTAGTCAGTAGGATGTAATTTATGCACGAGGTTTCGGCCCATTTTGCTTGGCAATGGCATACACCCATTATGTTGATTGCTTTCATTTGGGCGCATATTAAAGACGAAAGGTTTTTTCACAGGATTATCCCTGTTTATGGATATTGCCTGTAGTCCGATACTTTTCACATTTTGTTTAAGTTATTTTTAGTTTCTTATTAATTATAATCATTCACAATGCAACAATATAATATAATTATATTCATTTGTTGCAATTATAATGTGTTCATTTTACTTCATTTACCTAATATCTTGCAGGCAAATTTAAGAGATCAAGACTTAAGTTATTAAAAAAAGAACCTGGATCCAGTATAAGCTTTCCCTCGGATTTCCGACACACAATCACTGTGCAACACACGACGGATGTGCCGAACAAAGCGCTCAGCGGCGTCATTTCCACGCACAGTCCTCCAGGATCTCCAGCGATTACAAGACTTCGGGCGATTGCGCGTGAGTTATCTTTAAAAAACGAATTCATATTTTAAATGATTGCATGGTATTTTTGCGTGATGAATGCACGGTTTGCTTTTCGAGTGTGACGTTGATGTAGAAGTTTTATTTTACTGTGAATTTTTGACCTTTTGAACTGGTTTGAAATTATTAATCATACAATCTTACACACGACACGGAACTAGTTCGAGAAGCAAACAAATATGCGGCGAAGGGATGCGGGGTTTGAGATAACGCGACACTATAGGGTCGACCACAATATTGTTGTCTTGCAGTGCCTGCGGACGGGGTGAAGGGCAAGACCTGGGGCCCAAGCACCTGTCATCAACGTGAGCGAGGGCAGATCCCATCGCTGCGACCGACACAACGACCCGGTGGCGTCTTCTCCAAGAGCGCGCCCAACCTGGATAAAGCTCGCGGCGCGCTCGGCCGCCCGCCACCACATGATATAGGTAACACGACACCCCCAACTCCCCCCGAAACTAAGGGTAGTCCTACTACTACCGCTGGTGGTGATTATAACATGCTGCAGCAGTTATTCAACAAAGTAACAAACGCTTTTGCCATGTCCGAGCCGGCTGGCGCACGCGCCTCCTCCGCGCGTAATCATAGTTTTTCGACTAACAACACCTCTTCGGTACTGGGCGAGAGCAGGCGTAGCCGGTCCATCGGTAACATTACCGAGCCACACTACGACACCGTGTTTAGTACAAACAGTTTTGTTATCGCAACGGGGCGCGCGTCACCTTTACTCGCGAACAACAATTCAATTAGTTTTTCCTCAGACGATTACGATAGCAATCACAGTGTTACCGAAAAGTTGCTCAAATGACGCGCCGGGACTCATTTCATGCTAGCTACTACACTCACCAATCACTTTTGTCTTTGTTCCATTTATTCACACGTTTTTGTTTTTCAAGGGATACTTACTGAAGAAAGTCTTCCCAACATTGCTTGTAAGTGATTTTTGTCTCATCTCGCCAATGCAGAGTGCAGTAAAAACAAAAGCATCCTACAATTTTCATTGGGATGCAGTAACTTTTACTGTATGCCTGTTGTAAATATATTAATCGTCTTATTTCGTTTAGAAATTCATTTTAAGCACAGACAGTTTTAGGCGATTTATGAAAACAGTTTTGATTTCAGCTTAAGTTCATTTCTCGCATAAGCATTGTGTGTGTGCATAGAGTCTTAAAATTTAAATATTTGTGTTTTTTATATAAATTATATGATTTTATTTTGTAGGAAGGTAGATAGAAGTTTGCAATCATTAACTTTAATACTTCCGAAATATTGTCAATGCCGCTTGAACACTACGAACAGTTTATTCATTATTGCTCGACAGTTTACTAGTGTTGTAATGTGTGTGCCAAGGAACGTGTTCGAATTGCATTGTCCTTTTATTACCCCCTGGTTTTGGTGGTGGTTTTTTAAATTAATGTATGTATAAATTTCTTCAATAAACATTGTAACGATGTTTTAAAAAAATATTTTTAAGTTTATGTTTTTTTTTTCTATATAATGATCATTAAAGCTATGTGTATAATTTATTTATTTTTTAATGAATTAATTTATATTTATTTTAATGTTACTTTAATATTATTTCCTGTCACCGGCATGTCCTGGGTAATAGCACGATATTTACAGACTTGTAGTCTTGATTTATATTTTTAAGAATTAATTTTCTTGACGAGTTGATTTATGGTGTGTTTTTTATTCAAGTGATTTGTTTTAATAACGGCTATTTTATTAATGTGTTTGATGGCTTCTTGAGAGTTGTTAGCTTTTGTGGTACTTTTGTTGATAATCCATTAATGGGCCTTAAACAAATTTGGAAATGTATGTTCTGCAGATTATTCGTCGGCGGAAGATTGGGGGCCCGAATATCCGATATCGATTCGTCACAATGTGCCTATTCCTACACTTTATAGCGCCGAAGGTGACAATTACCTAACACTTAACAGACTGGAGATGCTAATGCGTTGTTTTGATTTATTTTAGGAATAAAACTTAAACCAAAACTAGGAATTGTTGAGCTGGTGCTGTATAATATTGCTGCAATGCTGGCGGGCGTCGCTTCTGGATATGATGTTCGTTTGTCAAATGTTTCACCTTTTCACCCAAAGCTACAACCAAATAGGTAATATTCTGTGATTTTACGTCATACATTTACTCTTTTAAGTCAGCTATGACAGTTACTTTGCTTACCATTGCTTACTAAATGTGTTGAATGATTGTAGAGTGGATGATAACGAGGTGCAACAATGGCGACCAGCAATTGAGAATCATGAATATGACTACTCTACGACTGGGGGCAGCTATAATCATAATACCTATCATGGCCCCACAAAACACCACCGACCCTTATTATCTGGTTCGCAATTGATCAATCTTCAACACGACCAAAAACCACTCCGATTTACTGACTCCCCACAACATATCATTCAAATCACTCCGAATCCCTCACCGCGTCGTAAATCCAGCTCTACAAGCAACGATGGTTCAGAGCTGTTCATTCCATACAACGAACGTGCAACTACTATTTACATACCTGGCGATTACCAACCCAACAACGAATCCAACCATTGCTCAGGCTATCTGACGAGGAACGATTTTGGCAACTATCGTGCCGAAACCAATCTGGGCTTTAATTACCAGGAGACTACTTATTCAGCTGGATATAGTTCTGAGTACAGTGGCACGGGGACGAGTACTACCATGTACGGCTACGTCACGGACTACGCGTACGACAACCCCAGTAGTATAAGCAGCCATAGTGGTTCAAGAACACCACAAAGACTTTCCATTCAGAATCATCGTAGAACACCCTCAAACGTGTCTAATGCAAGTTCAACTACTACGAGCGGTTCCAACGTGAATCCAACGTTCAAACTTGACGAAGAAGCTTACACGCCTACCCATTTTCCTCGCAGGCCTTTGGAGTACGATTATAATGTCCCTTTCACGCCCAGACAAGACTCCGAACGCCCCAATACCCTCGAAACGGGGTATACCAAGTTGAGATCCAGCCTCAAACGCAACAATTACCAACCGAATCAGGGGCATTCCGGTGGTAATACGCCTACGAATCCAACACCACCTGATAGTCTCACCAGCGATGACAGCTCGTATGTCTCAGCCAAAGACAGCAACAATAGTTCTGTAAGTCGCGTTAGATTCTCACCCATTCTTATGGATATCAATCTAACTGGTGGTCAGCATCCGGAGGCCAACGCGCCTCTGATACGCAAGTCTCGACAGAGGCCTACCCTCTCGGAAATGGAGAAGGAGTTTATGTCATAGGCAAGCGAATTAATTGATAGTATTATAATTTGTTAAAATTCTAGTGCTTGATGCTCAAATAAGTTGAATTCGAATGAATTTTGCTATTCCAAATGAAAAACCATTAAGTTAGCCATAAACCTATACAAAACGTAGATTAATTCTGAACATTTACAATCCATGGTGCCTGATAATTAACACGTAACAGTGATAACTAAAAGAAACAACAACATAGTCATACATGTGCAATCTTTTTCTTTCCACGCTCTAAACAACATTTGTGACTTGTACTTATATACTCTTTGTAGATGAACTCAATTAAATGACTATATCGGGACGTCTTGGTGCTCTTGACACTCAAATAATTTTTGATGAATTTGTGCGAATTTTATGATGTTACATATGAACACAAATTGTAGAAGAGATGCTGCCTTATTGTGAACACAGATACAATTTAATACTAGGGAATGCTGAAACGCTTTGTTCTTTTGTTTCCTAGATTATATTTGTACCCTTGCATTTAATGTAATTATTTAAGACTGCATGACATTCCCAAACGTGCATTTTGACTATTTTCACTAATCACTTATAATTATAAATTATTTTAATAATTTAATCCAACCTAATAAAGAACTGTAGATTTTCTAAATTCCAACATGAATATCGGGAAAGACCAAACTGTACTTAATGAGGCGAAGACATTTGCATTTACTTTAATTATATTAAGCACATGCGCCGTTTAATTTCCATTCACTTACTTGCATATAGCCCATTACTTATATTATCGTGGCCATCGAGTAATGCGTAAAAAAACACAAAAAGAGAATTATTTACGACGAAAAATTACTTATAGTACTATGATAAGAGCAGTTTAAAGTGCACTATTTCAAAGATTAACAATTATTACTTTAAATAAGATATATATTTATTATTATGTAAATATGATATTTATATACATGTGAGATGGAAATGAGACATTTATCAATAACAAATTACGGAAATATTTGGCTTCCACACTCATTAATGAGATTGTCTAGTTATGTCCGAGTATTGGTTTTGTCAGTTGAATATATAATTGTATGATGAAGAAGGTGAACATTCCAGTGGAATCTAGTTTCATGAAACGATATGACTTAAGTAATACTCAATTGTGTGAATGCGTTGTATGAAATAAAAACATTTCAATTTGATACCCATTGTATTCTTTACAAAGAAATATATAAAATAATTGGAAGTTTTAAATTCTGTTTTGGGATTCTGAAAGATATTGTAATTCTTTATTGATTAAGTAAGTAATTATTTTCCTAACATTGACCGTTTAGGCCCTATTTGCAATTTTATTTAAAAAAACTGTTTTTACATGCCAATAGGGCCTTTATTTATAATTGTGTTACTTGTTTCCGATTCAGAATTTAATCTACTTTCAGTATCCGAAAACAGAATTTAAAAATTCCAATTATTTCAAAAGTTGCATTTGCTGAAAAATGATTTCGCCATAAAAAAGGCAAAACATTTTTCTTTTTTATGTCGAATGTGGTTTACATTAAAATTGCAAATAGGGCCTAAACGGTTAGTACTAACAAAAAAAGTTACTAAAATAATCGATGTAGAATTAAATTATCAATCATAATCCGAAAACAAAATTTAATAATTCCAACTTTTAATTTTCGATATAAAAAAGAGAAATCTTTTGCCTTTTTTATAACAAAATCTTTTCTTTAAAAATTTTTTGTGCCCATTTCTTCGTTTTGAGAAAAATTATCTCGACAACTAAAAGGGATAGAATAAAAATAACTACATATTCTTAATCCTTGAAAAATTCTAGACAAGATGGCATATTTTTCTCAAAACGAAGAAATGGGCACTAAAAATTTTTAAAGAAAAGATTTTATTATAAAAAAGGCAAAAGATTTTTCTTTTTTATGTACGAAATTAAAAATTGGAATTTTTAAATTCTGTTTTCGTATACTATTATATAATTTAATTCTACATCGATTATTTTAGTACGATTTTTTGCTAACAACAACCGTTTAGGCCCTATTTGCAAATTTTAATGAAAACTGCATTCGACATAAAAAAAAAGAAATGTTTTGTCATTGCACTACCACGCTGAAAGCATCATTGTTTACTAACAAACAAGTTATCTCGTACAATTTTTGTCGCCACGCGGTTGGCTTGTGTATCACGTTAGTCTCATTTTTGTCGTCAGGTGATCCGCACGCAAATTTTCTTCATTATTCTTGAGTGAATTATTCTTCGCGTTGTTACATAATATTACTAAATGCTTCTTCGATTGTGCGCGAGTGATGTGAGTCGTTCGTTAAATGAGAATTGTACGTACACAGCGGTAAAGCGTGAGTGATATTCCGTCGGCCGTCGGATACTCTCTTGTATTAAACGCGTACTTCATCGTTCCTACAATGTGCATAATTAAGATCCTTACAACTTACTGGATAAGTCAAAGGCACAAAAATCTATTTTGCATCAAGGTATGTTTCGCATTACTTCAGCCATGTGAAAATCAAATCCAATAATGACTTTACTTGTTTTTATGTCAACCGCGTGGTCTTTAAACACTTATTTACTGAAAAATAGGTCATAATTATTAGTGTTTGGGCGTTTTTCTTTTAAAACTTAGGATTTTCTTTTTGCATCACCCTGTATATTAATTTTCTGTGATATTATTGGGAGTGATTTTAGATATATATTTTCCTACTTGAACTTTGCATTCTCTATTAAAAATATTCTATATTGTTTTTGAAACACTCTGTACAATAGTTTTCCGTAATTACCGTGAAAATTATACAAATTTTGTGAGTATTATATGTTTTATTTGTTATTTTCTTTACTCTAGGTACTTGTCTGCATGTGCGAGGCTATACTGGTCGTATAACTAGATTCAAAGATGGCGGCGTATATTTGGTTTAATTTTATATATTCTAAGTTTTCATTGTAAAACATGTCTCAATAAAGAAATATTACAAGTGATTTTGCCCCATATGATTTGTATGTTCCCCTCCTTCCATTTCAGGTACAGGTCAGAACTTGTAAGAATATTTTTAAGTGTCGCCCTCTTGAGGCGACTAAAACTTAGAAATATTTGTACAAGACCTTATAAGGATTGTCCTTATAAGGAGTTCCCCTCTCAGGGATGATCCCCCACCATAAAAATTGTTGATATGCCTGATAATTTCGGGGATGAAGCGCAGAGACATCGTAGCTGTAGGATGGGCCGGGAGCAATGGACGCATCGAAGCAGTAGACTGTCTAACGACACGGGCCAAAAAATTTAAAAATCTGAGCCACTCCTGTTCTCGGGGTGGCTTTTTCTCATCTTACTCCGTTCCTCCTACTCTACTCCTTTCCTCACTCTATTCCGAACTTCTTTTCTCTGTATTGCCCGTCCTCTCCTTCTCGTTCTTCGTTGTTATTCGAATTTCATTTGAATTTCAACTCTGATGCATAGGCAACCCACATTACTCGGATTTATTTTGATATTTAAGAAAACATCCTTGCTCTACTGGGATTCGAACCATGAATCTCGAATATGCAAGTACAGGTACATGCACCTGAGCCACCGCGCTCTCTTATCTTACCGTATTCGTTTCAGGTATAAATGTTGCACTTTTATTCATGTTTTTAAAAGAACAACACGAACAACACATGTTTCGTCACACGCACACGAAAGTTAAACCAAATACTATTTTTAAACGATTCCTGAAAACGACAAAAGGATATAAAAAGAAATAGGCTTACAAGTATAATATTAAATTGTCTTTTATTGGACCTCATACAATCATGAAAGTACTTTGTAATTGTATTTCTTTAACGTGTGGTGAAACCATTTTCTATAGCTGTGTAACTTCGGTACCACATGGTTTCAGTACCCAATAAAAAAAATAAGTAAATATTAAAATAAATAAATACGTTACTCAATTGTCCTTCTGCTAACAACTGACTTCACATTAGTAATAAATGTTGCTTATCTGAATAAATTAACAGTTGAATAAATAATAATACCAATTCGACGTATTAGCAAGCGGACGGTATCCGACGGCAGCTACCATTGTTAGGATAAAGCCAATCACTTTCAGATTCCATGCACGATAATTCAATAACTGTAAGCCACACTTGCTGAAATTCATTGTCACCCATGCCACTATCACATTAACATCTTAAGAAACGCGATTAATAACTATGCAGAAAGACGCACCAACAAAACACGTGCTCACCACACCACCGCGCACGACCGACTAAGCAGGAAAGAGAATTGCTAGCCGACGTAAACATCCAGTTGGAGACACCAGGTAGATAATTTTAGTATTGGTTTTTGGTATCATAGAAAACATTTATTCTTTAAGGTTTTATAGCATTGATTCAATTGAAAAACTATAAAATACTGTAAAATGCTAATTAATTCCTGCAATAGTTAGCCAGAACAAACTCAGTCTTGCGCAACTCTTTTTAAGTACCCTATTGCGTAATCACCGAGTACGTAAGACATGGGACAACTAACTAAAATGCATACAATACAAAATTACTTAAGTTTAACTTTAAATTCGAACTAAAGTGGTAACAATTTACATTCATTTACTTCGCTATCAATTAAATAGAATAGTTTATAATATAATACATTAAATTCACATTAAAAGCAATTCATTACAATAAGTGTCATGATTCTTCTGCTTGCATCGTCTCCGTATATAAATAGAATTTTAGCTTCATTTAGATTTCGCACGCGCACATACAAAACACATTGTGATTGGGTGCCGATTTTGTTCTACATTCAATACGCTTAAGCTTTCGTACAAAAGTCGGCAAATTGTGTCTGATAATCCTTAATGATAAAAAGTATAAATTTTTAATACTTACAATTGTAATTTCACTTTGGCTCGTTAAAACATCGTATAAAAAGCTACTAGCTAATATATATCATTTACAAATTCTTATAAATGTGAAAATGTTGCATGTTTTGGCACATTATATAGTATATACTATAAGATAAATATGAATGCAAGTGATTTTGACGTCATCAAAAGCTGAAAATTGCGGTCAAATAAGCCTCACCGGTACATTTCAAAATACTGGTACAAAATGCTATTTTGAAGTATTAAATTTACAGTCAAATATAGCAAAGAATTCGTTAGAATCACGTTGCATTTAAAAAAAATTCAGGTTGTCACGGTTTATGGCTATTTGTTACGTTGTCTGGTAATTCATTCTCATATCCCTTGGTGATTACTAGTATAATGTAATCGCCGATAAAACATACCTGATTAAAAATGAAGTACACATTAGACTGCAGAGTGTCGGCCAATGGTGCTACCAGATGTGGTCTTTACTCCTTTACCATCAAATTCAACGGAAATGTCCCGCTTTTCGCCGTTGATGGGTTGAAGCGGGGTGTAGTCGCGGTTCTCTGGACTTAGAGGCTCCTTTTCGTCACTAAAACATTGATACATGAGTTACATTTCACTAGCGGTTCGACTCTTAGCCACAATTGATAAACATTCCGAACACGCAGGCAAACGGTCGTGCGAAAACAAATAACAAACAGTCTGGCAACTGGACAAACAACCCAGAGAGTTGATATTTACATGCTCACTCTAGAACTAGTCAGTCTTCAATTTGTAAATATATCAATTACAAACGAATTGCATGCTAATCGGTACCATTCAAGAAAATTGTACAATGCAGGAAAAATTGAAAAAATAAACATTTTTTTGTTTGCAATCAAAAAATTGTGTTGCAATTGTCTTACACAGGTGAGGGGGCCAGTTTAACGGGTAGTGGCAGATTGAGGCTGTTGGGGTGCGCCGGGGCAGCTTTGTAACTGCAATAAGGCAGCGGAAATCGCCAACTGTATAGACTGATACATTCGTACTGGTGTTAAAAATTGTGCCGTACAATTTCTTTCAACATTGAAGCGTTTTTTATTCACAATTTTGAAAGTCAATATGTATTGATTATTCACTTAATGGCACATTTTTAGCAGTTGAAAATTAAACATGTCTCACCTGGATAGTTTAGGATCCTCTTCATCCATTCTCTTTGATCTGGAGAAGATCATTGCAATAATTCCGGCACGATTCACACAGAAGCATGTAATGTCCACGGCAATAAGGATCAGGAATACTGCGGCGACGACGATGCCGATAATCATTACACTGCTAATGGCCGGTGGGTCATGGAATGTCAGGACGTCAACACCTAAATAATCAAAAATATTTTAGAAACTTTTCAATAATTATGAAACAATCTTAAATATTATGCATACGTTTAGAAAAGAGTGACATCGATAGAAATATTAGTCAAGGTGTAAATCGAAAAAATGTTGTACGCAAATTGTAAAGTGTTTAACAAGCTTAAACAGTTCCCTAAATGAAGACAATGAGTAATATAATGGCTAGACCATTATTGCAATAAAATGTGGGTAAGAGCACCGTAATATTTAATTTTGTTTTTACAAACTTTTATAACTAATGTCATGCTATACTCTATTTTCGACTAAAACAAGAACATATATATATTCATGTAGATAAATTATTTGCTTGCATCTAACGATGTTCACAAAATTTGTAAACATTAAAAAATTATTACACGTTATAAAAGAAATGAATATTTTAATCCGTTTTTATTGCCCTTGCGGTATCCATAAAACCAACATATAAAGTCAGAAGGGTCGGTTATCTCATGTTATTCATACAAAAATTATAAATACACTATACCCTGTAAAAATGTTGCAAAACACCGAAAAAGATATGCGACATGCGATTAAAGCGCGGAAAAAGGGTAAATAGTAAAATGGGAATGGAGGTAATAATGGTAACAATGCCTCGGCATGCAGACCATCTAAAGCTACATCTACTTATACAATTAGTGATGTTATATACCTTTACATCCATCACAAAGATGTAAATCTACGTACGAGTTATGCAATTTGTTGCGGGATTTTTGTTTCAGTCCATCATCGTCGCTCGCTCGGCAAACGCGCACAAAACTCTCCGATTTGTATGCACACGCACACACACAATAAATGAATAAATACATATACCGAGACAGCCGCTTGGATTTTTTAATACTTGGAAGTTGATAACAAATTTGTCCAGTCTGTCTCTGCATATTGTAAAATCACTTTCAGGTTGCGTACATCACTTCACATAAGCGTCATTTGTCTAAATAAAATAAAAATTTACACAATAAATAATAAGTTTAGAAATCAAACTGAAGCCATACTCAGAACAAAAACAATTTGCAACTCATTAATTTCTTCACTTTGCTGGGATGTAATAAAACACCGTATACGTTTCGCAAGTATTCCTTCATTTCCTTGCCCTCTTCCATTCCCCATCACGTCCATAATAATTAATATGTATACATAGTTTTACAAAACAGTGTCCTTATCGATGGTAATAAAAGTTTCAATCTTCAACGAAATATGTGTCTATAAACTTATTCGATAAGTTTACAACGTAACGTATTTATAAATATATTTTGTTATTTTATAACACACAATTGAAATATAGAAGAAAACTTTAAATCAAATGAAATATTTGTGAGTATGTTTGATTTTTTAGAGTTTAATGAATGTGTTAAATGTTTTCTTTAATGAGTAACGATTTTAACTAAGTTCAAGTTAAGTTATTGTCATAATTTACCGAGAAACAATTAAAAACATCAATAAACATGCAAAATGTTGAAAATGCATGCTTTCATCGCAGTTAACACATGCTTTAATTTTGTGTTAAATATTTAAAATCTATTTAATGTTCATGTGTGATGTTTGTGAATTTTTAAAATTTAATTTTGAGCCATTGATTGTGTTCGATTAAATGATATTCTACCACGTTGTGATGTGCTAAATGATGCAGTCCCAATGAATTTCATAATTGTATATTCTTATAATTAATATAATTACTTCATATATAATTTTTCATAATATATATAGTAGATTTTGGCAGCATTTGTTTCTTCGACGTGTACGTGTTTTATTTAATTTTCTTCGGCCGATAATACCATCATAATTCGTCCTTATCGATATAATAATACAATCAACTAGCTACATAATATCACATTCGTACTTCATGCTCAATACACGCATACAACAACACTAATATGTAATATATATAATTAAACATATTTAACATACTAAGTCACAAAATTGGATCATATAACAAACGTTAGTGCTATTACAAAACCAAAACATTAACACAAATACATTCGCCATTCGATCAAAACAAATAATGAATTATGAATGTTATTGTTACAGAATTACAATAAAAACGGATACATAAACAAAAGTAAACATCGTAGACTTTACATTTGAGTTCAGGGAAACGACGTGCAAACAAATAAATAAACTACTACTCCAACTATTCGAACAATCAAACGATTTTAATCAGATGCAGAAATGAATTAATTTCTGCGCTCGTTAACATTATTTTATTGACTGTCAGTTCATTCGGGTCGGGCGAGCTAATTGCACGGAGATAGATGGGTGGACATAAACCAGAGCACATCCAGATGCAAGAACATCAAGAAACAGATCGCTAGGGTCATGACATGTGTAAACCATGAAATTAAAACGAAAATTTCAACTCGCATGCTCAGAATAATTGACTTACGAAAAACGTTGCCTCGACATATTTCATTTTATTTACTCATTTTTACTCCAGATTTATTCATTTAGTTTATATAGTTTTTTGTTCGGTGGATACTGGATAGTAAATAAGTAATACTGGTCAGTTTATATAATTATTTGTCGAATAATGTAAGTAGTGTGTTTGGAATTTGGTATAAAAGTTGTTCGTGATTTTATCAAAAAGAAAACCTCAACACAACAAGAATTCGCTAACTTATTAAACTGATAAGATTTAACTAAAGGGTAAAGTTGAAGTTTGAGTTGAGTTAGACTAAGTTTGATTTTCGTAAACATGTTATGAGCAGTGACGCAGCTTGGAGTAGTATCGAGATCGTCGTGCTCGACGCCGTCCCGTAGTATCTTCCTACTACAAAGAGTAGGTTCATTTAGTTAATTGACAACGGATAAAAATATTCAACACAAACACACCTCATTCGCTCATATATCCATTCTCTCATAATTTCAGGTATTTAATTTAAACTATACTAGTAACATACAAAATCATCGAACGAATACGTAACACACAACCGGAAATCGTGTGGGCTGATTGGTCAGGGAAAAATTTAGTAGAAAGTACAACGGAGGACAAAATAAAACTATACGTGATAAGAAAATGTCATAGAATCACATCCCGAGGGCGGCGGCGATAATCGCAATCAATAGACTAATTGAAACATAAACTCGATCGACAGAAGACGAAAGGGTGGCGTCGTAACTAAAATACTGCTGCTGCTTACCTCGGGCGGTCTTCACGCGGATCTCGGCCGGCAGACTGGAGCCGATTGCGTTGTGCGCTCGCAGTTCAATTTTATACGTTGTGTCCGCACTGAGCTGGTTGAGGTCGTAGCTGGTATAGGTGTAGGATTGCGTGATTTCCGAACTGCATTCATGTTCAGAATCTCTCCACCCGCCAGCTACACGCTGAGTCTGCAGAAATGGCAAAATGCAAATATGGTAATACAGAATCATAATTTTGACGAGTAGGAGTTGGATAGATGAGAATTTAAAAACTTACAATGCAATATTTAATTATGTAGCTGTCGATCGGATCGCCGTTGTCAGCAGGCACATTCCATCGCAGCTCGAAGTGATCGGCGTAGGGGCTGAGCGCGACGTATTCGCGTGTGTTGCCTTCTTCCAAATTGGAGACAAGGATCTTTGGCTCGGTGGGAACGGAGCGTCGAGGCATCGTTATCTGTCGGTTGCCGCTGAAGCCGCCCAACCCAACGTCGTTCTTGGCTGCAAACCGGAAGTTGTACGTCTCTAGTGGAATTAGGTTCTCCACGATGTGTGGCCCGTCTGGGAATTAAAACAAACAAAAGATTTTCACCCGATAGAGTCAACATCAGACAATACAAATGGAAATTGATAGAACTACTGTTCTTGTTGTTCATTTTTCAATTTATCTTTACCTATACTCCAAGTTCTATTTATAGCAGTGTCCCAGGCCCGCTCACGTTCAGTCTGATATTGTACCACGAACGCTCGCAGAGGAAGCCCATGTAAATTGGGCGGGCCAACAATGTTGAATTTCACCGTAGTTGCGGTCAGATCCGCCGTTGTAACTTGCTGCACGTGCAAGGGAACGGTAGCCTCTTTCAGCTCAATTTCCTTAACCGCCTCTCCGAGCTTGTTCTTTGCGATGCATTCGTACTTCGTGTAAAAGCGCTTTTGCGCGTAAGGCCAAACGATCAAGCTGGACTGCGGTCCGCGGTTTTCGATCTTCATCGTTGGACTGTTCAATATTTCTACACCACCCAGTCTCCAAGTAATTGTCGCGTTCGGAATAGATTCGGCAATACAGGTCAAGTTACCCGGCTTATTATCCCACGTCCACACAGGCGGATAATTCTTTGTTTTCTCGAACGTTGGCTTAAATTCTACAGTTATATGACCGTTTTTGTAAGCGCTTCCGACTTTATTCTCGGCAATACATTCATAGAGGCCATCATCGCTACGATTCAATCCGTAAATATTTAAAGTTCCGAATGTTTCTCCTTTAAACTCATCGATTTTCTTTTCAATGATGATTCTGGAGTCAGTTTTTTGCTGGCCGATCATGAAGGCATCCTGTGAACTGCGTTTTCTAAACACAATGTTCGGTGTAGGACGCCCGAACGCCTTGCAGATGATGCGGGTCTCCGAACCTACAGGGGCCGTCACATTGAGAAGCTCATAGATTCTTGGTTTGATCAAGACGTTGATTTTTACTTTAGTCTCGACACGTCCAGCGGGATTTTCCGCAATACATTTGTATTCGTCGTTGTCAGTATATTCAGCGCGTGTAATATGCAAAAGACCGGTGTTTGGCATGACGTTGAATCGATCGGTTTCTGCCAAGTTCTGGCGTTTCTCCATTTTAATCCACGTGTACCTTGGTGGTGGTTTTCCGGTGCCTTTGCATTGAATACTGGCTTGCTCGCCTTCGACGATTGACACCTCTTTGATTTCCTCAATGACAGGAGGAATATGAACTTCGACCTACAAACCATGAAATTCTCATTAATACAGCTCCAGAATTCTAAACGTAGTCGAAAAGAAGGGTAAGAAATTACCTTGATGTTGCGCTCCTTTATATTGCCCGTAGAGACAACCACTGCACGACACGTGTAGACGCCATCGTCGGACTCACGTACATTCTTGATAAGAAGGCCTTTTGTGTCGGAGAAGTAGCGGTCATTATTGATGATTGGCGCGCCGTTGCGCACCCAGTCAACGATGGGCGCCGGATTTGCCTGAACCTCGCAACGGATTTTGAAGTCTTTGCCCAGAATGGGGTACTGTGACTCGGGGGCGTCCGTCCACGTGATGTCAACTGCAAATTAGAATTGGTCATTGTGGGCTTTGAGTTAACAGCTATGTGGAGCTAATTCGGGTAGAAATCCGATCGATTTGTACTCACTGATTGTCTCGACTTTAATTGTCGCCTCCAGCGGTTCAGTGTTTGCGTATTTCGCTGTGCACATATAGTTGCCGGAAAGGTTTTCCGTCAGTCTCGTGAATATCAACACCGCTGCAGTTTCGCCATTAATTCGCTAAAAATAATATTTAAAATGAAAACAAATAATACAATATAAATTTTAAAAAGTTCAGAGTATGCAGAAGGTTTTAAATTAGTTAATTATTAATAACAGAATCATTCGTGTTTCGCGAAAAGTTATTGAATCATTTTAAAGTTTCTCGTGTTGGCAATGTTATACTAGGTGACAAAACCAGAAAAGTTGAAAAACTGTAACGCATTATATAGAAATATATTTTCAGTTGATTCTAACAGCTTGATAAAATTGCAAATCGTAAGCCTATGGTCAAGTAAGGACCCACATCAAATTAAATCCACAAATATCCCTTCATCTTCACGACTTTATCCTATGTGGTTATCGGGAACCATCCATAGAAAACAAACTGCTGTCGAGATTGCACGCTTGAAAGAGTTATCGCTTTGAGTGAGTGGAAAGAGTAAACCCTACCTGAATGTACAACGGCGAGTCTGAATTGGTGTTGTCGATTTTTCTATTCTTTGGATCGCGCCACTCGAGCTGCGATATCAGCTTGGGATCCTGCACGCTCGGCTTGCATGTCAATGCCAAACTTTGTCCCACCGCCTTGATAATCACCGGGCTCTTCGGTTGGATCTCCAATGTTGGTTTCTGCGCCGTGCAGAAAACTGAAACAAAAATGCATAAAAATCAATTTAAAAAATATGCATGAATCCTGAAAATGACAAGTTGATGAAGTCACTGAAAAGACAAAACAAATGCAGTTGACGTCCACTTCACATTCAACACAAACTACTTGAACTAGTGCGAGGAGATCCCGCAATTAATGTAAAATTGGGTGTGGTGCTTACGCAAGTGGTTCTTTAAATAATCCCTTGCAAGTGTGCACGACGTATTTTAACCGTGATTGTCAAGCAAGTGGTGAATTATTGTTGTGTTAATTAAAACACATCCTCAGCGCGGGACGGAGCAGTAAAAGGGATGGGGGCATCCCAATCGGTTAACTACAAATATCCAGCTTGAAAATACAGACATCGAAACACCATAAATCTTGGTGGATGCGATTTTGTTTTATTTTTAGCTGTGGAGTGCTCGAAGCACCGCACGGAAAGCAGGAAAGGGTTGATCGGCAACATGGAGTGGGTGTAAAAAATGGGCTTGTCGCGGTAAAAACGACAAACTAATTTTTCCTGGAATTGGAAACAGTAACAAAGCAAAGAAAGCAAAAAATACGAAATAAAATTGTCGAAATTGAAATAGATTTTAAAAATGTTCAACTCGGTCTTAGGGAGTTATAAATTAATATTCTGAAAACACGAAAAAATTTAAATTTTATGAATTTTTCACCACGTTCAAGATTGAAAAATTGTGATTCGACTTGTTGGCATTGTATCATGCTTCAATGCAGTCAGCTTTTGGGGGGTAATTTAGTGGTCTCTAGTCGCGCTTCGCGCAGGGGTCACACGAGGGAGTCGTACACACCGCACTAAGTAATACGTATAATGGTCCCATAAACAACAATTATAGGAGCGACACGACGTCGGGGGTCGGCCCGACAGGACAAACAACTGCAAACCCTGCGCCGGGTCCGTCGAAGCGCAAAACAACTCACTCTCTCTCCCAACGCGCAAAAAGTTTTGCATTAGTTAAATGTTGCTTAAAGAACCTTTCGCGCTGTTCCACCCCCGAAATGAAGTCCTAATTAGTTTATTGTTAGAAAACGAGTGCGCCACTTTTGCCAACAACGCCGCTTGAAAGCGAAGCGGACTTTTAAAATTTTAACGTCAACTCAAGTAGAACGAAAAGAACAAACAAACACAACTAAATTATAATTATATTTTTGTCTCCTTGGCGGCATTGCCTAAAGAAGTTAAAGGCGACGTCCTGCAATCTGAACGTCGTGCGCAATTCGACATGGTAATGAACTCGTGCTCAACGATGAGCAAACAGCGGTGGAAATGGCCGGAAACTTTTCCGATCTGCAAGATCCAGAAGATGCACAAGTGTCATTAAAAATTAGTCCGCGCGCAGTAAGCACCGTCACGCCAAGCCGACGCTCGCCACGCTTTCCGACTCTCGAGTGCCAGGAGTTTTGCGACTAGCAAAAGTGCCACTAAATCGTTTACGCTCTTCGTTTACAGCCGCAGTTAGACAAATTCATTGTTAATGGTTCTGACAATTTGAATTAACTTATTTTCGAAACTTTTACTTTCAACTTTACTACGCAAAGTAAGAATTACTGCAATATTAATTTATTATAAACTGTGATTTTGACTGCTTACACTACCCGAATTTGCTTTTTAAGCTTTCTGCCGCTAGATTTTTTCCAAAGTATTAATACTTAGTCATTATGGCAATAAAAGAAGAGAAATACGTTTCGGATGTCTGCTTTTGTGGGCGCACAACCGCGGGAGCCGCAAAAGCCCGAAGCAATGCGCAAATCGTGAATTGAGGTAGGAACAGGATTGATTAATTCGGCCATTACGTGGATTTATGTGGAGGCGACGAAATCGTCGCCGGAATTCCCACTGTTTCATAACATATATCTTGGGTATCCATCAGATATACAGTGCGTCACAACAACTCGCATTACAATCGATTTACATCGATGCATTAAGCAAAAATATTACGTGTAATGTTTATTGCACTCGCCATTTCAATAGAAAACATCAATTGCGAATTGCCGAAGTGTCCAAATGTCAATTTAGCAAGAACTCGAGTTCTGTTTCATTGAATTTAATAGCCGTCTGCACTTTGGCTTGTAAGTGAAGTCACGTGTCGCTACATAAACGCGCCAAGAGTCGCATTAAGATGAAATTTGCTTTTAAGGGACGCAATCTGCAAGCCGTTATAATTTTACTCACAAGTTCTACAAATCATAATAAAATACAGCGCATTTAATGCGTCTGGCAGTAATAAACTCATAAAATAAAACAATATGTGCCATAACAAAAATATTACAACAAAGTTTTCACGCATTTTTCGAGCCAGTGATGTAATATTGGTTGCCTGGAATAATGTTACTCCTCTGTCGAGAATATGATTAAATAAACGATGATATTTATCATTCTTTTTGGTTTTATTCTGTTTCGTTTCGGCCTTCATTTATTTCTTTCTGTAGAGAGCTGCTGCTTGGGTAAACGTTGGGTGTCAGAACGTGGCTGCACGTCAGCATGAATAATAACCGCGAATAATTTTCCAAGTGATGCGTGTCCATATAAAAATGGCAGCAAATCCATCAACTCGTCTAAGTCTGAACGTTTGAATGAAAAAAAAGTGAAAGCACACAATGGGATGATAAAAAGACGTCTCACGATGCGCAGATTAACTTGATCCCCTCTAAGATGCACATGTATGGCATATGCAGACGAGATCAGTCTCCCGGGAGACCGCGGAAGCAAGGGAAGGTAGCATATTGTCTTGCGGGGAACAGGAATGCTAAGATTCGTCCTCCTGATAGGAAATGTCTTAAAGTTTGATAAATTGCCATGTTAATGGCGCCACGCGTCATATAGCATAAAATTGGTGTGGGGGTTGCAAGTTGCACACACCGCGAACGTGCGAGAGTTGCAGCCTCCCACAGCAACCAAGATGCCATCTCACGGCTCATGAACACCCTGCCTCCACGACATAAATTCGTTTGCAACGTTTAAATGGTTTAGAATCTTAACATTCCTTCCATGGCAACCGAAAGAAAACAATGCGCGAACAATTATTCACTCTTGCCGGAAGAACAATGAAGCGACAATTAAAATAATTGCACCCCTCCGATTGATAGAGCACGCTAATTATTTTTGCAGCAAAGACTGGTAAAGTTTATTAGATTTCCTTTCTTCCTGTCCGCCTCGGATTTTGTTTTGTCGTATAGTAACGCCCGACATCTCGACATGCAAAATGCAAGAGGGGGAAGGCATGAGACAAGCGAAGTTGAATTTGATTAGACGTGCACTGCGCAAACTGCACATGCTCGCGGAACAGACACGTCTATGCATAATCAAGTTCGTTAATGCGAGACAAAACGACTTAATTAACCGAAGAGTCGCTTTTAATTTAGCATTTGCCAACGCGAATAACGAACGCCTTTATTACAGTACAAACTGCATGAATAAAAGCCATTTTGTTCGTTAGGATGGAAATAAAGTAGGTAATCATGATCACATATTCATGAAGAGTTGCATATAATAAAATTATTAATGCGTGTTTTTTTAGCAATGTAATAAAATTTTATGACTTTTAATCTGAGTCAAGATCATAAATCTTATCCAACGTGTAGAAACGCATGTTTCATAAGATAAACTCATGTTGCTACCACTTGTGCAGTTCCTAAGCATGTTTATGCTTTATTTATTCGGAGCATTTGGCGCACAGAAAATGAATAAACCCGACACAAAGTAAGTTTACGATGTGCGATTCCTTGCTCAAAGCGAACCCCAAATTGTACTTTGTAGCACACATACGCAATGTTGTTTATATTAGGTTATGTTGCGTAACATGGCGCTTGTTTGCGAAGTATTTTCATATTAATTACGCATTATGCGTACGAATGTGTAATTTTAGCTTCACGCATAGTTAATAATGAATAAGTTCTTAATATAATTTAGAAGGATATTAAATGTTTAATTATGAATATTTAATATTCTGAGGCCGAGGGTGGGATTTTCGTATGCGAGTTGAGAAAGTTTGTGATGCTGATGGAAAGTGAATTATGTCGACTCAGCGAAAAGTCCATCTACGAAACAAAGTTGCTGAGTTGCGTGGGTGTTTCTACATCAAATGTTAGTCAATTAACACGAAGTGTTTACAGAAGGAACAACGTCTAAATGCAAAATTATTCCCACTTTAATTTTCTATTTTTTTAAACTTTACTGTAAATGGTAAAGGACAAATTTTTGCTTTATTTTTGATTTAGACGTTTAGCATGTTTATACACGGTAATTTCGTAAAATTGTTCGTATGACGTGAGGTCTGCGTAATAAAGTATGTCGTAAAGTTAAACAGGCTGTGCGAATGCGCACCCCGTCCATGTTTTATATTTATGAACGCAAACGGTTAGTTAGCTCTCGACTCGCGGTAGTCAATAACACCGCGATCTACGAAACGTCACACATGAGGTTTCAAGAACCGTTTCAGCCATTTCGAGGTGCACGACGAGTCATACATTTCAAGTAAAACCCTCGCCGCAGAGAGATGGAGTCTCGAAGTTGTTTATGCGCTCCCAAAGCGGATGTTATCTATAAAGCCAACCAGCTGACTGACTACCCACCGACTGCTTGGGAAATCCTCAGCCCAACAAGGAACAGGTTTGTGAAGGTCTCATAAGTTTTTCCCAATGTCTTCTTTTCAGAGGGTAGTACTTGACATAACGGTTTATTCAACGATTCACCACTTTTGAAATGGTAACGCCAGCGCAAATGCGGAATTTATTTGTTTTTACCCTTATAAAATGGAAAATAGAACGAAAACACTATGAATTTCATGCAATTGCACAAACATGCTATTTTTACCCAACTCTTTCAACCCCAACATGGTAAAATTTTCGATTTTTAGCCATGGACACAATGAATAAATCTCATCGTGATACAAATGATCAATTTCACGCTCCGTTGCTACTTTCACCCCTTTGCTCTGATTCTCTTGGACGGTTTGTGATTTTGACAAAAACATTCGGGGTGAGAAAGTGTTGTTGGCTCGCTACATACACGGACACTGACGTGGGTGTTTGAGTTTTAAAGTGAGGGTTGTTTCCACTTTCCAGTTGCTAGCCGCCAGTGCCAAGCGAGGACGTGCACACATTTCACCTCTACGACTGGCGACAAATGCCAAATCGGTCGTGGTGCCGGAGGCGCCGGGCAGTCAACCCCTACATCACCGGGTATAGGCAAACCGCAGAGTTATGCGATACTCGCAAAACCTCCGCAGGAACAAGCCAACATTCCCTGATATAGCGAAAATCTCCATCTCTCCACGCCGCCAAGTGCGAGAGTGCGATTTATCAATGAGTCTAGCCTCAAATATTTCTTCCGATTCAAAAGGGGCGCAACTGGAAAGCCAGAAAATCCGTACTTAATTACTTGAATCGACAAAGTTTCGGTTTTAATTGCCAATTTTATGAATGAAACCAGAAACTTGAGTTCAAAATTGTGTCTTGTCTTGGAAGTTTTAGCGGATGTAAAATATTGTCTTGATAAAGTCGAAAAAATGCTGAAGATGTTCGAGGCAAAATTAAAAATTTATAACGCATATTTTTCCATGAAAAAAATTACGCCCTGACAACATAATGAACCCCAACAGGACATTTATCACTCTTATTGCTCGTGCAGACTTGCAGACTTTTCTCCGCGGCACTTTTTCTCGAACACAATTTTCTCTCTCGCGGTTAATTTAAGAGCGACCATTTTCCATTTCAAACCGCACTACACCAAAGATGTACAACCCATGAATAACTTGGGAGGGTGCTTATTTTCATTCCATCTTCACTTGCATAAGTAATAAGGTTTTTAGAAAATTAAAATTCCACCTCAATTGAGACGAAATATTTTGGTTTTCGACATTGGAAAAATTAGATTTTAAGGTCTACAATCGCTTTGGGAATTCTAGATATCCCTTTACAATTTTGGAGACAAGAACAAAGAAGCCTGTCGTCCGCAAGTAGGAGTGTGGAATGTAAAATCAACCCCTCGACAAATGCGACCCGAAGGTGGTATTGAAATCGCAGCCCAAGAGTATGCGAGTTTAAAATCCTTCGAGGGTAGGTTTCTATCAACGTCCGCGAACGGGACAAATTCCAATGACAGCCTATTTATATTTAACCAAGGGGGTGTGGGTTCCGCCACACAAAACGAAGAAAGAAAAGAAGTAAAAGAAAAGTTCGTCACGAAACTTAAATGGCATTAAAATTCAATTATACATTCAATTACTTTTCAAGTTCAAAGTTCAAGTTTAAGTTGAAAATAAAAACATCTTTAATTCTTAAATTCGTCTATAGAATAGAAATTAATGCTGTCTTCAATTGCCTAAGGCAACATCAGAAAACTTCCTCAACGTTAAAATGCTCTTTGCACCCCAAAAATGCAGAAAAATCTAAGCCGAATGACGTTACACGAGGCTGCACTTAACATCCTGGGGTCCTGGCGCACATATGCGAGCGGCAGTCGGGTGCAACCCTTAGGAAACCCCTAGGATATGTGTTAATTGTTCCATTTCGTCGGTCGGTTAGACCGGACGTTGAAAATGTCCGAATAAGTGGGCGAGCGGGCGACGCGGGCAAGAAGGACGGCGTTTATCTGATAAATGAACGGATGGCGGATGGACATGTGCACGCCGGAGTTGAAACAATTTAATTGCCGAAGCAGCAGCGCTGAGGGAATGGCGGAATGTGGTGAGAGCAGCGACCAACTGTAATGAACAAATAACCAACAAACTTTTGCTAAACAAATTTTTCTTTTGCCAGCACAATTGCACAACTGTTTTCTGACCAAACAAAATGCAACGCAGTTTAAAAGATAAATAACGTGTTTTTCCAAGCTTTTATCACAATTCCAGCAAACTACACAATGTGATTATTGATTTACTCTTTATATTAATAACTCGATATGTTGCGAATTGAATCAGGGAATAAATAGATGTGACACGCACGAATGCTAAAATTAATATTCGACACTGCCTGACGAGGTACTAACGCGCAGCGTCGATGATGATAAAGAGAGTTCAAGCCCCCTTCAACCGCCGGTTTGCGCACGTGGTTGAAGCGTGGTACCTAACAATACTCCAACCATTCGGATGTCAACTCGGCTCTCTTAGGTCTCTAAGGTTTCCCGCATTAGTATTTCGAGCAGAAATCACGCTGCTCTTCACAATGTATCCGCAGACGACAAAATGGGGATCACGAGGGGTTAAACATACGCCTGTCACTTTGGATGTCGCGGACGCACTAACAGTTATAATGGTATTGTGACGTGACCCCGAACGTCGTTCAATGCGGCGCTTTTTACGCTTCACATCGATGCATCATGCGTCGCTTGCACATGTTTAGTTATAGATAAGCAGATTGAAGGCTTTACAAAAGCCTTACGAATGAAATGAAGTAAAAACCCTCGAGAAAATAAAAACGTTGCACATGCTGTAATAATAGTAGTGCAACTTGTTAATCCAATGACAAATTAACCTATTAATTATATGAAGCTTCAATAATCCTTGGTAACCCTGTGATAATTTCATAAATTACACCGGTAATCATACTGCATTGCAAGATGATGGCGTAGACTTACAATAAAGCATTCTTGGTATTCTCAAATGACTTGTAATGATCCGGATAAGGGGTTGATCAATCATTCCTCCCCAGGCTCGTAGCCGGGGGGAACAAAAATGCTATACTTCTATTTCTGCACGTGGAAGCACTTCTTAGCGCTCATACTGCGAGTAAATTTCTTTCTGTTCGTTTTATTCTCTGTCGTCTTCTCAAGAAGACCGATGAACTCTGTCTACGTCTAATTAGAAGCTCCTTGTCTTACGACCTCATCATCTCATCAATAGCGATGATTCATTAAGAGTAAATAAGTATAGATTACAGTCAGTTAGAGGAAAATAGTTATTTAGTTGTAAAGCAAATTTAACTGAAACAAAGTTATAAAAGCTGAATTTGACTCAACAGAAAGTCTATCTCTCTGGATTTAAATGCGATGAATGAAAAGCTGTTCGAATGAATGAGCTATCTGTAATGCAATGTGGATGTGAGCAAATCACGCCCGTGGTGATGTATGTGCTGGGCGTAATTGAGTTCCCCGCATGTTTTCACTTCTTTTTGCATTCATTTTTTGCGGAATTCGAAGCGATCGTATTGAAAGTGATTAATGGCGTTAGTTAGGAATCGAACGTGTGGCGATCAATTCGTCCCTTATAATCAAACCCTTCATAAAACTGAAATTATTTTAAAATTGCGTTTGCTAGATTGTAACTTTTGTTTTATTTTCCGGATTTTCTGCATCATGGTGCTCATGTGTATATGGCTGTGCTCGTAAACGGAAAATTGCAACGAAGATTCACAACACGTAGAATTGTCGCTTATACCTCTGGGTATCCTCTTCCGCATCCGGCCGCTGTGTGCTTCATTTTACGATACTCACGAGAGCCAGCCGGGCGTATCGCAACTAATTAAATTAATTTTTTTACCGACCACCTTTGGAAATTAACAGCGGCAAACAATGAATTTTTAATTCCAACACCAGAGCGGGATGCGCTTCATAAATTTCAAAATTAAAATTAAAAATATACCACTACCGGCTACAAAACACGACAAAACGGGTTATACATGTAACGCTGTTAATGTAATTACACAATGACAATTTTTTACCGACAAATATTTACAAATAACATGAATTAAATATTATATAAACAATAATAATATACAACCTTATTATTCATAATTTAATTTTGAATTAAAATATTTCTGTGTATTTACTGTATTCTTCGAGTATTACTAGTAGTTTTGTCGTGTATTTTTTATGCCTATTTGAGACTGTACGAAATTGGTTTGGGATCAGATATGACATAAAAGTCCCAAGCAGCTCAGGCTGGCCAAGCTTTCATCCGAAATGAAAAGGCACCAAAGCGCGTTTAGCTGTTGCTGCTTTCTCTCATCGGCGGCGACATCCGTTATGATCATTGTTATTGTCCACTTTTGCCACTCGCTGTAAACCCTAGTATCCGCAGCTTAACGCAAAACCGTTATTTTCAATTAGTTTTTCTTGCATAATACTTTTAATTTTGCACTTTCCAACAATATTTCAGTTTCATTCCAGCTGCTGGCACAGATCAAAAGCAGATTAAATTTTAATTTAAATTTTGTTGAGTTGGAGCAGACGCTGAAAATATTTTCGAAATAAAATGTGGCAGCAATGTGAATGAAACCTTCGGATTCCTCAGGGGAGACGCGTCATTTAGACGTGAACAAAGTGAAATTCAATGTCGTTTAATGCGTTCCTTGGGAAGGGTTGTTGTTTTTGGTTGAAGGCCCCAAGAGTTTTAAACCAGCGCTTTCTTTTAAACTTTGAAACGCGGATACATTGAACTTTAACTTTCAGAAAAAAAATTGTAAATAAAAACATATTGCGAGATTTAATCAAAATCTACCATAATGATCCTTTTGTAAAATTACTAGTCTTCATGAAACAGTATGTTTGAACACTAACTAGACGTCAAACGAACAATAGCGCGGCGTTTTGTCGACGATGACATTAAAATCTTTTGTAGTCACTCTTTCTGCACACTGCACACACGCTTTCCCTTATTTTCATTCTTGGCGCGTCATTTTTCCCCATATTTGTCTTGTTATAGACGCTCTTTTCACGGCATAGAGTTTCTCGTCGTCCTCACTCAGTCATTCACTCACCCCACGAGTGATTCATCCGAAAACTACACAAAGATGCGTCAAAAGTATCAAAAAGCGTGCTCAAGTATATGCGACTAGCATGAGGACCAGAGGCGTGTTGTTATAACGAGAGACAATGCTTGGGACCGGAATTCGCGTTTCCATTTATAACGACGTGCTACATGGATGATATGTGATCCGCTTACACGTTGACACTCGACTGTCAGTGCGTGATGAAAAAGGGTTTTGATAAATACGCTTGATAAGAAAGTTCTGCTAGCACAGCAAAAGTGTTGACACCTTGAACGGTAGAAAAGACGCGTTATAAAAATTTAAAACAGGATTTTTGATGTGAAAACTTCTTTAGAATCGTTGTGATTTCAAACCAATTGATTCTGAAAATTTTCTGAATATACTATAAGAACGATCATCAAGTATGCCAAAAACTAATGCCGATAAGTGTCGTGAATATCGGCAGAAAAATATTGAATAACTTTTACACTTGATGCACATATTATAATAAATAAACCCTAAAACTATCCCATTTTGATACTACTTTCCTCTCATTCTCTCACAGCGCTGTGTTCTGAAAGTTTCACATCTACCGCATGCGAACTGCACACATGATTTTTTCACATTTGCGAATATCTCGTGAACTAAAAGAGATAATTAAGATCTGATTGCAGCGTCTTAATCTATCGACTATTCTCTATCAAATAAGATAGTTAAGAGGGAAATCTGAGAGATGAAAGTTTAAGTCTTAAGAAAAAATTGCCAAGGGGGTGGTGCTTGATACTTTTTTTCGACGATTTTCAAAAATTCATATCTCTTAAACTAAAAGAGATAGCTGCTAACGAATTGTTGATTATGAAAGATTGGAAAATTCTCAATCAGATAAAAATATAAAATAATTATATTTCCTACAGTAAAAGGTCGAAAAATGCGACCAAAAGTGCTAAAAAGTGACATTTTGCAATTTTTGCACATTTTATTCAATCGCGAATATCTCGTAAACTAAAAGAGATAATTAAGATCTGATCGCAGCGTCTTAATCTACGGACCAATCTCTATCAGATAGGATAGTTAAGAGGGAAATCTGAGAGATGAAATTTTAAGTCTTAAGAAAAATTGCCAAGGGGGGGTGCTTGATACTTTTTTTCGACGATTTTCAAAAATTCATATCTCTTAAACTAAAAGAGATAGCTACCAACGAATTGTTGATTATGAAAGATTGGAAAATTCTCAATCAGATAAAAATATAAAATAATTATATTTCCTACAGTAAAAGGTCGAAAAATGCGACCAAAAGTGCTAAAAAGTGACATTTTGCAATTTTTGCCCATTTTATTCAATCGCGAATATCTCGTAAACTAAAAGAGATAATTAAGATCTGATCGCAGCGTCTTAATCTACGGACCAATCTCTATCAGATAGGATAGTTAAGAGGGAAATCTGAGAGATGAAATTTTAAGTCTTAAGAAAAAATTGCCAAGGGGGGGTGGTTGATACTTTTTTCCGACGATTTTCAAAAATTCATATCTCTTAAACTAAAAGAGATAGCTACCAACGAATTGTTGATTATGAAAGATTGGAAAATTCTCAATCAGATAAAAATATAAAATAATTATATTTCCTACAGTAAAAGGTCGAAAAATGCGACCAAAAGTGCTAAAAAGTGACATTTTGCAATTTTTGCCCATTTTATTCAATCGCGAATATCTCGTAAACTAAAAGAGATAATTAAGATCTGATCGCAGCGTCTTAATCTACGGACCAATCTCTATCAGATAGGATAGTTAAGAGGGAAATCTGTGAGATGTAATTTTAAGTCTTAAGAAAAAATTGCCAAGGGGGGGTGCTTGATACTTTTTTTCGACGATTTTCAAAAATTCATATCTCTTAAACTAAAAGAGATAGCTACCAACGAATTGTTGATTATGAAAGATTGGAAAATTCTCAATCAGATAAAAATATAAAATAATTATATTTCCAATAGTAAAGGGTAAAAAAATGCGACCAAAAGTGCTAAAAAGTGACATTTTGCAATTTTTGCCTATTTTATTCAATCGCGAATATCTCGTAAACTAAAAGAGATAAATAAGATCTGATCGCAGCGTCTTAATCTAAGGACCAATCTCTATCAGATAGGATAGTTAAAACGGAGATCTGAGAGATAAAATTTTCATTCTTAAGAAAAAATTGCCAAGGGGGGGGGGGTGCTTGATACTTTTTTTCGACGATTTTCAAAAATTCATATCTCTTAAACTAAAAGAGCTACCAACGAATTGTTGATTATGAAAGATTTGACCAAAAAATATAATTGAATTATAAACTTACCAGTGTACAGCTTATCGGACTGCCAGGCACAACGAGTGCTGTAACTAAACGAAAACATTAATTAAAACAAAAATATTTCATACAATTGAATTATGTTATAATTAACAATCAACATAAAATAAACCATATGTGCAAATAAACAATATACTTACACGAGCCGCATGGATCTTTCTTAATGATGAGAATCAACGTGGGGGCGATATATAATTTAGTAACCGACATCAAACACAACGCCGAGTGAAGAATGTTATCAAATCCAGTATCACGTGACTTGTAATATACATAACAAACGCGATCAAAAAACCGACATTACCGAATATTAAACAAATTACTATAGTCGCAAAGTACAAATAAATAGTCGATTGATCTTCGAGTATAACACGAATAAACGATACAAGTCTCTCAAAACACGACTGGATTAACCAGCAACCGGCACGAAACTGGCTGCAATCCACTGATAGTGCATGCCGAAACTGCGTAAACAACGCCGGAACTGTATATGATAAGAAAGCAAGAGGTGCGCTAAGCCGGCGCGTCGACGGCAGGCGACCTTGTGCGCGAATATGCAATAGGCACTTTACCTGTGATCTTAACTATATCTACTAGACTTCGCATGCAGCAAGTTAATGCGGCGCTACAAGACACATGCGCGGGACACATGCGTTAACAACGTTGTTTACACCGAATCGCAGATAACAGCATTGTATACAAAACTCTTCTCGTACCCACGTTTGTCGATAAATATAAAAATAAGCCAAATAACTCGATTTTATGATTTTTAGTGCATCCAAGTGCCATCTATGAATTCGACAGATACTAGTCTCACAATTTAGACTATTATCGTCTATAATTAATGTTTTTACGTGTTTCCACTTTTGTATGCAATACATATTGTGTAATAGTTCACAAGATACAGGCTAAGCCAATCAGTTGACCACCCCTCTCAGCGGCCCTGATTAGTGGACGGATTTGTTATATGTTCTTTATATATAAATTGGTAAAGGGGTGCTGAATATTTAGTTTTTTTTGAGTTTTAAATTTATTTTTAGGTAACAAATTTCGTCTAAACTAAAATCGCTAGCAACCAGAATATATGAAAAGTTGTAATTTTTTTTATAACACAAGATATTAAAATATATAAATTTTGTGAAGTAAAAGCCAGTTTATTTCTCTATGTGTTTGATTATTTATAATATATACAAATTACAAATTTAATTACCAATTCTTAATATACTTTTAATTTGAAGAAGTCTCCATCTCAACTTAAATGCAAATACGCGCATGGCAGCGCCATCTCGCATTAAATTGAAGAACTATAGTATTGCGTTGCTGTTTTTAAAATTATGAAATTTTCCATAAAAGTGTGGAGTTCCATTTAGTTTGATAATGAAAAAAAAATACAGATTAAGATTCAAAGCTTCTTCGCAATGATCTTATGAATCTCACAAAGAATGAATACAATGGGAGTAATGAATTCTTAGTTGCCTAAGTTACGATCGAGTTATTGAGATAAAAGCGCAAAAAACTAAAATCATCAAAAATAATTATTATAATTCTTGCATATGCGTGAAAGGTGACTCCACATGCATATATGAATTATTTATCATTCATTTAACCTTAACCTTGACAGAGACACAAAATGCACCTGCTGAACTGACTTAAAAAAATTGGGGCTAGAAATAAATCTTGTTGCAACTTAAGTTGTTGTGAATGCTTAGAGAAATAAAATAATTGTTTTATCGTGTGAAAGTAACACCCGATACAGTGTTATTCCATCTCACGCCTGATTGCACTGAATCCAGCATTATATCCTTTTTATTAGCCGGGTCAAAGCTCTTCTGAAGTCACGGAGAAATTTCACTTTATTGCTTTAGCGTCGCTTGGTTACCTTCCAGTTGAAAGCCCGCGCAAAATTTTCCGCCAGCGTGCCAACTATTCATAACGAAAACACAGACTTCAAGTGAGAAAAATAAAGAATGAAAAATGTACGAGAATGTACTTTAACTTCATTACAAACGCGGCGATGAAGGAAGAAAGTCACGACGCAATAAAATATGACAGAGATTGAGAGCATCATATAAAAAGGTGTCACAGAAGCAGATTATTTATTTATTCTACAAACATTTCTAACACGTTGCATCTATGCAGCTGCATGAATCATGAGTGTGACATGAAAGGTAAGTAATTGGCCCAACATAATATTTTATCGCTCGTTTTTAAATAAAATATACAAAATACTTCTGCAGACACTAATCGAATCCTATTCACAATCACAAAGTGAAAAATAAATTGATATTTATAGCACCTACAAGTCATGCGTATTGATATAATTGAAATATAAAATACAATTACCGTAATTAACACCGCCAAATGCGGTTGAATAATTAAATTTTAAAACCGCGCTACATTTCGCCAATTTGGGAATGAAAATTGAAACGCATGCACTGCGGCAAACAGTATTTGCTCATTTTAATTCAGATAATTAAAAAATCATCAATATTACCTCAATAAATTACACACTCATAAAATATGCAAATTAACTTTACCTAAACCCAGCAAAAGTTATAATAACGCTCATTGGCAATAAATTATTCCGCAAATTAATAATTCAACCCGCCCGGAATGTGCTCTACACGCCAACTATTCGGAAACAGTTATTAAAGTACTAATTGGCTTTAAATACCCTCGAAAACTTCAAGAAAGTTGCTAAAGAATTGTTCAAGTAAGTATATTAAGTAGGATTATGAAAAATAGTATTTTCAAGTTCACGAAGTTTTTTAATTTTTTTAGTAACTTTTAGATTAGTGAAAATTTCGATGTACCATTCAACAAATGTGTGTTTGATGATATTCTACACAAAGATTTGTTTCATATGCACAAGAGAAATTTGTGTTTAATATTTTGTGACTAGTTTTCGGTGCAATTTTCGAGAATAAATGCGAGTTATATTCTGTTTAAATCTATTTCAAATGTTGGAAACACTCAAAACGCTCAAAACAAAGGAATGCGGCCGCATTCATCATGATTACATGGTGCAAACGCGGTATATTCACACTGGATACATTTCGAAACTTTAAACTTTGTCTAAACCTCACTGGAATCCAAAATAAAAATTATTTTAAACATAAATTTGCAGCAAAACTATAACTTGTGGATGCGCCGCAAAATTAATCTAATTTATATATTAGCGACATCTAATTACATTTTATTCTTTGGGTTTTCCACCCCTGCGAGAAACTTTCCGTCTTTCCTTGTTGTCTGAGCCGGGGATGTTTGATTTGCCTGATTTAAGGAAAACTACTTCACTTTCCTGCAATTTCAAGTGCTCTGTCGTACTCCACTGTATTTCTATTCTATATGGAGGGTGATTTTCCGACGGAAGTCGAAATTTACTTATGTTTGACGCAATGCAATAACGCCGCAAGCGATAGTCGCGCAGACACTCTCTCAATCTATAGATAGTGATCTTAATTTCACCATTTTGATGCTCACCCCAAGCCCCAAAGACACAACATGCACAGCGGAAAGAACAGTGCGCCATTTATTGTCAAAACGATGAAAACTCACATTATTGTCTTCATGCGCCATTTCGCCTAATGCACATTTTTTATATCATTTTAGGTATGAATCTGGTCTCCTCTGTGTCTCAATCAACAAAAGTTGCAAAAAAAAAGTTTGGTTTAACATGTAAATGCCACGAAATGAAATGGAACACAAAGCTGGCAGTGCTTTTTTTTGTCTGGCATTTTTGTTGTTTGTTCGAGTTTTTATGTTGCACGTTTATTTTATTACGATGTTTTTGTTTTTCTTTTTTTCATTTGCAAATATGTACTTTTTATTTACCGGAAAACATTTAATAAACCAACAGACGATTAATTTCAAAATGTTACTACATTTCATCCAGTTGAGTGTAATGGAAAATTTCTATTGTTATTTAAATTTTTTGGAAGAATTTATACAACGTTAAATGTTTAAATTAAGTGTTGGCAGATAGAGAAATAATGCGTGAAATTGCGAACAGCGTATGAATATTTAATAACGTGAAAAATAACACAACGCACAATTGCATTCGCGATCCGCACAAGAAGGGAAACACTTGTTTTAACCTCGACCTCGCACCCTTGCACTTAAAATCAACCCTCTGATTCAACACAAGAGACAACAGTTGCAGAATGTGATCGTGTTCGATACAAACAGAGACGGACTCTAATTTGATTCACGTAAGTAAAAAATAACACGCATATTGAGAAACGGATGAAAGTAATCACAAATTTTATCAAAAAAGCTTTGGGAGTAAACAATATCTACAAATTATAATCACTATGCCGACCCTGGGAAATGCATTGCAAGCAACACTTACAAGAAACTCCCTTTCTTTACTGCGTAAACGCGTAACGTAAAATAACAACTCGAGGATAACTGAAAACATCATCATCAAACGCATCCCCTCATCGCTAATAACAAACGGAAAATGCGTTTGCCCGCGTGCACGGAATTGCCAAGCGTGTTGTCGTTCGCCATCTTATTGTCTGCCATTCGGAGCCGAAAACTCCTTCACCGCTCAAGGAATGCTCAAACAGTTTCTTCCTAAATTCCTTAAAACACGTATTTAGAGCACTTTTTCCTCCCTCGAGTATAAACAGAGGCAGTAATGGAAACATAGCTAACAAGCCCGAAACGCGCCCCGTAACCAAACCGAACAACGATAAACAAGGAAACAAACGCACATACGCGTTGCGTTAAGAGTTCCGAGTCTTGTTGGTTCGTCATCGCTTTGTTTGATTGTCGTGTGTTAAGTCCACAGTTAGGCGTCGCGACGCTCCGGGAACCGTTTCCGAATTGAAGTTTGTTTGATACTCGCAGCGAGACACAGAAGCGCGTTTACTAACGTTTACAAAGTTTCTCGTGTTTGTTGGAGGAGTAAATTGAGAGAGATTAAAAATAGTTAGCTAAGTTTAATCTGTAAACTACCAAAATACTGATATATTACCCGAAATTAAACTAAAATGCGTATTTAATTTGATTTTAATTTTTATAAACGAGAACGCAATTAAATTGAGTTTTATGACTGTTTACTTTTTTTGGGATGCGTGTTCGGCGCGATAATTAAATTAGTATTCAATACACGTTCGTACAACTCGATATAATCAACAAATATTTGCCACAACTCGCAAATATGCCAGATAATTAATTCTTCTGCATGGTGGTCAAAAATCATAATTTTTTTCCTGTTCATTAATCAATTTTGACTTTTATCGTTGGTTTGTTTTCATTTCGTGGAAATTTTTGGTGGTAATACATATTGTTGACTCTACTTGCCATCACTGCGTTGCTCTTTGTGAGATTTTCGAGGAGGAAACAAGAGAGGATTCCGTCGAGTATTCGCGGAAAATTAAGTTTGCATTTAAGTTATTGCAGAGTTGCGCGCGCGCTACCGCAATTCTATCAAAAAGCTCTAACTTCGTAAAACACCAAAACCCTAGGAAAGCTCATTTTGCCTAACTATACCCAAGCGAATTTATTAAATGAAGCGTGGAGAATAGTTAATTCATTTAAATATTCAGTCACATCACATCATTAAAGAACCAAACTTCTGTTTGAAACAAAAATATATTTATTCTCTGCCGTGCACTAATAAATCTGACACCGATTGTAATTCGCCCAAAATTTATGCCCTGTTCATGGCATCCTGTTACAAATAAATATAGCTCGTGATTTATTCATCCGGATTGCAACCGAAAAAATCAATTTTAATTACTCAAAATGAAATTGATGCCAACTATTTTACTCGTATTATAAACAAACAGGCTTCTGTATAAAATTAAACATCATGAAATAAAAGCAAACTAATAGTTTGCGGTTGTAAAAATATTATTTCGGTAAATAGCACGCGGCGAACTGTACAAGAGCTTTACTTTATGCATTGCGGAAAGGAAACAAGCCGTGCGGACTTTTTACATTTTCCGTGCACGTTTTCAACTCTACAGTATTCCTACTTTAGGTAGTCGACTGTTACTAAAACTACGATGAGAGCATCGAAACACCAAAGTACAGAGTACAAAGTTAGAATGAAAACTAGTAAAAATATTTACCTTCTAGCCAGAACAAAGTTTTATAACACCCTGTATAAGAGTACAGGTATTTTAGACTTTTTCTTCGTTTCATATATCTACTATGCAAGTATTACATGAATTACAAGTATTACCCATATTTGTTCTTTCGACATTTCTCGACATATATGCGATTTTTCGATTTTTACTTTCTGCATTTTAATGATTTAAAAATTCATACATATTTATAAAGTACCATTATTCGTTTCCTGAAACTTTCCTCAGTTATAGTGGTATAAATATCTAACAACTTCGTTTCTACAGAAAATATGTTTGTGTTTTGTGTTTATTTTTCAACATTCTTGAGCTTTTATTCTTACGATTCGTTTCCTTCAGATTTGGGCTAGGAAGACACGCAATTTCGCTGTTATTTACTTTTATAGTTTTTTATTTTCGTTTTTTGATCCCGCATTTTTTATCGCTTTCCTTCGCATTTTACGCCGTTACTTGTAAACATTTGCAAATGGCGCACAATAAAATCCGCTCGCGAAATAAAACGCAACGCATGGCCATCAACTAAAATGATTAATGGCCGGTTGACAACGTCCTGTCGAATGTCCTGTCGACGAATAAAAAAATAAAAACAATAATTCGACAAAAGCTGCGAATGCCGTTAAAAAAAGGCCTGCGTTAAAAATAAAGCACACACATGTGATGCCATTTAGTTTGAACAAAAAGCATCGCATCGCTCGATTTAATAATGAATCGAAAGTTTTGTTTTGGTTGACTTTAAATGTGCATATAAATTTCAACTCAGTCAAGTGGAAGCTGCTTGAGGTCCGTGTAGCGAATAAACGTCGAAAGTCCAAAAGCGCCGGTATTGTGTTTACCGTGCGCTATATCCGCAACTATCTATCTTCGTTGATTACGACTCGGGACGAGTAATTGCGCACAATAAAAAGTTTTGCGCGAGATTTCAAGCATTTGTTCCGTCTTATCTTACCGTTTTCGAGACTCACCGTGCTGAGATTCATGACGAAAAAGTCCCGGGAACGCAATTTGCAATAAAACTTTTCCGTAAACTTTCAAAAAGTTTTAAAGTTTTTAACATTCCCAGGTCTTTAACTTAATTTCGGCTAGTTTAAACTAATCATAAATTTAATAATTAAATTCTCCACACGCGTGTTTTGGCAGCCAGCTATAAATCATCATATTTAACGATGAAATGAATAATCATCTCGCGTCCTAAGGTAATTTGTATGAGTCGATATCATTGCTGGTGAATCATGAATCTCCCCAATCATTTTTTGCAATGTAACACAAGGTCTATTTGTTAATAATGGCCGCAGTTCATCTATCACGAGTCAATGACATGCAGTATTCGATTTCAATACGATTCAAGCACGCATAAAGGCCCCCGAGGCATACGGATTCAATAAACTGCATTTCTGTCGGCTTGCATTCGCAACGCAAACAAGAATCGTATGCACTAAAGGTGAATCAATTGCAATGACTCACAAAAAAAGAAGTTTCAAAACGTCATTGAAATAAAATTTTAACAAATCCCAATATTTGAGTGGGGTAAATGAAAAAATATTCATGATTTTCACTGATAGTTGAGAGGATACTTTAAGGGTACTTTGTGAGTGTGTATTTTTAGTTTTCGCTTTTATTGGATATCGGAAAGTCGTTGCGCCGCACGATGTTTGTCCGCGCTCTCAACGGAGGCTCCACTTGAGGGTCTGTCAAAGCTCGACATCATTTCCGTGATCGATGGTAAGTGACTATTCAAATTCATATCGAACGCTTTGCGCACGAGCCAGACACAGTAATATGGTTTTTTTCAATGTGGTGCTTAGGGTTTTTGAAATTAAATTTTTGTGTTTTACCATTTCACACAATATGGTTCGTGTAACGCGCGCAGATGAGCTGGTATTTATTTATTTTTAAAAATGCTCAGGCAATTTCACAATCCATTGCACCGATGCACGTCAGCAATGTTAAATTAAGAGCTCTTTGATATCACGACCGGAATGAAAACAATAACATTCGAGTGATGAAATGTGAAATGCATAGCATTTCATCAGCGAAGAAGCATTTGATGGAAATAATTATTTGCGCAAACCCAAAATTCCACTCACTACATAAAATGTTTGTGGTTCAAACATTTAAATAATTTTAATATAAAGCTAGAATTTTTTTGTTCGTGCAAATTTTATTTTAATTCAAATCTAAACTAATATTATTCTTGCCAGAATCATTTGATGGCTGCCATTTGAATGTTGACATTTCAGTTTAAAATTCCATTGTTTGTACGGACCTGAAACAAAACAAACAGAATAAATACCAAAACAAAGCCTTTACAAATACCAATATATTATTGGTATATAATTTCACGCATTTATGTTGTGACTGCGATCGATCATAAAGAAGTGGTGTTAGTTTGTTTTGCAATTTACACGTTAACACTTTGAATTACGCCGACCGACGTCCGAGATGCTGGAAAATATTGCGACAGGCGAGACATCGACATGTTAGGCGCCATGTAGTCGCGACTTCCAGACCCTTCTATCCCTTTTCTTCGGTCTGGACGTTTAGTCAGACATTAAAAAACTTAACAAAACATTTAAAACTTTTTAACAACACAAAAAGAAATCGTATGCATACTTTTTTCAACTCTTTTTCACTAGTCTGTAATAGTTAATGGAATACAAATGATTCCCGCGAATTGTTTGCAAATTCCACCACTGACAGAAAACCTAAAACCCCTAAAACAGGATGAATCACCCTCGACACTAGACGCCACTAGTCTAGCCATGCAAGTACTCCCTGTTTGCGCACGTTCCGTCCATCGTCAGCAAAATTTATACCGTCCAACGCCAACGCCAGTTGCTGGCTGGAACCAGACAGGCTGCTCATGTCTATAAACAGTAAAAAAATAATTCACCGAATGCGTTTGAGCCCGCGCCGCCCTCGTTTGATGCAATTGTTTGCGTCGGGAATTTCACTCACCCTCGTAAAGAGGGGTGTGCTCGGACGCTGGATTTGATGGCCGCCGCGTTGTTAATATGCAAGGTGCGTGCAATTAAACAATTAAAATCGCTACACTCGTTTGTACTTGAAATAGTAGCGATATAAAAGAAGTAAAAAATCTGTCGACTGGATTCATTTCTCCCCTGGCGGAGTGCTGCGTTTTTAATTGAAGAAGCGACAATAAAACATTTTATGACAAGGCGGAAATAATTTGATAAATATGGAAATTTAAATATAAAAATATTAGTTGGCACCGAGAATCAAGTGATAAATTAATTTAAAATCTAAAAATTTATGATAAAAATCTATAATCACATAAAAAATTATTTTTTACTAAAATACGAAGAATAAAACATTTGGAAACTATTATTATAATAACAACGCGGAAATGTAACACCAAAAAACAAATTTTCGATGTTTTAACCTCAATAAAACACTTTTACAACTGTAAACTCTATAATTTCCTCTTGTACGGCACTATAATCGCTGTAACCTTTCATCCGGTCGTTGACAGTCTATGAAGTTGTAAAATAATGCTGCCACCGCTCGTTTGCAATTGAAATTCAGATGTTTTGCCCATTTCTATAAACACACGCCGCGATGAACATTAACGAGCGCGAATGGACGCGCACAAAAAAATAACTAAACAACGAACCCGCCAGCCGGCTAATTGGTCGTTACGTTTTCCCACATATTAAAGCGCAATGAAAACACGCAATAAAGCTAAAACATATCGTCATCAAGTCAAGCTGACACTTTTACACACTTACACAGATCTTCACTTCATGATAACACGGTCGGCGGTGTCTTTTCGGAACGTTCTTACTAGTTAAGCACGTATTATTCCAACTGGGAAAATGCTTAATGCGCTAGGATTACGTCAATAGAGTGCCATCTATTTAATACAGCGCTAATACTGAATAGTCTACGATGGGAGAAAGAACAACGCAAATCGAAAAAATGAAATAAAGCAAGGAAGAGATGAGAAAATGAGAGGAAAAAGAAGTTTCGTCTGGTTTGCTTTTGGTGTGGAATAACACGAGAAGACCACTTTCAGTCGGGAAGGAAAAAAGTAAGAGCAAACGACGAGAAGTGGCGCGTTGGGTGGGTTTCGCTCGTTTTAGCAAATCTTCTTCAATGAGCCATATCGACTTTTATCTACTAGTTGTCTACAAAACTACAAAAATTTAAAAATTCCCCAATAAATTCTTCCGAATAATTTCTTATTGATTTAAATCATTTTCATTAAAAATTTCATTAAAAAACCTTATCAAAGTTAAGAATAAGTTTTTTGCAAGTCTTAAACTAGTTTAACTAGTGAGTTGGAAGTTGATTCGACTACATTCAATCCAACTCCTCGTGGCAGATAAAAAACGCCTCGCGCTTCATTTCCTCAATTTCCTCCTTTCCACACCAGATAACTAGAACTGCAGCCGTTCGCCTGGCTGGTTCGTAGAAGGTCAAGATTGTATAATAAGACCTTGCAGCTCTTATCGCATCTTCAACCTCCTTCTCCCAACTGCGCCTCTCTAGAATTTATTAGCTGTAATTGGGTTTGCAGCCAAACCCAAATGCAATCCGAAGTGCAAATGCAACAAAACATTACGTAGATAGCGAATATCAGAGTTGGTAACACCTTAGAATTGAGCTACGTATATGACTTCCTCTTGGTGGTGTTAGTCACCTTCCTCATTCTATTCTAGTAGTCAACCCAAGTCTGCAAGTAAACTTGGTAGTGCCTGTTTTGGTTGTTATCTAATAATCTTAAGCGCACACACTCACTTCGGTTGATCGCAACAAAGGACGCCGGTAATTTAGATAAAGTGCCTTGATGACTGCGACTACACAAGTGGATCCTCCGCGCCTGGTGGGTAGTTCCTTTTTAAAGCACTAAGTCAAGTAGTGTGCGTGTGTCTTCATCGCTTGGCTAACTACGCATAATGTGAGATTGTAGAGGCATCTCTCCTCCTCTCCGCCCTACAGAGATGTAGTATAGTCATAGTCTGGACGCGGTAGTCGGATGTGATTGTAGACAAGCGTCTGTCGCTAAATGGAGTCTAGTCTACTGTACTGGTCTGGAACATCAGCGCCGTCGCGTCAGTATAGTGTCTCTTGTGATTTATCACCGCATCCATTAATTAATAACGAGCGCGCACGTCGCGGTGCTCCATGTGCTTCCTAATCGTTCTTCAATTATTGATTAATCGAGATCAGCATCATCTGCCCATGCAACGTAATGCAACTTTTGCTGGTTTTTAATTAATTGTACATTTTATACACACAAACCCTTTCGGTGTAATTTCCGCGCTTGGTTTTATAATAAACTTTGCTAGAAAACTGCCAACTTTATTCCGTTGACTTAAACTTAGCCCGCAGGAAATGAGAAACAGAATACATCTTGACACTTTTCCGCCGAGTGAAGAAGTTTGATTTCAACGGACGGGAAAGTTTCCCAACTGGCATAATAACATAACCAACATTATGAACTAATGAAATTAGTTTTCTTAAACTTTTTTTCTGCTGGTAATAAAAACAGTGCTGGATGATTTTTTATGCGACACGTGACGTAAATTGAATCATAATGCACTTTGCATGTTGGGATGACTGGGTTTGTTGTGATGTGTGTGGCATCAATTTGATTCCGTCTCATCCGTTCTATTATTTTGACTCTGGTTGACTTGCCTTTGGGCTTGACTGACAGATCGAATTAAATAAAATGAAATCGCTGGAAATTTTCTCCCCCGACGTGTGCATACGTGCATCCTGACTAAATATTGAATGGAAAAAAGAACAAGGGGGACACACAATAATGAAATCAACTTTTTCATGGAAGAGGGGGACAGCAAACAGCATCAATACAGGTGAATTGCATGAATTGCGCGAGGGTTACTCCTCATACCTTCGTTATTGCGGTTTGAAATGTAAAACACTGGTGGCGCACACATGTGAAATGGAAGGGTAAGGGTATGTCACTTGCGTTTGGCTTCCGCATGACTACCACATGGCTTCCACACTCCAGAGTGTTCTCTAGTGTCACCACCGTTCATTACTCTACATGGCAGTCAGTTTGAGGGTTGTAAGGGGGGAAGAGGAACCAAAGAAGGCAACCCGTCGCACATGCTAATGCAGTGTCACCGGCGGGATAGTTTAAATTGGATTTTAAACGGATCCCCGCATCTCAAACAGACCGCGACGCGTCCGGATATCTGGTTCTTAATCACAATCACAGCCGCGGTGAATTAATCGCTTTAATTCATCGACAGAACCCGACCGTATGTATTGTTTTACGCTTGCAGATTTCACAAGGGTATAAATCACTGACAAACATGAAGCTTATCAAGATATACCGGTATTCATGATGGCGAAAACCCGGAACATTGTGTATTGATATTGAAATATCGTCATCAGAAATATTGTTATGAAAGTATAAAAAATGGGTCGTTTTTTGGATGTCTTACTAGTAGGTTTTCGGTTAGGGGTTGTGGGAATACTCATTCCAATGGAAATCTGCCTCGGACGTAATTTACCGCGCGGCCGGGATTTATCATGACTGTCGGGAACAAAGGGTCTCCGACGCTACGCAGATTTTTGACCCACCGAGTGCGCTCGCTTTCTACGGAAATACGGAAAAGGTTTCGTGAACTCTTGTGAGTGCCACTTGGGTGGCTGCTTCCCAACGCAAATGTGTGTATGTGTATGTGTGTGTGGGTATGAAGCGACGCCTAGGAAAATCCAGGCTACGAGAAAATAAAGACTGCCTGTTCCTAAATTATTCGGACGTTTTCCGAGAGAAAGATATGGCTCCCGCAACGTATTAGGCCTTCTCCCTGGTGTGGTTGGATTACCCGGGTTGAAGCAACCAAACAGCACAGAAAAAACAAAGCAGAAACAGTGTTTTATGTTTAGTCCTTATTCGTATGTTTCACTTTCAATCTATTTTTTATATTTTTTGAGGAAAACTAGGAAAAGTTTCAAAAAAATGTATTATCCTGTATATTTCTATATTGTGTATCGTATTCAAAAAGAAGATATAATATCGGTGCGGTGTGGTTGGTGAAGTTGGAAAAATTCAATAAATACGCGCCTTCAAATCGATCTACTTTATACTTTCCGCTCTTATTGAAATATTCGTTCGTTTGTTGCTGCCACCGTGGCACCCGACAGCCCAAGCGGAATCACTACAATCTGGACGCATAAAAGAAAGCTTCCTAACGTCGTTAGGATTTCGGGTTTATGTCTATTCAGATTTCATTTTCTTTCATTTTCCTCCCTCACATCTCGTCCCACAGACGCATATTTTTGCAATTTTCATTCCGCACGTCAACGTGGAAAATGTCCCCATATAATCTTCGTTTTCCTTTGAAAATATACATTTTCCTCATATGTACTTAAAGTTTTCGCAACTTCTTTGATCGTAGCAATTTTTAAGTTGAATTATGTGAGAATTTCCAAAGAAATGCGCAAACTTATTTCATTATCAAACCGAGAAAAATCAATTCTCGCCATCAAACCGCAGCGAAATTAAATTGAGACATCCGAAAGTTTGTTAATTACTCATTAATCTCCTAGACAGACAATTTGTAAGCGCTTAATCTTATTATCCACTTGAAATAATCCAAAATTGCGCGCTGCACACAATTCACGTCGAAATATTTTGAGTTACAAATTTTCAAACTTGTTATATTAATAACTTGTTGAAACTGGTGAGTTTATGATATCGTTTGATGTAGGGAAACTATCTCTAAGGAGTTTTCAAGAGGAAACTCGTTAAAGAACTACAAACGTAATTTCCTGACCAGACGACTCAAGATGCACCCATAAAATATTTAATATTCCAACATAAAAAAAACTTTTCTATATAATTAATATAAATAATCATTACAAAAGTAACTGGATGCGGGTTATCATGATTACAGCATTTAATTAGTTTGCGTGCATTGTTCGCACGCGTTGAAAGTGAAGACGAAACACGAAACGTAATCTCGCGCGTCATCTGTTCGGGTATAACAATATCATTACAGTTATGACATGTAGCACGCCGTTACTACCCTCAAACCAAGGCGACACGTTTTCTTAGAATCACCCTTCCCAAAACAACGTGCGAGGCACCCAACAAAAATCATATTTTACTACAACATAATAAATTAAGTGTTTCGTGACTAAAACTACCCGAAACAAATTTAATTAATGTCATATGATCTTATTATCTTATTATCTCGTAAATTAATTTGATTTTACCTAAGACAGACTTTATTAGAGATAATATTTCCACCCTTTGTGTTTTTCTAGAGTATTGGTAGTTTTAGCCTCACTTATATTTCAGTTACTTGCTCCTTGGACACAAATCGCTGCGCCTTTGTTCCTGGGATAATATTGCGTGCGTCTTCGCAGCTCAAGGCCAAACTTATCGTACCCTCATGAGTAGTTACAAGGGTGTTGAAAATAATAGCGAACGGGCGCGTCGGGAGATGCGTTTGCTCCAGCATTAAAGAATCCCAGCCAGTTGTTCCCCCTTCGACCATCACGGGGGTGTTTATGATATGAAACCCACACACTCACACACGTCCAATATATAAAAAACCACGGAAATGAACAACAATTAAGTTTTGCGCAAACTTAGTTCAAAATATATTCGCGGTATCAACTGCAACTTGAAATATTAAGCCTGAATTAAACTTGGTCAAGTCTTGCGGGTAGTGTTTCCCGAATTAAATTATGCCGGACAGACGGACCCTCGCATTTCGGTACCGACTGCGGAGTATTGTCCCGAATTGCTGCACGCTACGTGGGCTCTTATTTTGGCCTCTTTGCACTAGCCGGAAAGTTGGCGCTAAGAGCATTACGCCGAGTTTGATTCGGACGATGGTGAAAGATGCCCCGGAACGCGCATTGTCGGCATTCCACCACGACTGCTATTTCCGATGCGCGTGTTTGTGAGAGAATGCACTTTCATGACTTTCGCCAGGGGTGTCCGAAATCATTCACTCATTCACTTGATGGATGAATGAACTCCCGATAAAAGCATTCTAATGAAAGAAACAAATTACATTTTTGTAATATTTTATTCTAAGACGCTGTGGGTGTTATGTAGCGTCTTGTCGCATTAACAATGTGTCGAAAGATGTGAAAATGGTTAGAAAATGCGCAGCTTTTGTGATCAAGCTGCCGCCAGGCTAACACACCCTGCATCCTGCATCTTATATGCATTTTCTCATTTTCTCAGCATCTACACAATTCGATTTTTCAGCCATGCTTGGAGGGATGCAAGCAGTAAACACGGTTTGTGGCCTATAAACCACCCTATATCATTCTGCTCCTAGCTGCAGTAATGTATTTTTCATTTCGACACCATACACGTCCTTTCTTCATCCCCTTCGTCTCTAAAAGGCACATTTTGTACTGTTAGGCTTCTTATACACATAAATTTGTTGCATTTTTTTGTCAGAATGAAAGTCTTCTCTCGTTGTATGTAAACATGAGTGTCGCCAAGACACTAGTATGATAGTAATAGTTATACAACTAGATGCACCCCTTCGGAGTGTTTTTACGCCCGGCGCCGCGAGTGCTCTTCGGTGCCGCGTACATATTCACGTTATTCCTGGCTCATACAAATGACATGTAAACCTTAGTTATTGAATGCTATTTATATGGTAATTTTGCAACGAGCCACACAGTGGCGAAAACTCGCGCTGAAAATTCCACACCACAAACCGCATCAGCATCACAGCCGGAGACTGGGGAAAACTTGTTCGAGTGGCAAATTATAACTAAACAATGGAAATGAAAGCAAATTTACAACTACAACGAGCATCATAAACCTCCCAGAGATAATAAATACCTGAGAAATAATCAATTAAGTAAAAATTTAAATTTTTAAAATAAATTGTAAAATTATTTAAATTTCAAACATTTAACATCCATTAAGAAGTAGTAATACTACAGAGGGTGACGAAGCATGTAGCGAACCGAAATCAAATCGTCTTGTACTCTCAGCGTCCGCTTAATTCATATTAATAGTATGCAAGCGTCGAAAGACAAAGTCGTCCTCAGCGAGTAGCCCCGAGGAGAGCGACCCTCCGATAAGAACCGCCAAGGCGCCGAAAACGCGCTCAGAGATAGATGCGTATATTAATTGGACACGCCCGATAATTTATTCTAATTAAACTTGTTTTCACCCCCGACTATCCGCTGAAACTTGCCTTTCATCGCAATTACTCTTAGTTGTCTTCCTGTACTAAAGTTAAGTTGAAATTTCAAATATCATTCGATACTCCCTAATCAATTAAATTAAATACATCCTAGAATTTAATTAAAAATATTCTTTGGAGATTTATAATTTAATTGCAAAAGATATTCATATGAAAAACACAAATACAGATATTTATAATAATTGGGCACTAACAAGCTGAATATTTAATATTAATTTATTTAAATTTAATAAAACGGTGGAATATTAATATTTTGAATATTTTAACTGCAAATACAAGTTGGACATGAATAATCCCTCCGATGAGAGTTGAAAATTTAAAGTCAGTTTCATGTGTTGTGATGCAATGCAATGCCGAATGAAATCGATATTTACACCAGGTCGTAATACCCCTAATTTCCTCTCCACGAAGGTGTTGCTTCAGTGAACGCGCGAGTCTTCCGAAAGTCAAAACGGCACGTCCCGAGTAGCCATAACTACGTGCGGTTTTATGGTAAAATGGGATGCCACCGACCGCCCCGAGGCAGGTTTAAGAGGCTAAGGGTGAGTGCGGTGCACAAGTCCATCGTAAAATCAATCCGCGCACACATAAAATTTGTTATTGCCGCGATAATAATTCACGCTTTTTGTGCGTATTGTAATGTAATGGACTTCCTTGCAGAAGGGAAGAAAAATTGCATTTGGGGCGCGGTCACATTCCCAGACGTTTCACAATGCGTGGAACTTCAAGAACCCACAAAAGAATACATTTCGGTAATATAGTTTAGTGTTTAGGTACAAAAACAATGCGAGAATGAAATAAAAGTATTTACGTAATAACATTCAAAATATTTAGCGCGTAAAAAGTGAAACTTTTGCCCGAATTGTAACGAAAAGTAATGGTCCAAAATGAAATCAAGTTTATGTACTTTTCTTGTTCAGCAAGAGGTGTGCGTTGTGTTCGTGTGGCAGCATTAAAATGTATGCGATTTCGAAGGCGATGCAACAGCGGACGCAACGTTGATTAATGGACGGGGTCGCGAATTCTTTGCGAAAGAACGCCCAAACGCTTGAGAAGCACCGCACACTCGCCTGCAAATCTTGACGGGTATAAATTTATTTCACGCCGAAAACATTTGACTCACAGCAATACAAATGCAGATATGACCACCAGAAGAAAACCGCCAGCGGAGCAAAATACGAAAAGAAAAATAGACGAATCCAAGGGGTGAAAATAGAAAAAATTGTCCACCGAGGCAAATTTCTCAACAGGGTTTAAGGTGCTCTTCATCTATGTCCGACACGAATGTCATTGGATTTAGCGTAGGCTTTAAATATTTATTACCCTGACAAATTGAAAGAAAAAAGAAGAAGAAAATAAGCAAAAATTGCGATATTGCAGAACTTATTTATGTTTACTCTGTGTGTCACTCACCCCTCCGGTGTTGATTGTATACCATTACACCCGAGTAAACAAACCGTAAATCTTATTATATGAGAAAGCATCGATCGTGAGTTTTGGGCGCGCAAAGTTTGCACAAAGTGTAATAATCCTGGGCGATGGCGGTGCAACGCGATGCGAATATTACGTGCGGGGCTGCAATCGAATGTACGCCGAAAATTCGCCCCAGTCTATGTGGGCGGTGTTGGAAGCAGGGTGCGTTCGTTCTTATTAGTATCACTTGTCACGAAGCCCGTCCGTCTCTATTAGTCTGCGAGATGATGAGAGCCAACCGGCGCATGCGGCACCTCCGCCAGGCGCGACTCTCGTCTACCACACAATGATTTATCTATAACTACATGAAACCACCTTGCAGCAAAATGTTGCTGATGTAAATATACAGAATGAATCAAGAATTTATTTTAAAAAATCATTTAAAATCACTTTTTCTTTTTAAATTTAAAAATGTGATAAACTCAAAAATGATCAGTAAGCGTTCCACGTAAAATATATATTCAACACTAATTGCCCCCTTGTTCCCAAAGCTTTGAAAGCTTCTCCATCTGAATTCTTATTTGTTGCGACTAAAGCAGATTGCACACAGCCGGCTAAAGCCAAAACCAAAACCAATCTGAATTATTTATAAGCGCCGACTCAAAAGCGTGCGTTAAATATTTACAAGGCGCGCGATTGTCTCCGAGATGCCCCATCAACTAAAAGAGTGCGCGCACAAAAAGCGCTCTCGGTTTTGTCTCGCATCCGCACTTCACTCTTTCATCCGCTGCAGCCACATCCACTTGCAACAACGGTGGTGACTTATCATACATACATGGGGTGAATACAAGCGAGGATGAAAGGGATGAACCCGCATCTACGGAAGTAAATAGAGGAATATAGATAGTCATAAGAAGATATCGCATATTGTCACGTTTCACAAGCCACACAACTTGTATTACACATTGCAAGCTGTGAACGTTTTGTTAATTTTTATAAGGTTTTGAAGAAAATTTTACCAATATTAGCTTATTTTTATAGAAATAAATGCCGGTTTCCTTTTATACAGAAGACTTTATCAAGATGGATGTTCATAAGTAGATGAAAACTGAAACTGCAAGGCTCGCGGCGGATGATTTACGATTCCACAACGTTTCGCAGCCTCTCACAGCGTTAAAGTTGATTTTCTAACACGCGCACGGCGTGCAGAAATTAATTCACTTCGCTAATACTTTGAATGTCGTCGCCGTACCAAGTTTAACTTGAACTTTACCACTGATGAAAAAGTATAAAGCAACTGCATCACCTTGCATTTGCCCCGCCCGAGATTGAACTTCCTAACGTACTCAAAGTGTTCCTTTATACAAGAAGTGGCTGCATCGAAAAGTTTCGCGCATAGAAGAGCAAAGAGTGGCAGGGCAGATTGCATGAGACAAGCAATTAGTGCTCATGTTGATAATTTGTAGGCATGTAGCGGTGCACATGAGAGAATTAGGTTCAAAGAGGGTTGCTTTACTATACACTTGATAGAAGAAACCTTAGACTCTAGGTATGGTATACAGCTAGGTATGATTTATTAGTAACCAGTATCCATAGATTTTTGTGCGTGATATAAATCATCGCTTTCGTGGTGTTGGCCGACTGTTGCTGCAATACTTCATTAGAACTTTACTCACAAGATGAGAGGGGCAAATGAGTTATTAGAACGGAAGATTAATGTGCAACAAAAACATGTCACACCGCTTTACTGCAAAACTTAAACCACAAAATATCACTAAAGAATAAATTTATTTTTTGTGGATAAAAAATGTGGTTTGAAGATGAAGAAAAGAACTGTCGATAAAGCAATCATCAAACATGTACCATGTACCACGCCAAGGAATAAAAAAAAACGGTGTTCTCGCCACCACGCGCACTGATGCAGGCAGAATCCAAAAATAAGGGATGGCTACTACGTCCACCCTCGATATCCCAGGAGGTTTCTGGGGGTTGCGCGTCGATATTAAATGTCGCCAATGCTGGTGAATTAATAGACCCCAAAAGGGCCGGGAGCGGCGCGCGCCTAACCCAATTAAGTTATCAATGGATGCTTGTTTAACTGGTCGTTAGGTGGGCTTATGATTCATGTAGCTACTTAGTTAAAACTAATCCAATTTTATACTCGCTTATGTTCCCTGTCACCAACTCACGAACTTTTTGAATTCAATTTCAGGGCATTGGAAATCTCCATTTGAAAACCAAAAAAATTTTACCTGGAACAAAAAGAAAGTTTTGTTAGAAATAATTTTAATAATAATAAAACAAAATTATATTTTTTATTCGTTTAGCCATTAATAAAATATATTGTTCTTTCAGTTTTCCACACCGTTAAACAAGAAATTATTCCAGCCGCTTGGCAAAAAGATAAATGTCCTAATAAGAAAGGAATTAAGGCTGATGCAACGCCTCTGAAAGACAAAACCTACGCGCATCCCCCTAAATTTTTATAGGTACGCGTCGCGCACTCACAATGAAGGACATAAGTCTCGATAAAAGCGGATTTCGCGCTGAATGCAAATGCATTGCATAACCTTGCACCCGACGCGACATTCCACCCACAAAATCCCGAGACTAGCGCACGCGGTTCGCGAAAAAAGCAATAAGAAAGAGTGCATCCCCGTCAACCCTCTACAATAAAATACCGTACAAGACGTGCGCGCATATAAAGATGAATAAAATTTTCGCACATCACAAGCGGCGAATATTCGCAAAATTTACACACAACTTTATTCGTCAACTTCCTGCCGCAGGATGTTTTCATGCGGCCAATACTTTTTAAGTAAAAAGTTTCGCTGCGGTAAAAATTCAGGTGCGTTGTAAATTTTTTAACATCCATTAAACACAAACACACGGTGACAATTTTATTCTGAAAAAGAATAAAAGCCGGCCGTATATTTTAAACCACGCAAAAATCCCGTTATCAATATTTAAACACTGTTTAGAACTTTTTGCGCGACACGAAAAAATTGAGTGATAAATAATTCACTAAGAAAATATTTATTAAACTTGAAAAGTCTCGTGTGATGGAAAATCCCTCAATAGGCTTAAAATAAAGGGCTTTCGTCGGAGGTTTCGATTAAATATTAATGAAAGAATAGCACCGACTTCCGTCCAATATTTTCCGCGTTTGATATGCATGTTGTCATCACCCTCTCGCTTTTCGAACCCATCCGAATGCAGATGCGACAAGATGGGAAAAGTATCGCACGAAATGAATGCGTTCGTGAGTTTCCCTCTTTTTCGGGATTCGCGATTCTATATTCGAGATAGACGATTCTTTCACGTGCGGTGAACAGTCCGTTGAATTATATATAACGTGGGAGTCGAATTCTCCGAAGTGGACTTCAATACATCACGAAATATCCCATCAGAAGAATACAAATAGTGAAAAAAATGGAATATACAATATGATTAACAAATCGAGTTAAATTCCAAATTTACAAATTTAATTAAAAGACCTGTCTTTCCTTAATTAAAATGAACTTGCACTTGATTTGTTTAGTTTCAGTGCAAACGTGTGAAACTCAAATACAGAAATTGCTGAGCCAAAGTGCGCTGCGTTGTAAATATTAATTTAGCTTCGCAGATAATTTAAATTATGCCATCAGCTGGCTACGTAGAGGAAGGCGGCGGTGTATTGTGCATCGTCGCACCGCATTGCAGTGGCAGTTTGATTAGAATTTCACCCGAAGGCACCGACCAGCATCCACATTCTCCACAACCAGCTAGCAAAGTAATGCATAAAATAATGAGAAATAAATTGGCACAATTCATGCGAGACCTGCCAAATGTGTCAGCAAAACATGTGACATTGTATACTATACATAACATAACCTCTAAACATTACCAAATTCAAAATCAAATTTTATTCCCTGGAAGAATATTGGGAAAACCGGAAAACATCTGTTCAACTGTTATGTCCTGTTATGCATCGAGTTGAGATTCGCTGTCGTTTAACCGAAACTTGAAAGTTACTGTTACGGATTCGGATGCGACCTTCTGCTCCTCCTTGAGAGCACAGAATGGACAATTTACATAAACGATACATTAACAACGCAAGGTCCGCCTTTGTGGGGGTGCTGATAATCGTAACATTTTAGACAAACTACGAATTTCTGCAGGGAGTCTTTCCTCGTGGAAATTACCATCTTTGTCGATTAGATCCATCGCTTCAAAAAGGCATTCTGTGAAGCAGTCGCCCTTTTCATCTTTGCATACTTTCGTTATTTCAGATATTTTATCCTCCAATACATTGGAATATGCCTAGATATGTATAAATATAATTTTTAATCATAAAAAGATCACTTACTTAACTTACCAAGCCAAAAAGGGCACAACTCAAAAAAATCAAAAATAATTTCATTTTTAATGCTTGCAATACTTTTGACCACAAATCAACCAATGATAGTATTATATCAGGCTGTATTTATACAAATAAAATTAATTCGAGGTTATTCATGTTTGAAATAACGAATCGACATGCAAGGTCTATATTATACATTTCCGACAATAACAGATACATGGGTTTTAATTAAAATAATATTATTCGACTATTTCGGAAAACAGTCGGCGACAGCACTAGCCCTAGCACAGCCGCTGAATTGATTAGTCTCGTTGAAACATTCCACTGCTTTCACCCGCAATCTTTCCGGAATTACCTCTTCACGGAAATTATCATTTGCATCCAACATGCCGGATTCTTTCATGATACATTCAAACATACACTCTTTGGATAGTGTTTTCTGTCCGCATGTTTTCATTGCTTTATCCACTGAATTTTTGAATTCTTCTTCGGATTGATCAGCAACCACACAAGTCTAATTTTGAAGTTTTAAGAGTTTTATTAATAAATATTGAATGGAAATTTGTTACTTACTAGGCCAACGAATACAATTATAAGGAGAATTTTCATGATGAATTATTTCTTGTTTGACGTAGAGTAGATTTGAAACTGTTTCGAAAACAAATTCTCTGGATGTTTATAAGCAATTTTTAATTAATTTGAATAATAGGAATCATAAGCGTAACGAAAAACATCCGTTTTTATATGTTAATTTGACATTTATTCAAATTTTCCAATTGCTTTAATCAAAACTATTAATTATATTAATCTTGTGGGAAGGGCTTCATCATTATCTAATGTTTTTATAACCGAATGTTAAAATAATATTTGTTGAACAAGTTTTTATTTAAAAAATATAGTTTACAACCACGAAAAAGCAAAAAATATTTTGTATGCTTTTATTTTATATTTATATTTATATTTTTATCAAATAACTACTGATTACCATTTTGGATAACATCCGGTTATCTTTGTAGCCCTTTCACACGCACCTAAATTTTAAATCTTTCATAACAAGCCGTTATTTTCTCATGATATTCCTCGGGTAATACTTCAATGTGCAAATCACCATTTGAATCGATCAAACAAATCGTCTCAACAATACATTGCCTATAACAACCCTCCTTAAAATCACAGCTGACCATTGCTTTACGAACCGTTTTCACAAATTCATCGTTGCTTGGTGGTTCTGAAGATGGATCAATGGATAAAGTCTAAATAAATTAATGATGTTGATTTTTGTAAAATTGGTTAGGTGAAACATACCATGCCAAATAAGGCAACAATAATAAAAACTTTCATTTCGATATTGACTTCAATTCAATTCAATAGTTTTCAATTTGATGTTAACTTAGGAACTGATAAAATGACGAAACATTTCACATATTTATATAAAAATATTATTAAATTATTACTATGGGTTTTTCTCTAAAATCAGTACCATAACGATAAACATCATTTTTAACCCGATTAATAATCATTATCCTGACACATTTTTTATTGTGTTTATTGCAGAACAATCGTTTACAAACACACGTGCAATTGTACTCGTATTTATGATGACATACATTAAAAGTGAGTACGTATTCCAACTCCAGTTGTCTCGAAACACTCTCCTATTTTAGTAGCCTGTACACAACCCGCCTCTAAATCCTTGAATTTGTCGTAACAAGCCTTAGCCTTTTCCTTATATTTATCAGGAAACACTTCAATGTTGAATACGTTTTGCTCATCCAAAACTTTCAGCTCATCCATCAGGCATTTGTTAACACACTCAGTTTGATTGCACTTTTTTTCAGCTGCGTCTACCACATGTGATTCAGGTGGTGTAGCAATTGTGTGGCTCTGTATATTTGTTATAAAATATAATAAATTATATGTATTTCAAATGTAAATAAGATCCATACCAATAAAATCGCAAAAATAACGACGTACATCATCTTGACTTGACGGAATGTTCACTGTTTGATAATGAAATAACAACTGACGAAATTCCGACACGCAGTTTGTATTTATACGCTCATGGACAATGTTTATTTAATTTAAATAGCATAAATCAATTAGAGCCAAGTTATATAGTTCTCAGAAATACAAATAGGATTCATTTGAAACAGCGACTGGACCGAAAACAATTAGGTACGTCAACTTAACTTAACTTAAATATTACCTTGACATTGAAATTAGAAGATTTGTATTGTGAGAACTCTTGTATAAATTATATTTGTGTAAAACTTAGTGTAGAATTAATAAGCACTCATTACATATGATGTAATTAGCCACCTATCAACAAATTAAGACCAGCACAGGTAATTCTAGATTCTGTAAATTCTGTTAACACTCAGAGACCAAACAAATTATTTCTACTTGCTGCTGGTAAAATATAACCAGCAGAGCATGTTTATTTGCAACTTTAACAACATTCAAGTATCTATAATGCTGTGATATTGTTTATCTCTTGATATTGTGCAATAACATTAACACGCAAATCATCTATCACTTGTTTTTTGTAAACATGGTTCAGTTCCTAAGTCAGAAACTGTCTGACAGTCGTCTACTGATGAATAAAATAAAAACATTCTATAATCTTCAATCAACGAGTTTAATTTTCCGGACATCACAAATTCTTCATCATAATAGAATTGTATTTATTGCAAAATAATTGTTTTAAGCTTTGCACACACACACACGTGCATTAGAATATAATAATTATAATAGCACTCGTTAAAAGTTAAGAACGTATACCCACACCAGTTGTTTCGAAACACTCTCCTATTTTTGAAGCCTGATCACAACCCGCTGGTAAATCCTTGAATTTCTCATAACAAACCTTTGCCTTTTCCTGATATCTTTCAGGGAACACTTCAATGTGGAATACGTTTTGATCATCCAAAACTTTCAACTCATCCATAAGGCATTTGTTAACACACTCAGTTTGATTGCACTTTATTAAAGCAGCGTCTACCATTTTGGATCGGGGACTGTAGCAAGTGCATAGCTCTGTTTATTGGTCAAAAAATGAAATAAATTATAAGTAAATTAAATTAAATTAATACCATACCAAAAAAATCGCAAAAATAATGACGGATTTCATCTTGACTGAATGTTCACTGTTCGATATTGAAACATCAACTAAATTATTTACGCTATGTATGTTTATAAATGTTAATGGAGAATGATACATTCTCGACGTCAAACAGCAAAACATGTTTATTAGCAATAAAGTTGTGTAACATCAGATATTATCAAAATTAAATCCATTAATCTAATTATCCATTATTGTAATTCAAATGGCCCTGAAATTTATTCTGCCATGAATGTATTGTTAATAATGAACTGATCAAATTGCTATGAAATCATTTTCACAATTTTGGGAAACATCCCGCAACATTTTCAGCTCGGTAACATGGCTCCAAATGTTTAAACTTTTTATAACATCCTTCTACCTTGTTTTTAACTCGTCTGGCAAAACATCGATATGAAAATCACCATTTCGATCAATCAAGTGAATTGTTTCAACGATACATTGATTAAAACAACCACGCTGAACTTCACAGGTTATAACTGCTTTATGGATTGTTTCAACAAACTGGGCATTAGTAGGTGCTTCATCGGAATCAATTTCAATTCTTTCCGTTGATTCTTCGGAAAGTGAATACACCTAAATTATTATTTTTTAAATTTAAATTTTGAATAAAATAAAAATCTTACCAAGCCAAAAATAGCAAATATTATTAAAAACTTCATATTAATTTGATCTCAGTCCGATAGTAATTTGTAACTGATGAGGCGATGTCAATGTTTAAATATTTATACCATTTTTAAATCAATTTTCTATTTAAAATCAAAACCAGAACGATAAACATCAATTTGAATACCTATACCTGAATAATATTTATTTTTCAATAAATCAATATGTCGACATGAATAGCGCGTAATATTTATTTATCTTGTTCGGCCATATTTGACAATCATAATATTAATATCTACATTATGCGGCAATTCTTCAATTGAGAGTTTCAAGGCTTTTTTGGGAAACATTCGGCGATTTTCGTCGCTTGTTCACAGCCCTTTAAATCCTTGAATTTCTCAAAACACTCTTTAGCTCTTGGATGGAAATCCTCAGGGAATACGTCAACGTGGAACGTGTTATCAGCATCAAGAAGACCAAGCTCATCAAAAATGCATCGATTAACACACTCGCCTTTATCTTTACATTTTTCCATAGCCGTTTTAAGTGTTGCTTCAAACTCTCCTGGAGTTGTCGCAGCAGCTAATGCCTTTATAATTTTAATTTGAGTGTTAATTCAATTGATTTTGAAGTTTATTTCACTTACCAAACACACAATTCCAAAAACCAAAACTGATTTCATTTTTATTCCGAATCAGATGCTTACTCTTAGTAGATAAACCATAAACTGATGTCATGATACCGAATTATTTGATATTTATACCCGAAAATTTCTATATTTCATAATTTATTATAACGGGTGTAATTATCCCACGTGCTTTTATAGCAAACAAAAATAAAACCTATTCACACATTTCATTGAAAACCACAACCAGAACGAAAACATCACATAGTATATAATAGAAGGTGTGATTCACATTTATTCAGCCAGTGTTACAGAGGTTATAATATAGCACACTTTATCTGATCATTATTTATGACCAATGCAATCAGCGAAATGCTTGGCACGCTCGCAGGGATTTTCATTCTTGAATTTTTCGAAACATTCCGCGCCGTGTTTCTTCAAATCTTCAGGCAGGTGTTTATCACTGAATTTTCCAGATGCATCGATGACATTCAACTCGGGATCTTCAGCTACGCATCGATGGAAGCAGGCTTCTTCGACTTTTTTCTCAGCGCAACGATTTGCAGCTTCTTTTACTTCTTTACCGAAATCTTTGATAGTTTCGCTATGTGCCACGTAGGCCTAGTACCAGGAAATTAATAATTACACTGCGTTTAATTATATTTAAAAAATTTAGCTTACCAAGCATGCAAATGCAAAAATTGTAATAAAAAACTTCATTTTGGTTGATAAACGTTTAGTAAGTTGTTATACTGAACACTGTGCTGCTATAAATTTCAGTGCGCTTTTTATATGCAAAATATTTCATTATTACGTGACCAAAATCATTTAAAAACAAAGAAAAACAGTTAAAACTAAATGATCCAATTTAGGCATCATATTTCTGCTTAAAACAAAATTTATGTTGTTATGCAGTCATTGAATGATGAATCGCTTCCCTTGTCTCTTCCAAAACACAAAGACCTCTCTTAACAGCCTTCAAACACATTTCCTCTTCATTATTAACAGTTCCACAATTTTCAACGATCTTTACCATGTCCACACCATCAGGTGAGTACTTCTGAAGATTCTCCAGATTCAATTCCCCATTTTCATCAATTTTATGCATCTTGATCATCATGCAACGATGGAAACAAGCTAACTTTTCGTTTTTCAATGCTGCATCAAACCCTCCACTTTGATGATCATGTCCTGCATTATCACCGTGCTTCCAATCAGAAATCATAGTACTCAAGTCTGTGTTAGTCTCTTTTACACAGTTCATGAATATAGTTTTTAAATTTAACATGCTTGCCTTAAATGTGCATAGACTGAACGAGTGTACTTTTTCACATGTATCCAACTTTTTCTGTCCCTCTGCTTCGATGCATTTCAACGACGCTTCTTCCAATTCTTGGGGACATGATGCGCGTGATAGGCCCCATCGGTGTCAATAACGTTTAATTTTAACAGGACGCACTGATCTAAGCATTTCATTTTATTTAGAGTTTCTTCAGGTAAAGGGCTATTATCTTTAGGTAAAACAATTCCTTGTTCCGAGAGGCAAGCGATGTGAGCATCGTGAACTTCTTTTGGCATCCACTGATGCATTGGGCGGTATGCCTGAATTTTAATTTATTTTTGGAAATGTTTATTTATATATTTATAGAAACTCACCAAAGCAGAGGCAAAAAGTGATATTAAAATTAATTTCATTATGACTAAACCACTGGTTGTTTAGGAATGATGGAAAACGGATGGAAAGCTAATTTATAAGTAACCTTGTAATAATAGAAATATTTTACACGTGTTTTCTTGTAATAATTAATGTAATTATATATCCGCATGCAATATTTTTTCGAAATCTAGTTGAAATTAATTTTAAAAAATTGTAAAAATATGGTTAACAGCATTTTTCGTAATTAATTTTCATGATTCAATATTTCAGCGATTTTGATAATCTCTGATTTATTAGATTCGTCCCTTCTAATAAAATATCTATTATACTATCAAAAATACTTGAAAAATGTTAAGAGATGAAAATTGGTATAAAATTTCAATTATGCTGAATAATTATAAATAATTGAATTATAGAATAATAGAATTGCGCATTTTATTAATGAAATTCGACACATACAAGTAATTATTTCATCCATTTCAACATTTTATTTGTAAATATTTCCCCAAATACAAAGTGCAATTACATTAAAACAATAAACGAATTCATTGTTTATTGTTTAAAGTTCTTCTTCATCTCTTGCATGAAGCACAATCCTCTCTGTGCAGCCTTGATACACTTATCGTCTTGATTATTATCATTGGTGCAAGTTTCAGCAATTGCCTTTATATCAACGCCTTCGGGAGCAAACGTCGTCATGGCATCAACAATAAAATCATCATTTTCGTCCATCCTCTTCATTTTAATCATCACACAGCGATGGTAGCAAGCCTTCGACTCATCTTTCATCATTTCTTCAAACATACCAGGCCTTGGTGGTCCATGACCTTGTGGGGGTTTAATCTCGGTGTTGGTTTCCGCTGCGCATGTGTCACTCAAGACCTTCAAACCTTCAGCAATTGCCTTGAAATTGCACTTCATGTATTTATGCGCACGTTCGCAAGCTTCAAGCGCTTTGTTTTCTTCGAAACATTTTGTTGCAGTTTCCTTCAACTCGGCAGGAATATCTTTATCGTTGAATGTGCCATCAGCACTGATCACCTCTAACTTTTCGAGGATACATTTGTCTAGACATTTGAATTTGGGATCCATTTCTTTTGGAGGTGGACCACGCGGGCGGTCTTTCGGAATTTCAATACCCAATTCAGTCATGCACTCATTGCGTACCTTGTGAACCTCTGGGGGCATCATTGCACCCAACATTGGATTCATTGCCTAGATATTCATATATTCATATCATAAACCAATTAAAATAAAACACAATTTTCTTACCGTAGCAACAGCCACAATGAAAGATAAAACCACTAGAACCTGCATGTTTTTGCTTTACCTTTGCAGATAAAAACCGAACTGACGTGCTTCAAAATAAATCCGCACAATTTATACTAAAAATCAAAGCTGATAATCGCGTAATGTGATCTGAAATCTCATATTGTGTCACACGCGCGCTATAATTACCGCAATGTTTTGCCGTGTCAACAAATACACAATATTTCAAATCTAATTTGCGCCCATGACAAAGAACATGCGGAAATAAACAGGATGAGTATCATTGAACACAAATCGATGTGAAGTGTGAACGTAATTGAAATAATTGCTCAACTCAACGCTCGTATTGAAATACAATCCTAATGAGATATTAACTATTTTATAATACGTTAAGGTGTCCAATTTTATGATGTACCCAAAATTACTAAATTTATTTTTACATTTATTTAATTTAAAATATTTATATCGCCCTATATAGAGGATAATAATGACGAATCTGATGAGTCCTCTAATCACTATTCTATTCTGAATGATTGTGAATGCTCTGATTATATTCCCCGTAGTTCAATGCGCTGTGTTCCGAAATTGTCGAAAAGGTCTGATGGTAATTTCCAATTTGAACCGTAAGCGAACGGTAAATGATTCAATAATCAAACTTTAATTCCACTTAATAAACACAATTAAACCGAATAAATTAGATTTTCGTCTGGCGGCGACGACGAAACAAGTGCCGGTAAAGAGGAGTAGTAGAAGCGCAGATTGATGAAGATCCTTCATCGTCGAGAATTCGACGAACCGTGTGGACTCATCGAGTCCTATCTAGTTGATTCGATGGGACGTCAGACGCGTGACCGATTCATATGCAGAACAGGAACGGAAAGGACTCAGAAGTAGTAGTAGGTACGTACCAGCACTAGAATAGTGAGCTCGGTCGACAATTACCCTTCTGTGCTCCAAATTTGATTATTAATCAAAGATGTAAAGCGTTGGGATAGGGCTTTGTACCGAGGCACACAGGACGAGACGAGACGAGTACGAGGAGCAAGTGAAGTGAAGTAAGCGATGAGAATGATGATGAAAGTTGCGAGAATGTGAACGAATTCAATGAAAACTTTAAACACACATTCGTTGTAATTGAGTCAAAATATTAAAGACCAAGAAGCAGAAGCAAAAATCGAGGTGAGTGAATATTATGGAAAATTCAGCGACATGTGCAACAAATTTCTGTTTAAATTTTAATCGCATAAACCGCACTTGGTAACCAGAATCACTAACCTTATCACCAACCTCATAGAATATATACCAATTATTTCCAACTGGTGTGGAAATCCTCCCGCTGCTAGGTTTAAATAAACACATTCCTACTAATTAAAACGTTAGTTATTCTTATGTTTTCATTCACTAAACTAAACTAAAACTATTCCTTCTATTCTGTTATTTGCACTTTAGAAGGATTAAAGTAAAACTTGAAAATCGATAGTGGTGGTGATACTTAGATCTCGAGTGATTTCGAAACTCTGTTTTAGTGATTCACAATACGCCATCGACCAACCACAAACCACATCCGGTTTTGGTGAACAACAGACATTGAGCAGTAGTGGTTTTGGACCAAAGTAACGGGCGCCTCTCACGACGATATCGAAGCGTGCGGCATAACGAAAAGCACTACCATAACATTATCTTTAAAGTGCGGCAGCGGCGGCGGTAGCATCCTAATCTCAGGACATGTGCACGAAAACCCACTATTTGGAGAACCCACGCAGTGTTATTATATATTACGGCAGAAATATAAATACCAAAGACAAAACACATAAACCACACACTCGAGAGATAGCGGTCTTTAGTGCGACCAGCTGAGCATAAATACGAAGTGCACTAGCTTCAGCTCAAGATGAGAGTAGCAGTGTAAGAGTAACCATTAAAGTAAAACGGGAAGCGTAATTGTAATAGCCAAGGCGTGCGCGTAGGTAAATTAGTTCGAAAGGGAGAAGCACACCACATAATTATCATGGGTTAATAATAGATTATGGTTTTTAGGCGCAGCATGCGACCCCTATGTCAAAACATCTCTTGAATTATACACAGAATTTATGATTTCTCATATTATAACTCACTTGATTAAAAATTACATTTCCACGCATTGTATAGCAGCAAAACATACCTGAAACACAAAAACATCAATTAGTACAAAATTAATCATACAGCATCCCATGCAAGAGTTTAATAATTCGAATAATCCTAGCAATTAGTAGTTGGTTTTGTATATTTAATGCTCTATCAAACGAATGCACAGTATTATGTTTCAATTGAATTGTTGCAAAATTTGCAAAACAATAAAAAAACTTATAATTAATTTTATTTCAACAATTTTGATGTTGAAACTAAATCGGTTGAAAGCAACTCCCTTATTGACATGTGCGGAATGAACCAAATACTGCGCCTCTGATGGCGTTTAAAGCCACTATCGGAACTTTATGCGCGCATAGTCAGATTAATACTCGATTTCTCGGCGCGCTTGGCTCATTGCACACATTGTGCGACCGTACACAATGCGTGTTTCACGCTTCGCCTGTTTCAATATTTAATAAGCACTCCCCTCAGACGCGATTGTAAATTGGAAATGAAATTGCCATTAACGATATACAATTGATTTGCAACAAATGTTGTATAAATTGGATTAAATAACACTGTGCATTCTGAATTTAATTCCGTAAGTACTGCAAGTTGATTGGATCTGATTTGATTTAATTTATTTCATTGGATTTCGGGAAAAACTTTTGATAGTTCTTTTTGTTTAAGATTAGGTTATTTTACGCGTTTGTCTCTGATTTTTTTTTGCGCGACGAGTATTGTTTCACTTCCTGTATCGCTAAGCAACCCCGAGAGGCGTCCCGATGCGAGAGATTCCGAAATTACATTCTTGCATCTCGACTAAAAGCGTCGTTCGCAGGCGGGTGCAACTTCTTTCTCGCTTTCGAATGTGTCGAAACCGTTCGTCGTATACGGAAATGTACCATCGTATAGATTTCCTCTCGGCGTGGAATTCGACAACGCGCTTCGTTATTCTTCCGCCAATTTATATGCGCAACGAAAACGAACAGAACAGAAAAAAACGCAAAGAACGGAAAAACTTATTGAAAATATTGAATATTTTTCTTTAGGCAAAATTTTATCATTCGCGTTTGATTTATGTAAATGGGTAGAAAAAAAATGAAGGTAATAATTTAATGGAGCAAACCCAACAAATGGTTCGTACGAGTATTACTGAAAAATGGAAACGAAAAAACGCTCACAAGAAGAAAGAAGCAAGAAAAGCTAACGTGAATTATACATGTATTAGAACAACCTTTGATAACGTTCAAAACGTTGGATTGTAATGGAAAATGCTAAAATTCCACGCACAAAGAAAATGCTGATTTGGCTTCCGATTCTAGAGCAAATGGCACTCGAAATTTCCCAAATTTTAAATATAAATACGCAAAATAAATATGCAAATGACTGTTAAATATAAATGTCGAGAGTACGAACTCACATGTGGAATACTAATTCACCATAGAAAAATTCGAACGAAAGCATAAAAAGTAAAATTAAAATTAAAATCAAGTACAAGCCAAACATTTTAACTCTAGGACCTGAACACGTGTATTCCATTAAAATCAGTTCAACGATTGATTTGTACATTTAAATATTCATACAAAACATTCCCCGCAAACATGAAAATTCCTAAATGAAATATTTTTATTAGCAAACGGAATACCAAAATGCGAAAAAATGTTAAAACCTGCAAAACATTCTGAATAAAACCACGAAAATACGGAAATACTGAAAAGACTGGAAAATAACAAAGCGTATGAAACGTGCAAAGTTTCCTCCAAGCACTAGCACAATATATTTATCCGTAAAAATTCAAAACTAAAATAAATTAATACGTGTTCGTTGGGGGGTTGAATTTAGTGACCCCCCGAGGGCTAATCAACGCACTGTGTCTCGCATCTCACGGCAAGCGCAGTGTTTTATTCACGCACGGCAAACCACGATATGTGCGCGTTGGGTGCGTTAGGGGATATGGAAGCAGTTGCGCATTCCCGGTTCCGACATGGCCCTTGTCGAGTCTAACTCCGTTATTTTGGACAACTCACTACGATACCACCTATTCGGGTTCGAAACCGGAAAACCACTCCCACAACCCCACGGTATCATCATCATCAACCACAACCGTGACAGTGACCATTATGCCATTAGAGGTACACCCTCATAATCACCAACAAAGAAAACCACCCCCTAAGGATAATTTATTATGATTATGAAAAGTTGGAATTTATTTCGAGAAAATAAACAACAAGCCCGAGATGAGTTACATTTTAAATTAATATATTCGTAACATATTCTGTAAATTACCAAACAACCCTTAACGCTTCGCCAGCCTATGGTAGCCGGCGTAAACCCGGAGAAAATTGCAGATCGCCCCGGGGTTAAAATATTATGAATGATATGGTAATTATGAGCAGCGGGGAATTTAATATGTGAAAAATGCGAGGCTATTAAAGACCCGGTTTAATGCTCGCCGACCGCCGCCGCTACGGCTGTATATGGTTAAACCATAATTCGTCCAGGCGCGCTAAAACCACCACCACCACAGCGCGACGAGCGCTTAACACCCCCGCACCAATACTACCACGACAAAAATCAAACAGTACAGCAACAAGACTGAAACCAAGGCACTATGGTACTGACGAGCGCAACACAGCGCACCACCAAGAAGTGGTTACGTGTTGATTTTGTGGTTGTGTAATGGATGATCATATTTCATATCGTTCTCAGCCAAACACACAACGAGTAGACTGATGTGGTGCTAAGTTTTAGAGCAAAAAGATAAAGTTAACTAGAGTAACTTACTAGAATTAATGCGCGGGTGTTGAAACGTATGAAAAATACTCTTTTTTAAAGCCTATTTTCTTGTCGATTCGTTAAATTGCTTTTTATTATTAACTAGCTGTTGCCCGCGACTTCGTTCCGGCAGTGTTTAATAAAATGTAATTCGTTTTTTACTCTCTTGTTCTAGACATATACGTAGTAAATTGAATTCTATCAATAAGATTAGCAATTTTAATTTAAAGAAATTATGCATATAAGTTTGTCAATAATGCACTTCAGCGCGCCATCTCGGGTAACTATTTAACTATAACTATGATTGAATCTCAATGTCAAATTTTATTCTATAGAAAGAGCTGTTTTGGATTTTCCCGGCAATTATTCAGTTTCTCGCAACTTAAACTTCCTTAGACCTCCACGAATAATTCAAGACCAAGATAAGATAAATCCGTTCAGCCGTTCTCGAGTTTTAGCGAGACTAACGAACAGCAATTCATTTATATATATATATATATAGATAAAATAAGTTTAATAATAAAATTTTCAATAGTTATCTCTTTATAGCTTCGATTAGAGCATGTTAAATCGAAATGTGGGTCAATACGTAATTTTATTACCCATAAAATACGTTATTAAACTTTTCAAATTTAACTCAGACATATATTATATTTTAAAACTGATTGAAAAGTTTTCCTACATCAAACTTTTTAAATTATAAATATCAGAGATATGTTTTTTGTGCTCATCATCATGTCAAATGTATCGTGATGATGATGATAAAATAGAGTAAGAAAAATTTGTTCACTCGGAAATTGCCACCACACGCTCGAGATCTCACCTACATGCCCACACAGCTTCATTCCAGATTATCACCCCGCACACCTTTTTGCCATCGACATTGACACCTCCTCCACTTCGCCCCCAAATGTACATAAAACAACGTTCATGTTCAAATTTGTTTTTTTTTTTCTCTCTTTGCTTCCAAGAGGCAGCTAATAATAAGAATGAGAAACTCTGAGGGTTGTGCGCTCGTGATCCGACAAGAAACGACACCACCTCCACCGCAGTGGAATGAAGGTATAACTAATACAAATATTTGGTTAGCTTATGCCCTCTGCCAAGTTTCGCGCGGTTGGAATCCGACGCGGGTGGAAAATGCACAGTCGTTCGCGGCGAGAATTTTCCCCAAGTATGCATGCACTGAATACCATTCGGTAGATGATCTTGCTGCAAGTTAGTGCAGCAGCACGTCATCCTCATCGGCGCGTTGTCGCGCTGCATGCAAATGAAGCCTCGAAAAAACGATCCTCGCGCGAAATTGAGTCGCACGACGTCGAGACTGTCAATAAAGCTCTCGGCTGCTCAAGCTCAAGCTAAAGCACTGAGCCATGATAATTTTCTGCACGTCGACGCCACCCGACATTTTGCAAATTGTTTTTTTATACTCTCCAGACCTAAACGGTTGTGTGACAAAAAATTCATAAGTGTCCAATATTCACCATAATTTACTATCATCATCAAGTTCCGTGTGTATTTCCCACGAGTGCGACTAGAATTTCCACGCCGTCTTGAGATGCGTGGCCGCATTAAAAATTAATTCGACAATTTCCACAGTTTAATTTTGTTTGCTACACGCTATTTTCCCAAAGGAGGAAAAATTCCAGCGTCTCGGCATAACAAGCGCGGAAAACTACTTTCAATGTTTGTCGAAATACTTAAGATGCGACGCTGTCGTATTTCGCGACAATTTACACAATTTTCTGCGAATGTTAACCAAGCGTACCGAGGATTTCCATGAATTATTAAATTAATGCAGGCTGTTAGTGGAAACCAGCGCAGGATTCCCCGCTGAATTCTATGAAATAACGCATAGTTATGCATCGGAATAAACAAGGAGATTAAAACCGTCGCAGTAAATGGAAAAACAAGCAAAATATTCATTTGAAGCAAATCTAGATTCATAACAAGACATCGCGACGAGGACATTCACTCCTGAAAGCTTGGTACAAGCTCTGCTTTCACATCACAGTAAGTTTTAAGCCAAATTGTTGCAGGGTTGTTGATCATAATAAACTCCTCTAGGATAAATAATATCCAGTTGTGCCCGCATGATGTCGACAGGAAGCCGACGGAATGCCGACAAACGAGGGCGCAAAACAGCACGATAAAGAAAAAGCCGGCAGGCGGCGGTGGTAAAAGTTTTTCCCCCCTTCTGCATTGTTGCGAACCTGCGTCGACTAACAGCTTCCTGCTTTGTGTACCAAATTGGCTGCGAAGAGAAAAATATGTGCGTGACAACAAGTGCACGGTGCGAAAACAAAACATGCACGCTTTCCTCTAATCGTTTTCCACACTGCAAACAAAAATGCAGAAAAAAAAGTTTCAAAACTTTCGCCCACAAGTTGGCAAATTGTTGATGCAAAGTTTGAACGTGTTAAATTATCGCTTTTTATCATCATTCCATGCTACGTGTTGAGAATTACAAATTGAGCTTAACATTAAGCAGATATGCGCGGTGGTGAAATGTAACATCATAAAATTTTTAATGAAATTCGAAATGAGGTGGTGCCGACACCTTGTCAGAGAGCGCAGTGATTTTAATTTGAAATCTCCGAAACGTGGCGTGTCTTGAAAATTTATTCGCTGGGGAGAAGCTGTCATCAAATTCGTAAATAATAACGAAAGTTCAAGTGGATAGGTACGAATTGTAAACATAAACATAAAATATGGTCATAGTCATAAATCTCAAGACTTATGCATAGCAAGTAAATCAGTAAAAGGTCGATTTGAAGGTAGCTTCAAATAAATTTTTCATTCGCGAGCACTTAATCATGCTGGAAAAGTCTCATTAAATTGTCATTGTTAGTGCAAGCACTTCACATCTCGCGTTTACCATTCCCTCTCATAGAAACACACAAAAACAGTACCGACTTGCGTGTTGTGTACGTTATATTGTTCGCTTTTGCAGACAGTGCATCAACGAATGCAGGAGACGTTAAACAAACTCCACAACTTCAACTTCCAACTCCCTTTTCCGTCTGCAGAAAGCAGTCGTTTGCTAACCCACAACCCCACAAGTGCAAATCTAATTATTTTTGTATTAGTTTAAGTAGACTCAGGGGCGTCATTACAAACGCCGGGTTTTTAACTTGGAGTACTTTGCATCGGAGCGAATTGCTGGGGCCGGAGACGTCGTATCGCAGCGGCATAAAAGAGTAATTAATTTTTATAAATTATTAAAATTTGCATGCGATGCAAAAGGAGTAGCAGCGGGAAGTAAAGGGCCAAAATTGTAAGAAAATATTATGACTCTATTACGAGCGAACGGCAGCAGTGTTTTGGCTTCCTGTTTACTCGGTGGAAGGATGCAATTTATTACATATTGCAAATGGAGCAAATAAAAACGGTAATAAAAAAAATAAACCACGATGCATATTTTAACCGTAAATTGATGTGGGAAATTATAATTGCAATTTAAAAATATTTAGAACTAAATTTAAAGTTTGATCAATTGCACAAAGCTATTAATTCACTAATTTACATGCAAAGTAAATGTTAAAAACGAATTAACACAGTGCCAGCCCCCGCAATTGCATTACCCATGCAGCTTTAGGACTTTAGTTATCAGAGGTTGGGTTAGGTTGTAAAATCGCTGGCTCCAATCTGGGTTAATGGTGTAAAGTAAACCAATTAATCAACGCGTGCCGATACAATGCGCCCGAACCGGCGGCGGATACAAAACTACGCCCTAAGCGGAATTTACATTTTACGCCCGGCGCTTATCAACAAATTCCAAATTCGGAAATAATAGTTTCAATCGCTTTTCAATCGCAACTTGCTCGCAACTAACATTAATAACGTAAAAACTTAGATTTGAAATTACAAAGGCAACTACAAAGCTTTCAAATTCAACTAAAACTAAAATCATTAATTAAATTATTAAATTCTTGTCGGAACGTGTTTTATTTTTATTTTTTCATTTTAATAAAAATATTATGTGAGTTTGAGCTTTTTAGTCTGTGGTAAAGTTCATTCCCGTCACATCTGCGTGCGCGCTTGATAAAAATGAGCGAAATGTGCAGAATTTGCATACCCAGCGCTTTTGTTTTCATTTTTACAGTAATAAGACACTAGAAATGCAACATGTATTTTAATTTTTAAGTGGTCTCTAACATTTCTCCAGAGGATTTATAATTAAAAGAAAATCTGTTTTACAAAGTTGATAAATAAACTCTGCAGTGCAATGCACGTTGCACAATAATGAAGAATTTTTTCACGCTGCAGAAAAACTGCAAGTAATTAAAGAAAGTTTGTTTGGCTACGCGCAGCCATTGTATTTTTCATTCGAGCGGAAAATTTATGTATTAAAAAGTTAATTAATAAATCGGAAAAGTTCGCGTTCGGACGAAGGAAGAGAAGAACGCGACTGACACCAGCCTCATTTTTCTTTCGCTCGTTTCAAGATAAATTATTACACAACAAGGAAAACTCAATTTATACGCCGAAAGTCGTAAAACTAAATTAAACGATTTATATAAGCATGAAAAGTTTAGTGCATAAAACTACCTGTTACTTTATTAGCGGATTAAAACTCCTTGATTCTTCAATTTAAATTACCTGCAACAAAAGAAGAGAAAAACGTTAGTTCACTATGAACACAATGTGCTGATATAAAAAGTTAAATAACAACCATTAACAGCAATTAATTGCGCTGGCGTTAAATTCGCAACGACTTAAAATTAATGGACGGTATTAAGTTATAGCCTAGGAAAACTCCAAGAAGTAGGTACTCATCGGCCTCGTCTTTAATTCGTTCCTGTTCTTTGCAGGCTGAAGGTGTGCAGAGCATTCTTACGCAAATAAAACGCCTTCGACTTAAGAAGTCCAATTAATTCCGAAATCGCGCGCCGCTTTCTGCATTGTCGAGCATCCATTCGGGCAGACACTAAATACCAATAGCGAAGGCATTGGGAAAATGGGCGTCGGGGAAAACCCGTAGAAACGAATGGAATCGGAGATGAAATAAGATCGAAACGCTAATTGGACCGGATTTTACTTTACTTATGATTCTTGCTAAATCAGCTCAATTAAAATCAGCGCCTGCTTGTGTCCAAAAGATTTATGTTAGTTGATAAACTAACGAACCGACACACAAAGAGATTAAGAGGGTAATTTCATCATTGAAAGTTCAAAATATCGAATTTATCCTCTGAAAAAATATAAAAATCATTTTTAAGCAAAAAAAAAAAAAAAAAATTATTTTTTACTAAACTTTAAATTGATTCCGATCTAAATTTTAACATGATGCGGTGACGTTGAAATGAACTGCATAAGCCTAAACTAGTTAAGTTATAATGTCATTTAGTCGCAATTTTCCTGACATATTAGATCATAGAGTACTGAAAACGAGTGAAAATGTAATGTAATCTAATGTAACAAGATGTAATAAGTTAATGCAATTACGACGTGTCCCGCACGCTGCTAACTTGGTTAGCAAGGACCAACCGTAGCAGGCACGTCACGTTCGTCAGAGGACACGTTCTTTAAACTCTAATGATTTCCCATTTTCACATCGGCATTTCAACATTTCACAATTAAACTACGCCAAACTAAATTTTAAATAATAAAAAATTGGTTAAATTTTTGTGCATGATAGTTCCAAACTAATTATAATTTCAAACTGTACCTATATTCCACAAGGGGGTGACGGGTAATACAAAGTCTAGATTTACTCCTACATGGCAACTCGACAGAAGCGAAGTTGCAAAATAATTAAATTTTCAACATTGACGCTTTTCTTGAGTCCAATTTTCCCTTTCCCTGCATGGCATAGTGTTCAGAGTATGCACAAGTGTAGGAGTGTAAGCGGTGACACAATCTATTGCAAAAGTTAAATAATTTTCGGTTTTCCCGGGCACCAATTGAAGCGGTTTGAATTCAGGCGCCTCCACCATCGCCCACATCCCAAACGCTTGGCGAAAGCACACTGCCAGGTGAGGCTAGTGCAACTGGTACTTACCAAATTTTGAAATGGGTTCAACCGGGGTAGAAACAGGAGGATAATGTTGGATAAAGTTAGTTTAGCACAATTTTGTTTAAATGTTTAGAGAGTTGAGAGCGTGGAAAACAATGCAACCTTCAGATTTATCATTTTAACAACAATTAAACATATTATGCATTCCTACACCCATGTGAAATGTGATAAAATGCAGTTCTGGTTTATTTATGTGGAATAACATAACCTCAAATATTAATTCGTCATAAATAAAATTTAATTCAGACTGAAATCAAATAAAGATAAAATTATCATTCCAGCAGAAATCGATAGATAATTAAATTAACTATTACATGATACCCATTCATAAGTCTCAACTCAAACAGTACGGAAGCAGAGAGAGTAATACTTCAATAACTAAGCGAATGTTTGGAACGTATTGAATGCCCCTGTTCAGTTCTGTAAACTTTGCCTAAATTGCTAATTGGCAACACAAACACCGCAAATTCCTCAAGTTTCCAACACGTAATTGGTATTTCTTACATTTATCTCCAAAGACTAACACAGGATAACACATATACTCGTCCGCATCTTCGCGAGTTGATACAACTTCGGGAATTCCGGATTTATTTGCTCGCGCCGAATTTTATTGACACTGAAGCGTCCATTATTGGCCCATCCCGCTGCCGCCGCCGACAACCAGACATATCCTCGACGCAAACTGGTAATGTTTGATCAAATTACTCATCGATATTGATTGCAGTCAATTCATCCAATCCTCTGTAGGACTATTGGATATCGCCGACGCACACTTTTCATTCAATTGGAAACCGCAAAGAAACGCAGCGGAGACGAGCACAAAAGTAAGAAATAAACGCAATAAAAGAGCGACCGGAAGTTAAGAGTAAGAATAAAAGTAAATTCACTTAGAGGAGTTGAATTACAAAAAACAAACGATTCACAACCCCACAAAAAATATATACTCAAAGAAAGTCAAGGGGATGAAAAAATTTCGAACTCAGATGAGATATAACCGTTTGAAACTTGATATTTTCTATAAAAACAACAGCTTAAACCTAATACTTCCTTTAATAGAAGTAGATAAATAAAATTTGGTAAAATTACAAGAGAAACCCTACGTAGGTATTACTTTCTGGTGTTTTATTTTATGGCAAACAGAATGCCTAAATGATGAAATTATCCTAGGCGCATTTTTCGGGGCAATGGGGTGAAATTAGCCCCGGAAGCAAATTGTTTGTAGGCTCATTACTCTGCGCGGCAGTAACACGAACGCTTATTGCGCCTATAGGTGTAATGGTAGAATGCACGAGTTGCACCCTCGCATTGTTTCCCCAAATTTATTTTCCATACCTACAACACAACACGGAACATAGGTGCGCACACACCCCAAGTGCCGCCAAAATGTGTTGCGATAGAAAAACGAAATGCACGAGCTGCAGTTTCACCTGGGTTTAGGTTTAACAAATCCTATGACGATACAATATACAGGGTGTTGCATCACAAATAAAATTTAATCAAAAATTATTGAATAAAATTAAATAAATTTCCTATGGATTTAAGTTAAAGTAAAAATAAATCTTTTTGGTTAAATTGTTTTGCGTGACTGATTGCCTGGTTCTGCTTGGTATATTACTTGCACCTATGAAGACTCTCGGGATGTCTGGTGCCTAACGTTTATATCTTTTTTTATGGTCCAATTACGACGAACACGAACCGGGAGTTTGATAGCGATAGCTGTTTGCTCTCCCCCGTACAACCTGTCTCAACTCACACCGTTATTTTCCGCCTCCCACAAGCTCAAACACGTAAAATGTTCAAGTGTTCAAAGTTCACATTGTACCTGAATACCAGTACTCTGCAAAGAGACACGATCACTCTGGATCGACGACCAGGAAGCAAGAATTATAGCGCGCGATAAAAAAGTTGAAGCTGTTGCTCACTTACAGAAATCCCCACTCGAGAATTCAAATATTTATGGTCAAACCGAGGCGACACCTCAAGAAAAACCCACACTCACACACAAAGAAAGAAATTCATAGCATGGATATTTTATTTGATAGAGTCCTCTTTTACATCCATCACATTTATTCCCCGCCAATACATACCAATATGCTCTGTGGATGTTGTAAAAGTTGTGCGAGTGTATGATATCGAGAAAAGTTTTATTTTTATCCCGTACGTGGAGAGATATAAAAATGCGCCATAAATAAGTTAGCTAATAAAACGTCGGCGCGCCTGTGAGAGTGAGTGCACAGCAGCGATGATGAGAAACAACTCAATAACATAAAGTTGTCTTTAATTGAAGCGTGCCAAGCAGTCGGGATGGGCCACAAAGTTAACTATTAATAATTAATTGAGCAATTGAGTTGAGGGCAGTTCGCCAATTCACCAATACCGACAGACCACGGCCAAGCCTAGAGAAATAATATCATATTGATGAAGAGAAAAGTCGTAAAAGATGAAATAAAATGTTCCATTTCATTGCACAACAGGAAAAGTAACAAGCTGTTATTTTCGTTTGAAAGTTCAGTTATTATAATATCCAGTTATTTTGCGCCTGAAATAGAATTTGTGGTTAAATCAAATTGTAACTTGTAATAATTATGATTGGGAGTACGGTAAGTTGAGTTCAACCATTGAAGCACTCTTGAGCATCACGATCTCATTATGCGCGTTACCGTTTTCCGATCAAATGGATTTGCTCTCGGCCAGGCCGATGAATGCGTTTAATCGACGCGTTCGTGCGCGACGCAAAGCCTTTCCGTTCTATTTGCTCGAGTTATTACACTCTATGCCGCCACATAGATTTTTCATTGAAAATTTGCATCGGAAACCGCATATCAACGGAAGTCAATGTGATATCTGTTAAAATAAATTTTTAAGGTGTGCTTAATTAAAAATCTTAACACGTTGGTAATTCTTGTTATGCTGGTTATTTAGGTGCGAGGCAAAGAATTTATTAAACGTGTTTGTTTAAAAACGAGCGAAAATTCTTTGCACTTTTTTACGATTTTTGTTTCCCCGAGCAATAAAGCCACACGTGTCGCGCATATTTCACCTAACGCCCTCCGTTTTTTTCTCCTTTTTTCGGTGGAATGTGAAAAAGTTGTGCTGACCCAGCGAGCTCAAGCACATTGTATAAAAGTGAAACATATGCAGCGCGTGTGGAGCGTCCAGCCCGTCCAGAGAGTGTCGTCGCGTTTGTTATTCATGCACCCGAAACCGCGACCGGGTTGTAAAATGTCGGGAATGTTTTTATAACTTGTAATAAGTCAAAACTGTAAAATTCCCTGAGAAATATCACGTAAAATACTTCCACCTCACTAGCACGCGCTGGATGTTGATCCAGTGGATAATCATAAAACATTTTATCAGAATTACTAGTCCAGTCGTTCAGTAGTTTAGCTACAGTTCAATTCTGTGGTGTACGCCGAACAGCTTTATCTCTATGACTACCTGTGAGTTTTGTGTTTTTGGTTTCGCTTCGAGTTTGTTGGTTGTTGTTGTTTGTTGGCGAATGCAATTGTGTTTTAACGAGTCAACGTACTCTCCTCCATCGACGCTGCGCTACCACAAGAACGTTTTATGTCGTTGTTGCTGTATGCAAAGCAAAGAAAAGTGCACCGACCGGAAAAATAAAGTTATCGTCGGCTGAATGTTGAAAAAGCCGACTTTATGCGCCACGCGTAAAGAGCATAACATCATAAAAAAAACTCGCTTATGAAAATCTCGCAACAATATCAACCGGCATAAAATTCGAGGTCCTGGAAGGATATTCACCGGGTATAAGTATGTGAAAATAACAAAAATTCCCTCGAATGCATCGTTAAATTTTATTTAAAAAAACAAAAACCTAATAAATCCGTCGTTTGTCCTTTTTAAATAGATTTATCTCGTTCGTTTTGACCCGGTCGCAAGCCAAGAGAGTATTCGCATTAAGTCATCGGCATGGAAATTTAAATTCGTTTTTGTTCGTTGCGTGTTTTTATTTTCCATTTTCACAAATTGCATATGGAAAAAAAACACAGAGGGTCTTTTTTGTTGCTTTCTTTGCCAAAGAATTAAATTAAAACCTAGCTGGATGTCTCTCCGCCAACAAAATACAACGAAAAAATGTCAAAAACAAAAGACGCAGGAAAAATCGAGAAAATGCAAATCACCTCGCTTCGAATCTGGCTAAGCTCCTCACTAGTATTCCTACTCATTTATAAATCACCAACGTTCATTAGCATTTCAGCGTTTTACCAAACTTGAACTTAACTGGAAATAACGCAAAAAAATTCACCGTAAAATGTTTTGTGTCTGAATATGTTTAAATGCGGTTTGTTCAATGATTTTGTTTTGTAAACGATTTTCTCTCACAGAGAAAAAAACGCCGTGGAATTCATCCAAGCGGAGCGAAAAAAAGTGCTCTAATAATATTCAAAGCAGCGGAATAAATCCGAGTTGATCTGGTTTCAAATATTGAAACGCTTAAAAACGAAGCAAAAAAGAATGAGAATAATCTGCGATAATACGCCAACAGAATTGTAATAAAAACACGTTTGTAAAGAGAAAAAAAAAAGAAATCAAAATTACAACCGACAGAAAAAAATCAAAACCACAAACAGTTGGAAATCAGTAATAATACTTTGTCCGGTCTTCAAACACGACCAAATTAATTCAAGCATCAAAATTCACGAAAAATAAAATTTCGTCCGACTACGTTGCAATTCCATTTCCGTTTCCTTCGCTCTATTCAAACCTTTCAACAGTCGATATATGAAAGATGCACACCAGTGACAACTCTCGGCGATAATAAAATCAAACCGCAAAATTCTCCCGAGAGCGCACTCTTTGTGCGCTTTATCATCGCCGCGTCGTCTATTTGTCAATTTTTAAAATTTCATCCCCACGAATCGAAAGTTGGATGGCTGCCACCGCAAACCGCGCAAAACTCGCGCAGATGAAGATGATTTCCGTTGCAGTGTTACACTATCGGTCGCAGCACACACACGCACACTAACACACTATTTCTAGTGACATTTTCCTCTCCTGCTTGCTCTCGAATGCGGAATTTTTCTCGAAATTTTCAAACGTTGCGTTTCGCACACAGCGCGCACACCCACATACACGCAGTAAATGAAAACGCGGCGAACTCGTCGAGAGCGGAAGCAAATAATGATTTACCCCGTTAGAAGCGCCGAGTCCTAAAAGCATTTCAATTTAATTCCATTACATTAAATTAGATATTTTCTATTACGCGCTGAAATGTCCAGCCATTTATTCGACGAAATGCGCACTGCAAGACACGAGTAGAGCTTTTTCTGTTTAATTACAAATAAAATAAAAAACTCTTTTCAGTCACAATGCGAGGCGACGGAAAGTTATGTAATAATTAAAATTAATTTTACTCCATTTAATTTTCGGTGCGAACAAAATAATATCCATTTGTCAGCGTCACTTTTAATTAGACATAATCTCAAGAATCAGAAACAAGGAAAATTTCACTCAGAATAAAATCATATCGAAATATATAAATATACAGAGTGGTTAAAATAGATAACTATTAATTTATTGTTTTATGTGTATTGTTAAGTTTGGAATAATAACAGCCCTGATTGTTTGAATTGGCTTGAATGACTTGTTGGTGGTTTTTCTGGTGGGTAATGACGCCCACATGTTCATTATTGTTTCATTAAACGACTTCTCGCCCGCTCGAACCAAGTGTGCTTTATTACAGTTGCTTATTTTCGTAATGGGTTATTAAATTTAATACATACAAATTATCGTATGCTCCAGCATATAAATTACACTTAAGAAACGCATCTTCAACATTTATTTTTAACAAAAAGAAAAAATGTGAATTTTATTTATGCATCCAACTTTAAACAACAAAGAGATGTTTATGACACTCTCAACCACATGTTGACACTATCCACTAGTTCGTGGAAATGAATTTGAATAAAATTATTATGCATAAAATGTGTTAAGCAAGTTTACTTAAAGAATTCATAAACGTCAATCAAAAGAACTGCAGTTATAATTCAACTCGTGTCGTACTAAACACATTCTATGAATTGAAAGCTTTTTTAGAAAGTTATTTGCTATTTACATGGATAAATCAAGCTCGTATATCAATCCAAACAGTAGTCGAGCTTGCGTCTACGTTTGGATATCTGGAATCTAAAGAGCCGAACACGGAAAAAAAGAAACCATCCAGAAACAAATAACACACAGAGCTAACAATCGATTGCGTCGATGCGCGCTTGGAATAACAAACAAACAGAAAAAATACCAAGAAGAAACTGAATCTGAAATGTTAGGAGACTTCGCCGAATCGGAGCAGGCTATAACATATTATAACATTCGGCGAATTCATCGAAACGAGTAGAGATGAGTCACAACGAGAACTCTGAATACGAGAGGTGCCTTCTTGTAGAGGTTGTTCAAACGCGGAGATTTAGAGCATGGCATGGGGGCATGGACATTTTCAAAGCAGGAAAAGCACCACTTCAGTTCGCAGATAAGTTTTTTTCCTCTTCCTCGTGGTTTCTGGCATTCGGGATGGCACCATGCCACCATGAAACCACCAGACAACACTTCTATTTTTTTTTTCGTTCGCTTTGGCTGAACGGGATAAGGATAGATTGCCCACCTTATACGACAGTATCGGCAAGGCTCTGACAGCCTGCAGGGCTGAGAAATGGCAGAACACTACAATCCTACAAACTCTTGCAGCAAACAAAAGTAGAAATAGGCCGCGTGTAGAGATTGATAAATCGGCCAATCAAGTGGAGCAACACTTAAATATATATCAAGGATTATCTCGGTAGTCATTTATTTAGATGAATAAACACTAAATAACTGAGATTGATCAGGGTAAATAAAAGTAAAAAGTATTTAGGCTTTTTTTGTCTAAGCGCAAGGTACGAGTACTTTACGGCGTCGTCGCTCACTCACGCGAAAAGATTGTTACCCAGGGGGTGCTGCAAAGTGGAAGCGGCTGTTGGAAAGTAAAGTAATAGAAGTGGCAGGTTTAAAGAAGCATTTAAGCTCACTGGGCTCGCCAGCTCGGCAGAAAAAAATAACAACCACCTCTCTAGCAGCTGAAGCGGTAGCGCAAGATGAGGAACGAGATCGGGTTAAAAGATCCACCAGAAGTTGGTAAAAGCCAACCGACCAAGCCACCCAAGCAAAGTGAGCATCAGGCAGGCACAGAAGGGATCTTTGCGGAAGTTTACTGCATTTACTAGCACTTTTTTTCCTAACGTGGGAGGAGTCACTTCGCATCTGATGCGGGTCGTGGAGGAGGCACACTTTGAGTTTTTATAATATGCACAAAAAAGTGATCGTAATTCAAACGGTTTAAGGTTTAAAATTAAACCTTAGCTTAAGTTTGATTTTTTGGTTTAAATTTTAAGTGTAAAATTTGTTTATTTCCATCTTGTTAACAAGCAGAGCAGCGGAATATTATCGTGAGACTGGCCGATGCCGCACGGTTCTGTGGAAATGGTTAATGACATTGGAAACTTTCACACGGCATTTGTTACGCGCTCGGCTCATGAATGAACGGAAACAACAACACACAAACCGACAGCAACAACCGTGTTGGTTTTTTCTTAGCCATTTTTATTTCGCGCCATGGCTTTTGTTCTCTGCATCTTATTATGACTACTGGCATGGGCTGTGTTTATTTATGCATGGAGCATACGCTTATCAAGTATGCTGATCTTACATATTTTTACTCAACAAGATACAAGCCCTTTAAAATAATCTAGGCATATTTTAAAGTTGTTTCACTGACCCGTGACTAAAGTCCGTGACTAAAGTACTTTAATCACGTCCTTGACCTTAAAAACACTTTTTATGTCTCCAAACCATAGAAAAACGTGTTAAAATTGAAAATAAAATTTTATTTAGTTTAAAATTAATAACATGACTTTAATGTCATAACCAATCAATGAAAAAGCAAGCCATAGGAATTTTGTATGAACATATTGTTCAAAATAGTTTCTAACTTTTGCTCCAGCTCTAGCTGTTGGCTTGTTGCTTGTTACTTGTCGAAGTTAAAATTGATAGCGGTAGTTGGAGCCGCGGTTCGCTTAAAGCGCGCCCGCCTAGCTTCGAAGCTCAAACACCGATTCGTCAAAATCGATTAGATTGATTCGTTCGGTTAATGGTGTCATTAGTATCGCGGTGGACCACGTATCGACGTCTTGTCGGTCTTGCCGACTCTACCGACAGCCCACAAAACCACACTCGATAATCGCCAATACTATTTCCAACAACTTGGAACGCTCTTCGAATGCCAGTTGACGTTCCACGCCGACGTGGACGTCGAAACTATAATTCTGTAATAAATAGCGGGTGCATTAACCGCTTACTCATTCGGGAATGAGCAGTGACAATGCACAGTTCATATAATCGCATAATCGTCACAATGACAAGGGTTTGGTTAATGATCATCGCCTTCAAGAGATATATTTCATGGCATTAAAGTTGATTTTTTTATTACCATGTAATAATTGACTAGGTACACTTCGGGACCTAAAATTTTTGATTTTTAGTAAAAATCTTCACAAACTTTTCGCTTATACCTCCAAGGGAGCCTGGAAACGCTTAAATTTAATGCCGACGCATTTAATAAAAGTATCCGAAAGTATCCTTCGGCGGTTGTTCGCACCGCGGTAGCCGGAAAAAATCATTAATCACGTTTTTATTGCCACGGCGTAAAATTTCGCATTTCATTACGCGATCTTGCGCACCCTGCGTTAATGGCAGAATCCGCAACGCGTATTTTTACGGTTCGAACGCAATACGAACCTAAACAATTGAATCCTTCCTTCCTTCGGCCGTCAAGGAAGAACAGAAGATGCAAACCGCTGTGAGTTTGTCAGTTTTGGGCGCGCTCCGGACAAAAGGGTGCAAACTCGCTGCTCATGAAAATAATTCCGGGCTTCGGAGGTTTAATGAAACCGAATCCCCCAGCCACCCGCAGTAACAAGTAATTAAAACAATAAAATGTGTGTAACGCAGTTTTGCCTCCACGAAATCGTTGGGGCGGACCAAGAAACAGAAGGGATGATTGAATCGAAAAACAAGAGCGCATTTTATGATTGTAATTTCGGTGTAATTCGCGTGCGGGCGGTGAAAGTTTTGATTAATAGCCGGCTGGCAAATGGAAAAATTTAATTTCAAGAACCAACAGAAATTTAACCCTTCAGAGAGCCTTAGCAACGTAAATCAATTTATTTTTTTAAGATAAACTAAAATTTCCATACTTTAGAAATGATACGCTGCGATATTCTACGATATTCTATGAAATTCAAACACAATTCCCTGAGGGTGTGACCTGATTCCGTAATATAATATATTACTGTGCGAGTGCAGAGGAAGAGAGTCGACGACGCCGGTCGAAAAAGGTAAAAGTTTGTCGCCTTGTTACCGGAAAAATGCAAGGTAACGAGCGTGATAAAAGTTGTTAAAGCTCGAAACGCACCGGAATGTCTCACTATCACAATTTACAACCATAACCACATATTTAACAAGGCATAAATAAAAATATTACATGAATTTAAATTTAAAAAACATTTTGAACTCATTTTGAAACAAACTGTGTTCGTAATTTAACCGCAAGATGAAAAAATATAATATTAAATAATAAACTGGACTGTTTCCGGTGGTCACACCAAATCGTGCCGAAAATGACAAACAACTACGTGCCTTAACACCAAAACAACGGATTATTTGATCTTATGCGTTACTCACTGCCGGCAATTAATGCGGGTCTCCTAGTTCCATAAAGACGACGACGCCAAGTCAGCGTTAAAAGCAACAGCGCTCGGTCTTATTTTTGACGGTCGGACTGTGTTTAATTAAAAATCTCGAATATTATTCCAGCGTTGCTAACAAAGCAGAAAATTTCTACGGAGACCAGAGACACGTAAAATAAGTGCCGAGCTTTCAACAAAGTGTTGAGTATGCAAAGTTTCAATGCGCGACAGTTTATGCTCAGAGCAAAGCAAAGTTCGGTTTTGGTTTATTTTGGTTTGTTTGAAACTGTAAACAACATGTGGTTTCAACTTCTTGGTCGAATGTTATTTAATACTCATACATTTTTTAAATTAAAAAATAAAAAGATTTTGCAAATTGAAAAAAATCTTATGTTTTGCTTGTTGACTTAAGTCATTATTATCTATTAAAATAAAGATGAGTAACAGATGCGATATGGCTGCATCTCGGGCAGCTAACGAAGTCAACTCGAGTGTTCCGTGCACTTCGACAGTCTTCAACTTAACTTCTTTGAACTCATCTCAACACAGCAAGACAAGTTGCATTTTAAGTGCCATACACGCTGCCAGTGGCTATTATTAAACGATGTTTTCTACTGGGACTTCTCTGTGGCTCACTTCAAACTAAATAATAAATACTTCTTCGTCAGTGGTAGATAGCTGCATCTTTTATCTAGTTGTTTGTTGAAAAGTTTATCTGAGAATACCTTCGAATGTCCCAAGCACTCAAGTGAAAAGTTTAGGGTTTAATCGAAATAGTTTTCAAGTTCTGTGTTACCAATTTGTAAAATACAAGAATTGGAACAATTTGCATTAAGAGTACTTTCCGAATTTCGAATGTTGGCATTGCTGGTAGTGGTATTGCATTATGCAATTTTGGAGTGTCGCCAGTAACTTTCAATGCGCCAAACGACGAAAATTAAACGGTTAAATACTTTCGTACACGCCTTGCATCGCGAGAGCATGATAATGCGGAAACGCAGCGCGCCGCTTAATTAATTCCACTAATAACGTGCAATAAAAACGCCCTGCTGTGTGTCAACTCGTTTAATTGCTACACTTCAAATAAAAACTTTCAATTACTCCAGCAGCCAAATTGTGAACAGAATAAATTAAGCTTTTTCCTTTTCCTTGGAAATTTGTTTTTATTTTTATTTTATTTCCATTTGTGAAGATGATTAGACTAAATATAAAACAACATTTGATGTTTACCTGCCAAACAATGTCCATTGCTAAAAATAACATGATTGGCTGGAAAGTTGGTAACGTCGTTAGCTAACGATGGAATTACGCATTAACCGGCAGTGGAAAATCAAAATCACCTTTGTCCTTAAAAATAGATTACACATTGCGGGCGCGTGTAAACGTCGATGGCAGATTAATGCGCACGCGAATTTGGCATGTCGAGCCAAAGGGTTAATTAACTCCGGCCCACCGACCAGCGCATGTTTCGCCCATGTAAACCTGTAACGCATTGTAAGTCAACGCGTGCGTAAAATTTTCACCCGTCGGATAATTCGTGTAATTCGCCTAACATAGTTAGCTTTTGCAACAGCAACCCTTCAAATAGATCTGAGAACACACGCCAAACAGCTACAACAACCTTCAAAATATAAACACACTGGTTTATTCATTGCTCATCGCCAAACTTAATCTCATTATTTTCGTGTACGTGAGTGAATTTTAAAATTAAATAAAAATCCCTACTAATATTATAAATGCGAAAGTCCTGATGTTTGTTACACTTTCACGCAAAAACTACTTAACTGATCATCATGAAAATTTGTACACATATTCTTAGTGGTCCCCGAATGGTTATAGGCTACTTTTTATTTAATAAAAAAATTATTTTTTTAAATAAAATAAAGAAATAGTTTAGCCAATAATACCTCTGCATCTGGCTATTTGACTACTTTAACGCCATCTAGCATTCCAGCAATGAAGCTCAAACCTAAGTACTATAGTACCATCACACTGTATTATCACACTGTATTACCGACAGCTACGTCAACATCAAATCCAATTGACTACACTATGGAGACTGTACACTATACTTCCATAGACTATACTTTCAGCCATTCTACTTCATTGTTACTTCTTCTGTGACTACAGACGCGTATGGAAGCAACTTCATTATTTTAGATATTCGCGAGCGAAGCCGCGAGTTAAAGCTATTTAAAAATATTTTTGGATGAAAGGCGTAGAATATCGATTTGTATCGCTGTCCTGAAAAGCTTAGCTTAATTAGTTCTGACTGGGAAATGTTTTGAATTATGAAAAATTGAAAAATTATCGCGTGAGTCATTAATTAAAAGCAAGCGCTTTGCGAGAGGCGCGAGGCGTTTATAAATGTCACGTCATTTCATCGCTGTCACTCATCGTTTTGTTGTTGTGGACGTGTCGACCGCTTTTTAAATTCGGCAAAATTGTTATGTCCGGTGACGAAATAAACACGCACAAAGTAAATAAAAATTAAATTTTTAAAAATTGTTATTACTGAAGAAAAAAAAATGAACAAAAAACATTTTCTGTGGCGTTTAGTTCGCGAAGAAATTCAACTTTTGGCGTGTCTTATAGAAAATTGTGAAACGTGATCGAAATTCAACGAGCGCCCCTTTATCGCATTATGCATTATTAAAATTTGAAGAAAATCCCAGAGAAAACCGAAATGTGGCCGAAGCACAATGGATTATAATAACGCACGGAACCTGACCCGCCGACAGCCTCCATCAGTACAATCGCAATCTGCCCTTTTATACAGAGTCCTACCAAAAAGTTCAAACTTCATCTCCACAATCAAAATCAACACTTGCACATTCAGATAGAATATAATCATTATTTTTAAACCTTCTTTTTGCGACACGTTTGTCTCATTGTGTAGAAATAGAAATTCAGTGAGTGAAGCTTGTGTCCCGGCCATCAATTCACGAAAACCACAACCACGGCGAAATGATTACAATCAGTAAAATCATCCACGAGACAAGCGCAATCAGCGCTCGCTTCTACCAACGCCCGCCTCAACCCCGCATGCGACACGACACGACCGCAGCTTATTTATTATTCCTGAAGTGATCGTCATTTGTAGCGGATGGAGAATACAAAGAAATATTTTCTCTAAAGGTATCTCCATTTGAACCCAAAACAAAAACGACGAAATTTGTCATAAGCTTTGTTAAATGTGGTTTAAAGTACTCCTAGCTGTCAAAATATCAAATTACAATCTTTATTCACACGCTCCGTATGAGTTTTTATAGAAAAGATGGATTCATGCCTTTCATCGCGGCGAAATTATCTCAAAATCCACTAAAACTTGATACGTTGATATGTTACGTGATGCGGAAACATGTGTTGTGCGCACACAACTTTTGACGTCGGTAATAAAATAAATAGGAAGCAACCTGTCTGAATTTATTTACGTGAAATCTTTGCGGGATGTAAACTCTCCCGAACTGGGTGAATGTTAGTTATTTACGGGTGGCGGATATTTCGTGAAGCTTTTTTCGAGGGTGGTTGCATGCATTCATCACTCGTCGCACACGCCAAGACATTCCTCCAGCGAGCAGAAACATTTTTATCACACGAAGCAAAAAATAAGTTGTTGTGCAACTTTTGTGATTTTCAGCATCCTGTATATAAACATTTGAACACACTTGACTGTCGAGCAAAACCACAGCTTGAACTCGTTGTTCCCGACCGCAGAGCGCGCCAGAGTGCTTTATAACCCACGAAATAACTGTGTTGATTTATTTGCGCGTTTGCTTCTTCAAGATGAGAAAATAATGCCCAACAATAAATAAAAAATAGCATTACATAAAAAGCGATTAGCACTTACACGAAAATGTTATTCTATTATTTGTTTTATCACTCGTTGATTACTTGTGAACGTACCTGAAACAAAACAAGAGAAACCAATTAATTAACGAATTACACAAATTAAATACGAAATGTAATCGCATTCTCCGATTGCATCAAGTAATTGAATGCGGCGCGGCAAAAACTTTTTGAATTCGGACAACGAAAAACTACTTATACTAAAATGTGACCTAAACTCTCTTCGCAAAGTTGAGAAAAAAACGTAGTCGAGTTAAACTAAATGAAATTGAATTAAATTAGGTCTTTAAAAGGAGATCCGTGAGTTTTCCTTCGCTGAGAAGTTGAGAATGGGCAAAGGAATTTCTTCTACCGGGGAAAAACTACCAAAGCGGTGTTTGTTCCAGTTTATTTTATTTTTGCTTCTCTTTGGTTTGTTGTTTTACTTGTGTGAAACGCGTTTTAGTTTAGTTTCGGCGGAGATTGCGCCCGATAAACGGAACTTTTATCAGCCTATTATCAAGTCCTCTATACGTTTACGTTTTATTTCACCAAACAATGAAGTCGAATAAAACAACAACCAAACGTGCATTTTAACTCTAAAACAAAATTTAAAACATCGCAAATCAAAACAAGTTTAAATAAAAATTAATTTAAATTAAATCCTCTAGATAAATATTTGTAATTACGAGGAATATAGTGCACTTAATGCAAGGTAGAAGTAAACTAAAGTGGAAACGATGTGCATTAATTTCGTAATCAAATGCAGAACGCAATTCGGTGTACTTACTTCAACCACCACTATTAAACCTAGAAGAGGTATATTTGCTATCGGAAGGTGTAGCAGCATCAGAAGCGGATGCAAAGTGGCGCACAATGTAGCAAACAATAGATTTCAGGGCGTAGAATCTGAATTCGGGTGGTTTTGCCAACCGCAGCGATAGCATCGCAGTCATTAATTAATTATCTAATTAAGATTTCCGTTTGTCTGTTTATGTACAACATCTTGCAATACCACAACAATCACTATAAAAATAAACACAACACAAATTTTGCAATAATAAATTATCAAAACTGGACAAATGAAGTGGTTGGATGAGTAGAATCTAGAAACAAGTACCTAGTACTTTCAGGTTAAATTGTAATTGAAGTAGATGGAGTTGGAATGCACACGCATTTGCATTCACATCCATATCCCCTTCCCGACTGCAGTTGCAACAACGTTTGCATACATGAATAATGCCCGAGGGCGTGTATCCCATGTACAAACTTCAAACCAAATCATTACAACTACGAGTATACCAAGTGTTAGCCAATAGATATTATTAAACTATACGTCCGTCATACTAGGCTATGTTTTAGGCAATATTAAGTTAAACCCGTTTGAATGCCAATCTATCCCGAATGGTAATCGGCCGGATTACGAAAATTCCCTTTAATTCGCTAATAGTTGTAAATCGGGATATGCCCAAACTTAATTTGTCAAATCAGTACGCGATGTGGTAACAGTGTAACACCCACTCTGACTGTAATACTGAAATCCAAGGTGGAATTAGAGCCTAGAGTTGCCGGCATCAATTCGAGTTAATTTGCGCGGCCCGTCGAAGATTTACACTAATGTCTACCCACGAAAACCGACTGCGAGCACATGTGGCACATATACATTCTCACGTGTGCGAAGTTTGCACTATCACCACTAGTACTAAGCGAATGTGTAGTAAAGTTTACATTAGACTTACATGAATAATGCCATCGCCGCAATACCCGCCGGTAAACATGTAATGCCAAACCATTCAAACAACGAACCACGTCCACTGTGAATATCCCGGCGTTATAGTGAGATGCTGTAGAGTAGTGTAGAGGATTTCATCGGCAGTTATAATTGACGCGATAGAACGCCAACTATTTATGCGGTATTTGATGTCATTGATTATCGCGCAATCACAGATTCGATTCACGAGCAAATCGCGAGCAATTAACGACATCAATTTCCACGGCGAATACAAAAGACCGATTCATGCTGGAATAAGCAAACATGTTCAACTTGAAATTCGCGTTGATTTCGAATTGCATGAATCACTCGATTCAAATTGATAGCTCTGCTCGTGAATTACAAATAAGATAAATACTCGCTCATGTTGCGTATACTGATACTGAACACAGTCTAATGTCATGCGGTGTATTAATATATAATTATCTTAGTGTTACGGGTGCAGCATATGTGAATACATCATTAATTCCACTTTAACACCACTGTTCAGTCATTTTGCATCTTATTATATTTTGAGGCGTTTACGCCAGTAAATATTAATTTATACAAGAAATTATTTGGTTTTTCACGGTTTTGATAAAGAAAAAGTGGTACTTTATACACGGTCGTGACTAAAGTACTTTAGCCACGGGTTTTAGTCACTGGACGGAGTTTACGACTGAGATTTTTTTAATTTCATGTTCTTCTGTATCTAATAAGGTTGTAATGTTAATTTAGCATTAAATTAAACAAAAATTATTACAAATTTACAGGAGGTTTAATAAATTCATAAAATTAGCTATGCTACAGCCGCATAATAATTTTCTCCAGCAATAAACGAATTGTGTAAAAGCAAATTTAGTCATTTCCGAGCTTCATTTTATAGACTTGTGCCAGTTCAGCTCGTTGCTCATTTGCTTAATTATTGTGAGAGAATTTAATAGAAATTCCCTAGACCTCCACGAATAATTCAAGACCAAGATAAGATAAATCCGTTCAGCCGTTCTCGAGTTTTAGCGAGACTAACGAACAGCAATTCATTTTTATGTATATAGATAGATGATAGATGATTATTGCCATAAATATTAATTGTGCTCTAATAGGCACATGGTGCATCTGATTAAAATCCACTTAAGACCAATAATCACAATCATAAACTCCAAAAAAAAAAAGAATATAATTGCCCTGTATAATTGCGTTTCTAATTATACCTACTTCTCGATGTCACATATGAACTGAAAACGGTAATTTCGAAAAGCCCTACACTACCCACTTAGTATTGTGTATTTGGGAATACACATAATGCCCTAAATATAGATCGCACATTGTAAATTATTTGCACAGTCCTGACTTGGTCGCGTGTGTCAGGATTCGCTGCCATCGGCGCTGAATCGACGCCAAGCGCGCTTCCCGGAAACATGGCGTACCAGGGCGCGCAGCTTGTGTGCCAGTGCCAGCCGACGGTGCGGAAAATGCGAAACGTCGACAATGATACGAAACGCGCCACAAACCGAAGAACATCTCTTCCTGTAGACGCACACACAATCCAACCACAATCTAGATCAAGCCATAAGGGTGCAAATATATTACAGAGAGCGGAAAATTAAAAATTCAGGTCAAGGTGGTTTAAAAATAAATCAAATTCAATTCTGATTGTGAGATAAGCACGCACAAAGCCGAAAATGTTAAAATCAATAATATTACTCAACTTTTTCGTGTTAAATTCCAAAAATAAAAAGATTAATATTATAAATACTTAAAACATACATTAAAATTACCTACTTGCATAAACATGTAATTTAACTTTGCAAATTACCAACATGTAGTATGCTTGCTATGCACTCTAATTTCCACCTTTATTTATCATTTACTTTTACACCCTCGCGTCGAAAATTAAATTTCCTCCAGGTCGTTTGCACCTCGCCTGTAATGCTTAAAACTCGCTCCATAGTATGTTTAGTTGTGCCCGACGTAATGGTGATTGTATCATTGGATATGCGTTAATAGGGCATCGGACGGTCGCGCGTTTGCTAATTAACTCGGCGAGAGAGCAAGCGCCGCGCACTTCCTGGTCGACGGAAATTAACGGCTAACGGTTGGATTAAATGGGTCAGGTGATAATTTGACGACACGTCTACCGGCAGAGCACTTTGATGCGGATTTCATGTAAGTACGGAACGGGACAAGACCCAACACGGTATAAGCACCATGTTTGTGTGTTCCGAGTGAGGTTATGTGCGATATTGTACAACGTGAAATTCAGTCATACATCACGTCGTTTGCACGACACAACGCAGACATGTTAATCAAGGTACTAATTGTCATTGACTGGTAATTTCACCCCTCGATGAATGAAACAATTTCTAATCAAAGTTTTTTTTAAAGTTTTTAAAAGTAAAACTTTGTTTCTTGCTTAAAATTTCACTTTCTCTTGGTGTACAAGTTCGTAACGACACTTTAAAAGTCCAGACGTGATTTCAGTAACTATTCATGACGCCCCAGCAAAACACAGACTCAGAGACTAAGTCCCGGTCGGTTTTGCCGATTTTAGTACGTCGTTGAAGGAGAAGGCAGTCTCGGGAGTACTAAAATATATGACCGCACAAAGAAGAATGGGACTTTTTTCTAGAAAACATTGCGATACTTGCGGGACTACTCGCGGTACTTAGGAAAGTATCGAATGACTCGTCGCCGGGTAATATTTTGCACAAAGTACCGGAAAGCACGTAGTACACAACCAACGCGTGTGCTCCGCATCGTATATTTCCTTAATTGACAGATTTTGAACACAGACTTCAATCATTGCAAGTGCTTTCAATGTTCGTCGTTTTATTTGACCGTGTTAACAATAAAGTTGTTGCACAGGCATAGTATAAATGATCACGTCCGCCATGCACAGGTTTAAAACATGAAATCCTGTGACTGTGGAGGTTTTATGGGTCAATCCGTGTCTACACAGGCAAGACCCTCGCCTTTTTTTGTTTTCACTCGACGCACAGTCGAATTTCGCATCGCCGCGTGAACAATCAATCGCAGAATACGCACCGGGCACGTTTTAGTGAACAAGCAATCCGGCGACGCGACATGTTGTCACGTAATGTTTGCACTTACTGTTTGGTCATCGCAGCTGGACAGATAGACTTAAAACACGAAAACCGATACGCATTCCAAATTTACTAACCCGCAATAAACCACCCTTGGATAGTATCTCTGGAATTTGTGAGAAAATTGAAATCATATGAATGTAATGATCCCCATGAACAAATTAAGAGCTTACGGGAGAGGGTCAGCAAACTACCCGGTAAAGTAAGCTGAGTGTTTAGTTAACAAACGTTGGCTGCTGGATTTTACCGAATCTTCCCCGATGTTATCAATACGTGGGGGTAATAATAGAATTCTGCAATAACAGCGAATTTCGTAGGGAATGCGGGTGTGTGGTAATAAAGGTTTATTTGTCCAGCTTTATTTGATTTTCCAAAAATGTAATGTTACGATAATTATGTGAGAAGTGAAGTAAATATTTAAATTTCATCAATATATATATAAAAATGAATTGCTGTTCGTTAGTCTCGCTAAAACTCGAGAACGGCTGAACGGATTTATCTTATCTTGGTCTTGAATTATTCGTGGAGGTCTAGGGAAGGTTTAAAAGGTGAGAAAAATTCGAATAATTGCCGGGAAAATCCTCAAAACAGCTCTTTTCTATAGAATAAAATTTGACATTGAGATTCAATCATAGTTATAGTTAAATAGTTGAATTCGAGATGGCGCGCTGAAGTGCATTATTGACAAAACTTTATATAATTAATTTCTTTAAATTAAAATTGCTAATCTTATTGATAGAATTGACTCTTACTACGAGTATGTCTAGAACAAGAGAGTAAAAACGAATTACATTTTTATTAAACACTGCCGGAACGAAGTCGCGGGCAACAGCTAGTGAAATATAAAAATAAAATTTAATGTTTTGTGACTTAATTTTGCACGTTTGAATTCAAGGTGACTTTGTAATAGAATTTAATGTAAGTTAGTCTATTTTACGCCAATAACTTATTTTTATCATTTGGTTATTCAATCAATACGCAATATAAAATTCAAACGCGAAATGTGTTCCCTAGAAATTTAAAAATAAATATACCACTCTGGAAGTTTGCATTTCCAGTTTATTTTGAAACGAGTTGAATACATCCCAGCCCGCCCGCCGCTATAAAACTTTTAATGCGGTTTTGCGACTACGATTATTAAAACTTATAAATAGCCGCAGAAGTGAAATTGCAGAAATCACGTTCTCGAATAACTTAGAAATCACCTCACGACAAACATTAATCTACATCTTCTAGTGACGAAAGATTAGTTTTATATACAATAACATTTTCTCTCGCATGCAACACACGCCTATCACCTTAGCGCAGCGCAGGTCCAAGTTCCGACTCTCTCGGCGTGCATAGCGCGCAATCAAACCACGCTACACACACAAAAACAACACACAAGCGTGTTTGATCGAGTCACGGCTCGCGGCGTTGACTCACCTGTTAATGTGACGGTGTATAGAACCAAACGCAGCGTCGGCGTGCACCTCATTGTGATTGAAAGAGTTTATCGCACCTCTGGCACTAACCACCCACACACTCAGTATCCAAAATCAGAAGATTCGCACTCTGATATCGCAAAGAGTTTTCGTACGATGTGCGCGCAAGTTGAGAAATCAGTCGAGGACACAGCACAAGCATGCGAAGAATACGACGCGCAACGGACGACTGAGAGGCAACACACGCGACACGCACAGCAAGCGAGGCGCGCGGCGAGAGTCGACCGCTAGCAACTTTCCTAACCGGAGCCGACCGAAGTGGTTCGGCTACAATCGACCGGGCATGAACACGCAGGTGGCGGACACCTGTTTGTTTCGAATGCATTCAGTCTATTTGCAACATTAGTTTAAAAACGTACACTATTACACAAAAATACAATTTGTAATCAAAACATACATCATAGAGTTGGTACAAAATAAATTAAAATGTGTATTTGTATTCACATGAAAAGGTGATCAATTCGTGAATATTTATTGTTTGTTGAATATTGGGTGTGTAAGTGGTTGCATATGTTAAATTTATTAACACACCACAACAAAAATAACTTTTAAACCGGATTTAACTTATTTAAATTATCGATTTAAGTGAATGATTTGAATATTGAATACATTACGAGTTAAGATCTCGAAAGATTGCAAGTGTAGGTGCTGGCATTCCAAGCCGAAATGGCTGGAAAGCGCTGAAACGCTGGAACTTGATGAAAGTGTAATGTGAAGTTCGCAACATTCAAAGTAGTCATAATAGCCGCGATCCTGCGATGCCAAGCGGGCGGTATGAGGGTTTTAGGCTGGTGTTCAGCTTAGTTTTAGCGTTTAGCAGTTTAGCATTTTCGAGCCGACGTTAGCCCATCAGGGAATATTCACTCAACTTCAAGCATTTCACTTCACACAAATGAGGACAGAATAAAATGGAATATTTCTAAGTCAGCTTAAAACAAAATTTTTGTATTCTAAAACTAAAAAATATTTTTTAGATTTTTACGATGCGTAAACTTCAAATAATTAACTTGATTTAATATCAAGTGATATATAAAACCGAATAAACATGATTCAAGATCATTTCCAAGAAGTTTTAGTTCCTTGTTCTGGATAATGTTAAATCAACACGCCAACGATGAGATAGTCCCGATGTTGAACCTCGATGCCTTGCTAATGCAACAAATCTCCGTCTGTGAGTCAGCTTTAGCTCAAAGCGAGTTGTCGAACTTGTAGAATGTAGACTGTAGACAAAGCGTCGACGGCGCCGCGACGCCGCCGCCCGAGTACAAACTCGAGAAGAGTACACACCGAGCAGACATCCGAAGCACGCACTTTCGTGTTCAAACACGTGATAATGCTCGTAATCGTAGTGCTAATAAGAAAGTTAACAGTTTACAATCGAATCCAACTCAGATTGCCAGTCGTATTTAAAGCAATCATCGCAAATATTTTGATTTTCTAAATTTCATTAATTCCGCTTCATTCGTGGCATGACATAAAGACGATGGGGATTTAGGGACGGCTCCCTAAATGCAATTGCACACGTCATAAAATTCACAATCAATTTAACCAGTCTCCAAGTTTCTCACAAACCTCATCTGCGTTGAATTCGTAGCTATTTTGAGAGTTTCTGTCAGTGCGTTTGCGTTTACGAATGCACGACATGAGGGAAACGCTATTTTCTAGGGTAGGCGATATGCACGACCAATCTAATTCGTAAATTCGTATGTACCTTCAACTATATCACTGATTCCGATCATGTCTCATTCTTGAAAATTTTTTTTTGCATTTTTTAACTTTTGAAACAATTTACGACTTCACGATGATAAAATATTGTTGTTAAAGATGATATCATACATTTTACTAAAAAATACTCATAAAAAATGCTAAAACTGTAATTTTAAAGCTTTGCTTTGCTTTCATTCCGCATTACCCCATCCCCTAAATTGCATAAACACAGATTCGAGCTATCAAAACGCTGTCTACAGATATAGCCAGTCAGATGTGCAGATATGACGCACAAATGTTCCGAATGTTCTCCGAGTGTAATTCGCAATTCGTTCCGTGCGCCGTGTTTCGCCGATCGATTTGATCGGCCATATAACAATTTCGCATTTTCGCATCTCGCAGCGCATCGATATTAACATTCGCACACGCTGGAGTACGAAGGGAAGATAATTCCAAACCGGGATGGAGCAGTTTATAAGTAATTCGGCACGGATCGTCGAATTCAAGCACGAATTTCAGAGCGCATCGATAAGAGCCATCAAATCAACGCACACAAAGCCGATTTTCGTTTATCTCAACACAAACTGCTAACTGAAACATAAAATATAAAATTATTTTCATCATTTTCAGTTTCATCACGCCAAAAATAAATAAATATACATTTAATCTATTATTTTCCAATTACAGCAAGTAATTGCAGCGTTGTGCAAAGCGTAAAGCGCTTTCAAACACATTTTAAACGTTTCTGAAGTACGTGTACGCGAATACGCGTTAAAAAGCTACGAATTGCGATTCTGCAAATACTCTGCACTCGTTTGAAATTCGTTAATTGCGTTAATTGATCTCTTCGCTAGGACCCAAAGACTTATGCGCGCGAATTTAGCGCTTTAATTACCACCTGTCTGTTATCAAGTGTTTTTAGGAGCGTAATTATCAGCTACACCTCTTCTAGCGATACAGCGCGATGAGAAGACTCCATTGGGAAACGCGCACGAAAATTATACGCATGTTAATTGCTTGTTGAACATTAGATGATAAAGAAAAAGAGTAATTAGGTTAAAACATTATGGTTAATTTAAGAAGATAAACAGCTATTCACTTTTAAAAACGTCGAATTACTGCGCATGCGCAATAGCACCAAATTAATGTATATTGAACTCGCACGTGTGCGTCATGTGTCAATGACATGTCTTTATATAATAAAGAAATAGAGGAGTCTGAGATTAGATTTCGGGGTTTTTTTGTTGTGACATGATAATAAAACCGACTTTGACTGGATGAAGAGTCATCCTGATACATATACAATATATTATACACACTTGCCGGCTCTTATCCGGCCATCTTTTCCCATGCTTCACGCGTTGTGTGCCCATGTTACAAGTCCATATAATCCTAATCGGATGGCTTGTTACACACAAGCTGACAACAGGACAACACAACAGGGTGCAACAACAGAGCGATGGCGATAGTTGGCGCGTGATATAATTGTTGTAGTCGTGGCGGGCTTCGTCGCGTCGCTAACTTCGGCTGCATATTGCCAAAGCACAAACCATGGTTTACTTAACGCCCTTTTGAGGGATTGTGCGGCTCGTGCCTTTTGTGCACGCGGCCATTCACGCCACTGATGCAACACAACTATTCGGTGGTTGTTTACCCCAATTTCCGATTTATATACATCACAATGTGACTTTGCTTTCAATGGTGATGTGTATAAACTGAAACTTAATATTTTATAACTTTTTAAGTTTTTCTGAAATTTATTTGAGAGGAAAATAAATTTTTTGGATGAAAAATTGTCTGGATTTTGATAAAGCAATTTACGTTGGCCTTTGGTGAACTGCATCGGGTATAAGGGTTCATGCGACCCTCATTTTTCTCTAATGCTTTAATTGCATGTGCGTAAACACACGCCACGCTATTATTATCCGCCTGCGCATATGTCCATCTCAGGACCGGCGAAATCCTCATCCGCCCTCAGCGTCATACCCACGCGGGGCACACGCACACACTCCGAACGGCGTCGATGCTATTACTGACTGTTACAGTTTTAATGTGGATTTATGACCCATCGGCCCGTCGTGAGGCACAAAATTTATATGCCTTGTCGATGTGACGTTACATTCGATATTTTGCTATGGTCTACATTTCATGCACTTGTATATTCTGCTCATAATATTCGTGTTTATAAAACACTAGCTTTAACCCGCGGCTTCGCTCGCGAATATCTAAAATAATGAAGTTGCTTCCGTACGCGTGTGTAGTAACAGAAGAAGTAACAATGAAGTAGAATGGCGGGAAGTTTAAAATGACTGAAAGTATAGTCTATGGAAGTATAGTGTACAGTCTCCATAGTGTAGTCAATTGGATTTGATGTTGACGTAGCTGTACTTGCAATCGACAGTTTGTTTGTGGAAAATGATTATACCTGATTAAATTTGTTTTCATTACCGTCCATTTCATATCACTCATCCACTAGTGTTTATGTTTTATAACTCTGTCAATGTCTGCCATTCTTTGACTGTATTACAAAATCCAATTTTGCTCACATCGTCAAATTAAATTGATCAACACTACAACTGTGTTGCTTTCATCAGCAAATTGAACTAATAATTGCCTGCAAAACTCCATTTCATTTAGCATCAATCTATTTTTGATTAAACAAACACAAAAGTTTTAGTTTTAGTTGTTGAATGTAGTTAAGATTTATCTCTTGATACAGCGTATCTTAACTATAGTCTTTGATTAGTTGTTGATCTATGATATAACATCTAAATTATGTTCCGCTGTCGTTTTAGTTAGGGGATGAAAACATTCAGCACTTGCAGATGTAGAAAATAGTGTGTAATGTAATATATAACCGAACGTGATTGTAGGAGGGCGCATTAGGTATAATCGAGTGATTCCATTTCTCATTTACTAAATGCATTAGAAAATTGCCTTTTTTAGCTTTGTAACTCAGACGGAACTATAAGTGATAGCAACAAAACCCTTGTCTTGTGAAATATACTAAATAAATTTACAATAAAACTTAAAATAATGTTGAAATCACTTTAATATTACATAGTTTTATAGTACATATGAAATTCGTGTGCATTTAGCTTTCAGCTGACCGTAACTGGACATAGGCAACTAAACATACATAACGTACACGTAATGTAGAGAAAACTGAACAAAAATTAGTTTTCAGTTGAAAATACGATGTATCCAAGCACAACAAAATATTCTACCAACAATTCTGTAAGTAAAACATAAATGCTTTTAACAATATTTGTATAAGAGTTAGTGTAATGCAATAAAACGATTTAAGGGTGTGACATGAGCATTTGTTGCACTTGATACACAAAATGAACATAATGCACAAATGTTCACTTTGGCAAAAGTGGTGCAAAACTAAACAAACAAAACCAACCGCACCATAAGAACATAAAAAATATTTTGTGGAGACACTTAAAATGTAACACATGTCACATTTTTAGTTAGCAATAGAAGTATTGCACTAATAACTTATTTTTTTATATTTTTATTAGAATTGGATAATATTTCTCATACAAATTTTGCAAATCAAAACATTTTTAATCCTAAAAGTAGAATTAAAAGCTTCGATGTTTTCATATGCTATTTGGTTTTAATTAAATATAATTATCCAAACATAAATAATTAACCCCGCATGAATATTATCATGATATTGATAAATTGATTATTCGCAACAAAATAATACCTAGTTATTTGTAGTTTATTTAATCTGCAGTAATATTGGAATCTAAAAATTAAAAACAGCTTTCAAAGGGTTTTCAAAACCTTTCTTAAAGTAATTTCCTAAAGTACACTAATAAATATTCAACGTCCAACTCATAACTTAATTGATGTCATTTTAAAATGGATTAAAATGCATTTACCCTAACCCTTAATAACCTCCTCCAGCACCTAAATAAATACGCAACAAAAACGTTCCGCATTCATAAATTTCACTTTTGTATTACCTACTCGGTATCACTATTATACAGCGGCACATTCCACCCCTCACCCCTCATGCCCAAAATGTTTCAATAGCGTCAATCTATTCATAACGCGAAGTGGAGATCCGTTTCTGTTACGTAAACATGATTAACACGGAGCACTTTCGTTGATTTCGCAACATGTGCACAATAAGGGGTTGGTGATAAGGGTAGCAATGCGCACGTCTCCATTCGTCTGTAATAAGCTTAATAACTGCGTCGCGCTTCGTGATATTCTGATGTTTTATTAAATAAATACGTTTAGCCTTTATTATGAATTCATCCCTCTCAACACGCATACGTATTTTAAATCAACACCACCGCCATTGGGGAGTGTGTGTGCCTGTGTAGTAAAACTCGAACGCATAAGCAAACTAAACGTTGGATTATGTTATGAGACGAGTCACGAGCGTAGAGATGTATAAAAGTACAGTTGAAATTTAATATCACGAACATTTTCGGTGGTGAGTGGCGCATGGTGAATGAGGTGAATATATTTAACCGCGAACCGAGTCAACCGAATATCATATTAAGTATATGATCGGGGAAGAAAGTCTTTATTTAGGGCAAGGGTTGCCAAACGCATGAAAACTACCCTTAAATTTTTGATAAAACGTATTATAAAGACTTAGTAAATATTTAAAAACATTGTGAACTAAATACCATTGAAAGTTTTGTTTCAATAGTTGAAAATTGAGGTTAAATTTATTTTTAAGCTTTGAAATTAAAGTTTTGTAGGTTGGGTAGACTACATATTTAATTTTCAATTATTAATATTAAATTTTCGGTGCGTCTCACCTTTAAATATGAACTGTTGACAAAGGGGATGAAAGAGATATAAGCAAGTTATTTAAAATATCAAGATTTAAGATCGTGCTGCTGTTGGCGCCGCAGGGGCAACAAAGTGGTATTTCTCATCACCGCGCCGCCATCAACCCCTATCATCCCTTGTTCATTTTCGGCAACAAACGGAGCGTGGCCAGTTTGTCACGGGCGTTTTAAACGTGGAATAATTCATTATGCTAAGTGCTTGGTGTTGTTAAATTACTATTAACTTTTAATTTTAATTTTAATTAATTGAATTGCACCATTTTACATTTAAATTAAGATTAGCAGTTGACCATAGAAACAAAGTTGAAAATTTTAAATGTCGATTACCTGCGTTGACAATTTACAATTTGCTTCTAGTTTGCACGTTGTAAAGATAATAATTCAATTGAAGGTTTTATATTTTACAACTTTTATATTATACGATAGACATGATACGCTTTAAAAACCTATTTTAAGTTAGGCAACCCAACATACACTTTAGTTATATTCTGTCCTGCAAAAATTTCAGTTTTCACGTCAAAATAAACCGGAAGTTCATCAGTGTTTACGACTGTGGTATAATATCTAATCTCTTTATAATCTCTAAATTAATATTTGCATTTATTATGTTATTAAACAAAATGTATGTAATTTAAATAATTGGATACAATTTTGTTTTTCCAAATAAAAGAAAAACTTCCTTTCATTCGCTATTCATGAATAAATATGCACCGGAAATAACATATATATTATAAACTTAATCAAATTTGATCGCATTTAAAGCCAAACTTCACTGTGTGCTTACAGTTACAGCTGAACAAGATGTTCTTATTTTTGATCACTATATTTTTAATCAAAACATCACTTATCGTAAGTTATTCAAAAAACATAACTTTTAATTTATTAACATTGCGTATTTTAGTCTTGTGGTGTTTTTCGTGATGTAATCGACGACATATACTACGCGCAAAAGCTCTGTCACGATTTATACACCGACAATTCCGAATTACAAGCTTGTTTACATGAAGGTCTTATGGATAAACTTCATCTGCTTGATGCAACTGGTAGAAATATCCAACTGCCAAGAATGCATGCAATATATCGTCCAATTGCCACACAATGCGTTGAAATGTCTCAAACTTACTATCAAAATGAGTTTTCTCAAAAATTCCTACCTTGCTTCCTAGAACAAGCTGCTAAGTATTTTAGAGAGAAAGAATTGGAATGCGATCAAATGTATCCATTGGATGGTAATGACAGAACATTTGAAACAATGGAGGAAATGATTGAAAATAATAAAAACGTTGCGTGTCGATACAGTTGCGCTGCGGATATTAGGAGAATCTTTACAGAAAACGACGAGTTTAATCAGGACTCTCTGAGAATGAATTCGAATGTTCCGATTGATATACAAGAAGCAGCAGAATTGTGCTACGAGCAACACCAGCAAATTGACAGGTGTAAAAGGAGAGCTTTTAGGGTGAAATGTTTGCGAAAAGCGTATCAAGAGGCGCTGTATGCTAAAAATAAACCGGAAATCGTGGAAATTAACTTTGATGAAGGCGAAGTTTATCATTAATTAACTGAAGATGCAAATTACTACAACATAAACATTTAAAACTGTTAAATTGTGAAATTATTTGCTAATAAATCAATGCTTATTACTTATGTTGGAAACCATAGATTTTCTATTTATAAACAATGCATTATTATTTTGTTTTACAATTGTAAATCTATAAAATTAAGCATTGAACTCATTTTATATAAGTTTTTTATATTTTTAGAATACGTGCGGATGTCTGTATCAAAATTCATTTATACATATTTAAATGGAAGACGAAACTATTAGCACCGGTGAAGCAGTGCATTGCCTTTTTTATTTTATTTTTTACAACAAAAAAAATGAAAATAATACACTTATCATATTAATACTAATTAATGATCCGTGAACTGATAGCCACAGGTAAATTACATCTAACAATATGCATTAAAACGACCGGAAACAACAAATTTATAAGATTTTTCTAATACTAAATAAATTCAATGTAATTTATGGTTTGTTATCACTATTGGTGTGACATCGTACCAAACAAGATGAATCTTATTTCCATCACAATTTTGATACTACAAGCATTATTGACAGTAAGTTCTTATTATAAAATAAAATTAATCGTATTTGTCAACTTTGTTCAACATTGTAGAATTGCCATGTATTTCGTGATGTAATTCATGAAATTTTTGACGCACACAAAAATTGCTACAAAACAGACAGACTGAGACCAATGAGTTGCGAGGAAAATGTGTGCGTATTGCAAGAAGTACATCTCATAGATAATACCGGAAAGAACATCAACATGTCAAGGATGCACGCACAATATCGCCCTTTTGCAGAACTTTGCATCCAAGAGTCACAATCACATACGACTTCGACGTGCGATTTTTTTCACAAATTTGTGGAATGTTTTTGGGACAAAGTTGCACATTATCAAGGGGCTAAAGTTACTGATTGCGACACTAAGTATCCAATTGATCCTGCTGAACAGGATCACTTATTCGACATGTCAGAGAAAGCGTTTAAGACTCTAAAAAACTATGCATGCGCCTTTAGCTGCGTCAATGAAATTAATGAGATATATACAGAAAACGATGAATTCAATAAAAATTCTCTAAGACTCCATTCGAATTTACCGATTGATGTGGAAAAGGAGGCTGAAAATTGCTACAGGAAACATCAGCAAAAAAATAAATGTCAAAGAAGGGCCAATAGAGCTGCGTGCTTAAACAGGAAATATGAGAAAGTTCTTGAAGCTTCAAATATAACCGGATATGAGAATTTAGTTGATGAAATTTATGACTGATTGTAAAAAACGTTGTTGCTCATAACCAATATCTAAATTAATTAAATAAATATGCAATTTTAAGACTTTTGTCTTTTTTTATTAAATTATCTCTTATTTTGGGAGTTTTTTTTTAATTTTTGATTATTTTGTTGATTAAAATTGCAATAATTAACAAATTAAACAGAAATAAAACACCTTGAGTAATTAATACCAAAAGTGCATTATATTACGTTATAAACCGAGAAACGTGTGTCACGTCACGCTAGTACATTCATTATTAAATGATGTGTAATATAAAAATTTACATAAAATAAAAATGTACCGGAAATAATAAAAATGTGAAAAGTGTAAATAAATAGATTGAAATCCACAGCTGATGATCACTTTTGCATTGAACTGCATCAAATACAGCATGAATCTCCTTTTAATATCATTCTTGTCAATTCAAGCATTATTTGCTGTAAGTTACCTACATTAAATTAATATAATTAATAATTATTTATAATAATAATTAATTATCTAGCGTTTATTATTTCAGCGCGCACATTTGGGAGTGTTTCGTGATATACAGAAAGAAATTTACGAAGCACAAGACGTTTGCTACAAAGGGCGTCATAGAAACGTGCCTTGTGACCAAGATGAGTGCGTTATGAAGAAAATATACCTATTGGATAACACTGGAATGAACGTCAATATGTCAAGGATGCACGCATCATACCGTTCTGTTGCTACCGAATGCATCAAGGAAGCACAATCGTCTTCCACATGTGAATTTTCGGGCAAATTTATTCAGTGCTTTGTGAAGCGTAACTCTGATTCTATATCGAAACACTACGATTCATGCCAAATGAAATACCCGATAGATCGTAGTGGCGAGGTCCCGCTTGATATGTCAGAGGAATCCTTTAAAAAATTAACCAATTATGCATGTCTCATTGAGTGCAACTATGATACACAAAAACTATTTACAGAAAACGACGATTTTAATATAGATTTGTTGAGGCTTCATTCGAATCTACCGATTGATGTGGTAAAGGAGGCCGAAAATTGTTGGAAACAACATCAGCAGGAAGACAAATGTCAAAGGAGAGCCAACAGGATTTCGTGTTTATCTGGAAAGTATCATGGTGCAAATAAAAATCCAGATTTGATACCGTTTGAGACTTTGGTTAATGAAATTTACGAGTAAAGTGATAATAATTTTTAAAAGATTGTCATGTATCCGCAATGAATAACAACATTCAAAGAATAAATTGAAATATCAAGTATCAATATATGCAACACACAATACACCGGCATGTGAAATAATTGTTTCATTCTTATAATGCATAATGCATGATATATAAAAATGTCTTGAATTATTCGTGGAGGTCTAGGGAAGGTTTTAAAGGTGAGAAAAATTCGAATAATTGCCGGGAAAATCCTCAAAACAGCTCTTTTCTATAGAATAAAATTTGACATTGAGATTCAATCGTAGTTAGTTATAGTTTAATAGTTGAATTCGAGATGGCGCGCTGAAGTGCATTATTGACAAAACTTTATATAATTAATTTCTTTAAATTAAAATTGCTAATCTTATTGATAGAATTGACTCTTACTACGAGTATGTCTTGAACAAGAGAGTAAAAACGAATTACATTTTTATTAAATACTGCCGGAACAAAGTCGCGGGCAACAGCTAGTGCATGATAAAAAAAGATTCGCGCAAAAATAGAAGAATAATTGTTTTGAGAATTACAATATAATGCTTGCAAAATATAAATATTTTATGATTCATAATGTATGTCTTTCAAAAGACGAATAATTGCTCAATAAAATTAAAATTGCACTTTTATTTCAAGCAGGTCAACTTAATTTTTATTTTCAAACACCATCCAAACCATGCCAAGCACTTTTTTTTTATCAAATAAGCAATATCAGTGAATGTTTAATACTTCAACACCAATGTCGTCGTTTTGCATCAATTTACAATACATTTTAAACTATTTTAATTGTAAATTCAAAACAGCACTCATTACCATTATCCTTCTTCAACAAACACTTGACATTGTATTTGCTTGCAGGAAATAATTCTCAATCGTTAAATTGTACGAAAATGAATTCGTCTGTCCAGAAACAGTGGGGCAGGTCGTTGAGTGACAACCATCAGTATCCATTCCCGGCAGAGGAATATCAATATTGAAACTGTTTACCCAATATAAACGAGCTTCCAACTGATCAGCAACAAAATCCGGTTCAAACTCGAATTGCAATTGACCAGTAGCGCCTTTCTTGATTTTACAGGGATTCTTCTTCGAAACATTAGGGCAAGGCGATAAGCTCACGGATTTCACGCCGCAGTTAACAGATTTATCTTTACCTAAAAAGATAAAATTAGATTTATTGCGGAAATGTACATATAAAAAATGTGTGATGAGTAATGTGATTGTTGACCGCATGCTGTTAATTAAAATGCGCTCAGTGTTGATTCGTGCGGGTGCTGGCAATGGATTTAGATTTAATGGAGATAACTAGCATGACTTCCTTTCAAACGTGTTGTAGTGTAGAATAAATTACAGCAATCATCACTCTAACGCGTACTTTACGTAATTTAAACAAAAAACTTAAAATTCCGAAAACTGTTATCGCAGTGAAAACGATAGTACAAACAGCATAGTGGCAAAAACATCAACACAATATCCAATTGCATATATACAGAGCGTATAAAAACATATATTTAACTAAAATTGATAAATAAACATTTATCTTACCACATTGCGAGAAGTCGATGTTTTCAGCAGCGACCACAAACACGAACGCCAATAAAACCACAAAGCGAAACATTTTGCCCGAAAACACACCTGAAATTATTAATAAATTTAACAAATCGCCTCGGATGCCTCAATTAATTAGTATGGTTTACCCTAGTCGTGGTTTTACAGAAATACTGAGTTATTGCCACTTGCGTTCACTTCGGAAGTCGACTCGCGAATATCGTCCGATCGCGCAATCTTTTCCGAGCCAGACCCAAGACCTTCGAACCCACCGCACACCACAAAGCCGCTTATTGTTTGCTGGTATTGTTAAGCGCATTATTCAGGTTTGGGATATCCGATACGTCTATAATGTATGTGCGGACTTCTGTTGCTAATTTGTTTGCAATAGATAAGCAAAATAATGGAACATTTTACACATATTTATATTTATTTTATTATCGGCACTAATCTAATATGCAAACAAAGAATCTCGAAATTATTTAGTAATTTTAATTCGGTAAATAAAACAGCATTGTTGAGTCTCCTCATCGTTACCCTTAAGCACCCATTTGACGTCATAGGTACTCAATGGGAAATAAGTTGCGATTTCTAAATCATATCTATATGTTTGTTTCACTCCTGAAACAGATGGACAAGTCGTTGTTTTGCATGCGTTTGTTTCCATTCCAGCCAGAGGTAGATCCATGAATCCATTGGGCCAGTACATCTGTACGTGCATGCCCTCTGTGACGAACTCTGGTGTAAAGTCAACTTCAATAGACGCGGTTTTTTTCTTTTGGAATTTGCAGGGCTGAGGAGGATCTTTCAGTGCTTCTTTGCAAGGTGTGATTCTGGCTTCGTTTACCACACAGTTCTTGACTTCGTCAGGGCCTTAAAATTCATCATTAGAATTAATTATTAGAAATAAAATTGTAAAAATACACTTACTGCATGAGTGTCTAGAGACTATTTCTCCATCGACCTGAGAATGAGAATGGGAAAAAGCGAGCACAGCGCAAATAAAAACGAAAAATTTCATTTTAAAATTTTTATGGAGTTGAAGACGTACTAGGAAGAAAACTAGTCGGCAGTCGACTGAGACGAATGTTGAAACAGATCGGTCCGAACGAAAGAAAACCTCGCATGAGGGTCAAATGTCATCAAATGATAAGATAAGTAATTGTGTCGTCGTATTCGCATTGTGTGCGAAACTGTTTACTTAATAAATTGTTCACTACATAAAATATTTTCTATTTATTTTATCCTTCATTGATTAGATTCTTGAGATTTCGATTATTTCTTGGTATCAAGCAATAATTTTAATTACGAATCAAAAAATAACGTAAAAATCGCGTTGATAAACTTTGTTTGAAATTCAATTTATTAAATGCTTGCTTCATTCGCGTTTAATGAATCTCGTGACTAAAATGTCTTTTAGCGCACTTGATTCTTAATATATTATTAATAAAGTACGTCCAAACCGTATATGACAAATTAATCACATGGGCGTTAAATATCGCTTCCATGTTTACGCCGAGGTAATTAAATTATGAGTTTGACTAAGGTATTTAACCTTACATTTCCTACTAGTGTGCAAAGTCCCTTCGTAGTTTAAAAACAATTATTAAAGACAATAAACCCACATCAAAACATGGAAATGGATATAGAAGAAAACATAACTTGCACATCTCCCGAGTTGCAAGAATTTACGCCGTCAACCCTTTCGAGTGTGCTTCCTGCACATTCAGAAAGACAATATAATAAAGCCTATGATACTTTTAAGAGCTGGCAAGAACAATCACACATGGAAGACATATCAGAGAGTGTTTTATTGGCATATTTCACATCACTGTCACAGAAAATGAAACCATCATCTTTATGGGCTATTTATTCTATGTTAAGAAGGACAATTTATCTAAACGACAAGGTTGACATATGCAGTTATACCATCCTTCGAGCATATTTGAAAACACAAAATGTTGGATACAAACCACAGGTGTATAGAGTCCTTTCTGCTAATCACATCAAGGAATTTTTAGCATCTGCACCTGATTTTATTTATTTATTTACCAAGGTTGGTGTAATATTTGGCATTATGGGTGATTGCCGAAGGGAGGAATTTCTGAAAATTGAAAACAACCATGTCACAGATGTCAATACAGCTTTAATAGTCAATATTCCAAATACAAGAACAAACACTGGACGACAATTTGTCGTTGGAGATGACTATTACCAAATTTGTAAAAAATATATGGCGCTGCGACCGGCTAAGGCGACTTGTACTCGTTTTTTTCTGAATTATCAAAAGGGAAAATGTACACAGCAACCAGTAGGTATTAATAAATTTGGACATCTCCCGCGAGTAGTGGCTGAATTCCTCAAACTACCCGAACCACAATTGTATACTGGCAATACTCTAAGAAAGACATCAGAAACTTTGTTGGCAGACTCAGGTGCAGATATAACAGGGCTGAAAAAACGTATGAGAAAAAACCGGAAGCCAATAACAATTCCTCAAAGTTTAAATAATAAAGTACACACTGAAAATACTAGTATAGGGAATATAGATTCATCAACAAATGAAGAAGCTACATATAATGATGAAACTATGTACAATGATGATGCTACATTCAATGACGAAACTCCCTATAATGATGAAGCTACATATAGTGACGAAGCTACGTGTAGTGACAACGCCAACTTCAACAAAAATGAAGTTACTGAAGCAACTACCTCTGCAACTACTATAAACATAAATGAGCACCTAGTTCAAAACAATGTAGAGAACTACAGCACCCATTCAGGACCAATTTCAATTTCATTTACAAATTGCAACAACTTATCCAATTTAACATTTAATATTTATATCCACAAATAGACTGTTTGCTATTTTATTTTAATTTGATTCTTTGCAATAAATATTTTAAATATAATTATATTGTTGCTTGTAATTGGACTATAATTGTCGTTTCATTTTTTTTCTGGACTTTCTACTTTGTTATCAGTTCTATGATAATGATTCATAATAATAAAAATGTACATATAAAGCATATGCAGTGATTATCTATCTCTTAATGAAATACTCAGCACTGTTAGGTCAGATAATTTGGTACTTGATGAGATATAAGTCACTTCCAGCCATGAATTCAATTTTGAATGATATTCAAGGCAAAAATAAAGCTTTGATTTGAAATAATAAGCTTTAAAATTACTTTATATTAGTACAGTCCATATTCACAACATGAAAAGAAAAACCAAGGCCATACATCTGCATTGCAGTAATTATTTCAAACTCTGTCCTATTAAATTATTGATAATGTAAGTAAACCAGCACAAGTTATCATGAGTTAAATATATGCTTTTGTTTCCTGGCTTAATCTAAATCCTCAGGTCTAACAGGATGTGCCAGAGGAACAACTGATTTCTGATTTACATCTCTTGCACAGGCTTTCCTCATATCTATAAAACATTATATAATTACAAATTGTAATAAACAATTAAAGTACATATAGAATCTTACCATAGGCATCTTCATCTGGATCCCCAGAGTAATACTCCAGTACTGTTCGATACACAATATACCCAAGATTTTTATACATATTTATAGCTACCTTATTGCTGACTCTCACAAATAAGTCAACAAAGTAAGCATTCTTCTTTTCACTGACTTCCTCTAGAAAATTCATGAGTGAAGCAGCCAAACCAAGCCTTCTGAAGTCAGGAGCAACTGTGAGTGCTGTGACATGCCCATGCCAGTTATCACCATGGCCTTCTGCTTTACCCATAATGTAACCCATTATTTCCCCACTGGGAGACTCTGCCACTTGAAAGTATTCAGGCCAGTGGGCCAGGTATTGCATGTAGAATGATAAGCCATAAGTTTCAGTTAATGGATCCAGGTTACTGCATGAAACAAAGATTAATTTTTAAGATGAATGTAGTTTGTGTCTACTTACACATTGTTGAATTTGTACATATCATCACATGTAAAAGGTCTTAAAGTTGTCATTTTGTTACTTATTGCAATGAATATTTAATTTAAAATAGCAGCAGAAGGAGATTGAACAATTTTTACTTATTTTAACCAATAAATTTGAAACTTGAATTTGATCATAGTGTGTTTATTGGGTGTTTATATTACTGGGTGGAAGATGGCGTCAGTATTGACACATATACGTATTTTTAAGTAGAATTATTGTATTCAGTCCCAGAATGAACGTATTTTTTTTAATCTCGAATTTTAAATGAAAATGACTTTTGCGGCTGAATACTTCAATATCTTTTTCATCAGTGAAAAATATTATTAAAAAAGAATCGTTTTACACAGTCGCTTGTTTTTCAAAATTTAAGTTGGCAACACTGGGCTACATGCCGGCTCAAGCTTAATATGGCTTTTGCGTTCGCGTGTGTTGCAGTTGTTTATGAGTGTCGTAACTTTGTCCATTATTTTGCCCGTTATCGTTTGTTCATCCATCCGCCAGTGAGAAAATTCTGCCAGAGCTGATCTATCAATCCGAAGGTGAAGAATTCTTTAACTTATTCATGTCCTAAGCTATAAAATATTCAGTTATTGCGTTCGCGGAGCACAACCATAGATATAACTTATAGATTACTCGTACTTGTATGATTGTGAGGACACATTCGCTTTGTTATCTTTGTTTTGTTGGTGCATTCAGGTCATATCGTATCTTAAGGTGTTGTTTTGATAACGCGAGTCTTGTGTTATAGTGAATATGTAGTTTAAAAGATTTTAAATGTGTTTTAAACCGCATCTAAATCTGAATTTTCGTCACACGCCAAAACCTTCATGAAAATTTTATTACTTTCATTTATGAATACGTAATCCATTGTATAGTTTAAAAATATTTATTTATTAGATTTCTACGTGATTTTTACCGGATTAAATTAAATTTTTAGCGTTTGTCAATCTGACGCCACAGCGAAATGACAGGTCCGCAAGAAATTACAGTACGAAATTACAGTTTTTACTAAAGTTAGTAGTTTTGGTTCCCATCACTGGATGGCGCTAGGTTTAAGTCGGTATGCTACTTTCTTCATTGTCATTATGTCATACGCCGATAGATGGCGCTGCACACAACTTTTAAATTTATTTTAGTGTTCTATTTATTTTCAATCAGTCTTATTTTGTGCTTTGTTGTGGTGCGACTTTCGGCGGTTTTAAAGTTAGTTTTTCTTTGGGTGAACGAAGCTATTTAACATTTTCTGTATTGGTTATTTCTGTTTAATTCACCTATTTGCGCATGCATCATCCTAGAAGTTTTATTCATAGGCGTTTGTATTTACATTTAATCTTACGCCGGGTGACAACGAAAAATCTTATCTTGTTATTGATGTGAACATTTTTATCTATTTGCGTGCGGTGAATCTACAATCTTAAACTTGTGTATCCATCTCTAGTATTATTGTTTTTAAATATGATTGATTCTTGGTGAATATTATTGTTTAATTTATTAGTATTATTTTAATAATTAATTGTGATTTCATTTTAGTATTTTGACCATTCTGCGTTAAATTTACGTCCGAAGATCGGCTAACCGTTGAGGTGTCCAGCGTGTCCATTTTTGAATCATCTAAGGCTCACTGCAAAACTTGGTGTAGTACAGAAATTTTTACTTTTTTTTGGGCTGTAATTGTAAATTCTGTTTGCTAATTCTGTTTTATTTATAGGCGGCAGTTAACTTGGCACAACATGTCTTTTCATTACAATATCATATTTGTATACTTGTCCACTTTTATTATGATTAATTTCTATTTAATTTTAGAACTTGGAGCGTAAAGCACTGTGGTGGAATATACCACTCGAGAGACATTCGAAGTTATGTCATATCACCGGCATTGCTACGAAATTAACCAAAAGGACACCTACCAACTGATGGAGAGCGTTTCGACGGGATGCGATACCTCTATATTTTGTCGCCTATCTTGGAGTTACTTCTTGCGCCCACATATTATTTTTTAAACTAGTACAAATAATGCGCATAGGGAATCACACAAAAAAACATCCCTACTTATAAACCACGGACGCATTCATTTAGTTTATTTATTATTAGAATTGTATATATTTAGGGACCTTTGATAATTAACTTGATGAATGCTAGTGGAATGCAGTGTAACTTGCAGTGTAAACTCTTTATAACGATGCTCAAGAATTCTTTGTGTATAAATTTCTACATATAAATTTTCACGTTATTATAAAAACGGTTATTAAGAGATTACATTGTATTGCACATTTGAACGCCTCACGACTATTACTGTATCGCATTATTGTTTGTCGTGCTAATGGAGCGAGTTTGCGCTTATTATTTGTTGGAGGTAATACGCCGCACTGTTGTCTAGTTTTTTCTCGCGGACGGGGCGCCTTTAGAGGTGTCAAATTAAATTCTCCGTGGGGTTGTATTTGTTAGCGGTAGAAGTGACTCGATTCAGGGCACCTTACGGGGCTAGCGGTAAAAGTGACTCGTGTTCAGGGTACCATATGAACCCGTAATACCCGTAGTTATATTGATAGTTGTGTGTATACGCACTTGTACGCATTGCGCTAGGAATTGTAGTTTTTTTATTATAACACGCGAACGCGGCCTTACTTTAAGTTCGGAATAATTTTGTTAGATGCGGAATTGAATTGTGTATCTTCCTGTATCGAAATTTATTGCGAGAAAATTCCGTAACGCGAGTTATATTGATAGTTGTGTGTATACGCACTTGTACGCATTGCGCTAGGAATTGTAGTTTTTTTATTATAACACGCGAACGCGGCCTTACTTTAAGTTCGGAATAATTTTGTTAGATGCGGAATTGGTGGTATCTCCCCTCTTATAAAATTTGGTAGAAAATTCCGTAACGCAGGTTATATTTGATAGTTGTGTAAGCATACTTGTACGCATTGCCGCTAGGAATTGTAGTTTTTATTATATACGCGAACGCGAGTCTTACTAAGTTCGGAATAATTTTATTTAGATGCGGAATTGATTGTGGCATCTCCTTATCGGGAATTTATTGCGGAAAAGTTCCATGGCGCAAGTTATATTGACGCTTGATAGTTGTGTGGCGGCGAAATACGCTTGCTTGTACGCGTGCGCTAGGAATTGTGAAGTTTTTTTATTATATGCTTTCGCGCGACGCGCGGCCACTTGGCTAAAGTTCGGAATAATTTTGTTGGATACGGAATTGAATTGTGTATCTCCTGTATCAACGAAATTTGGCCACGAGGAAATTCCGGTAACAAGGTTATCGTGATAGTGGTGTTAAAAGCCTTTGCCGCAGCGCGCATTGCACGCTAAATTGCTGGATTTTATTATAACTTACGAACGCGGCTAACACAAGTTCGGAATAATTTTGGTGGATGCGGAATTGAATTGTGTATCCTCCCCTGTATCAGAAATTTATTGCGAGAAAGTTCACATGTACCAGTTATGTGATAGTTGTGTGTATACGCACTTGTACGCGATTGCGCTAAGATTGTAGTTTTTATTATAACCGCGAACGCGGTCTTGCGCTAAAGTTCGGAGATAAATTTTGTTAGATGCGGAGGTTGAATTGTGGCAGGCATCTCCCTGTATCAAAATTTATTGCGAGAAAATTTCCGTAACGCGAGTTATATTATTAGTTGATAATGTATACGCACTTGTACGCATTGCGCTGGGAATTGTAGTTTTTTTTTTATTATAACACGCGAACGCTTTGGTCTTACTTTAAGTTCCGGAATAAATTTTGTTAAGATGCGGAATTGGTGTGTATCTCCTGTATCGAAATTTATTGCGAGAAAATTCCGTAACGCAGTTATATTGATGAGTTCACGCGCGCGCGTGCGCGCTAGGGGTTGCTTAGTTTTAATATATAACACGCGAACGCAGCCTTACTTAAGTTCGGAATAATTTTGTTGGGTGGGAATTGGTGTGCTTGTCTCCTGTATCGAAATTTATTGCGAGAAATTCCATCAACGCGAGTTATATTGATGGTTATTATTGTATGCGCGCGGCGCGTGCGCTAGGAATTGTAGTTTTTAATATAACACGCGAACGCGGCCTGCTTTAAGTTCGGAATAATTTTGTTGGATGCACGGAGTTGAATTGTGGCATCTCCTGTATCGAAATTTATTGCGAAAATTCCGTAATAACGCACAAGGTTATATTGATAGTTATTGTATGCACGCGCTTGTACGTGCGCTAGGGTTGTAGTTTTATTATGTACTTACGCAACTACTTGTTGGCCTTACGCTTAAGTTCGGAATGATTTTTTGTTAGATGCGGAATTGGATTGTGTATCTCCTGTATCAGGGGAATTTATTGCGAAGATTCCGGCTTGCGAGTTATATTGATAGTTGTGTGTATACGCGCGCGCATTGCGCTAAGGAATTTGTAGTTTTTTGTTATAACGCGCTTGAGCGCGAGTTCTTACTTTAAGTTCAGGAATAATTTTGTTTAGATTGCAGATTGAATTACAGTATCTCCCTGACATCGAAATTTGTGCGCGCGAAGGTTCCGTAACGCGAGTTATATTGATGATTGTGTACATACGCACTTGTACGCATTGCGCTAGGAATTGCTGGTTTTTTATTATAACGCGTGAACGCGGTCTTATTTTAAATGGAATAATTTTGTTGGATGCATGATTGAATTCCAGTATCTCCTGTATCGAAATTTATTCGAGAAAATTCCGTAACGCGGAGGTTATATATTGATAGTTAATGTATACACGCGCCTTGTACTCGTTGCATACGTTATGGATTTTTATTATAACACGTGAACGCGGATACTTATTTTAAGTGCGGAATAATTTGTTAGATGCGGGTTGAATTGTGTATGTCCCTGTATCGAAATTTATTGCGAAATTCCGTAACGCGAAGGTTATAAATTGATAGTTAAGTATTATACGCGCCTTGTACTCCGTGCGCTGGGTGTAGTTTTTATTATAACACGTGAACGCGGTCTTATTTTAGGTGCAGACCATTTTTGTTAGATGCGGAATTGGTGTGTATCTCCTGTCGGGAATTTGTGCGGAAAATTCCATAACATGAGTTATATTGATAGATGTCAGTAGCCTTTATACGCACTTGTACGCATTGCGCGCTTTAGGAATTGTAGTTTTTATTTATAACACGCGAGCAGTCTTACGCTAAAATGTTAGGAAATGTTAGAGGTGCGCGTATTACAGGGGACGATTTACTTTCAGGATTTAAGGCTGTCTATATTTTCGATTTTAAATAAATATATATGGTTTTAATGTTGCTATTAAGCGCCAATGTAATATTATATGCTTCTTCATATCTCTTTCTGGTTTCCCGTTACCGTTTGGGATTGTTGTCTGCAAACATATTCCATCTGCAAGTGCGATCGAGCATTAAGCCACAATATATAGCTATTGTTTGCGATAAATTTATTTGTTTTTAAAAATTGATTAAAGTAGAAACACATAAATAGAAGAATCAAAATAACAATAATAAAACACTCGGTGGTCAGTGGGCATTACTCCTGCTGGCATGCTAGGAGACACGGATGGAATCTCCAAATTGTGAAGGCATTTTTCTCAAATATAAAATATCAGTGATTTGGGTTGCATATATGAATGCAACGGAATATAAGAAAGTGGAATACAAAGTGAGAGAAGAGGCAATAAGAGTAAGAAAGAGTGAGTAAGTAGAGAAACGGAGAACAAGAGAAATAGAGGAGAAGTAGAAAGAAGGAATAGCAGAAAAGTAGAGGCCAGAAGGAAGAGCAGGTAGAGAAAGAGGAGGAGATAGAAAGAGAACAGGAGTGGATAGAAGTTTTAAATTTTGGCACGTGTCGTTATAAGACAGTCTACGGTCTCGATCTCCCCAGAGCGCCTCCGGCGCTCTGGTCGATCACTCCAACAACTTCGATCAATCCATTGCTCCAGGCACATCCTACAGCTGCAGTATTCTGCGCTTCATCCCGAAATTATCAAGAGCATATCAATTTTACTGGTAGAGTTGTCCACAGGTAGAGGAAACTCCTTTCAGGACTGGCAATCACCCATGCTTAGTACTGGCAAAAAATATTTCTAAGTTTTAAGTCGCCTCAAGAAGTGACACTTAAAATATTCTTACACAAGTTCTGACCTGTACCTGAAATGAGAAAGGAGTACACAAATCCCTTTACCTTACAAGATACCTTAGCAATTTTTTATAGTGGGGATCATCCCCTGAGAGAGGAGCAACTCTTAGAGACCAGTTCTAGTGATAGAAGAGGAACTATTCAAAGCATAAGACATAATATTTCTTAACATTTCTTTATTAATAATAGAATACAAGTTTAAGATTTTTTAGTCAACAAAATACATGTCATACATATTGAAACAGGACTTACCACCTGTTTTAGCCACTTTTGTGTCAGCAAGTACTACTTTTATAAGAAGTACTACCGGGATAAACAAAAATAGTAAATGTAATTTTCTAGGTATTTGAAAATGGAAACAAATATACAGAGTGTTAAAAAAGGAAAATTTAATGTGAAAACAGAAAGTATTTTAACACGACAAAAATATCCATTCGTTTTCACCTGATACTCCAGGAAACTAATATACAGGAGTGTCACGAAAAGAAAATTCAAAAGAGCAATGAGGAAAAACCCTTGAAAATCAATTAAAACAATTAAAACAAAATTTCCACGAGACAAAAGAAAAAAATGAGTATACAGGATGTTTCAGAAGAAAATCTCTAGTTGAAACAAGAACACTTTCAAAAACTCACAAATATGCCGGATTTTCTACGTATTATTTATTGGGAAAACTTAATATATAAATCATCATATCATATAATATCCATAATATATAAACTTATATAAATCATCAGGAAAATTGAACAGAAAGATGGAACAAAAAAATAAAAACACTTACATTTTAACATATTGTAGACATATATTTATTAGTGATGCATCAACTGCATAAAATAACCGACAGGTGAAACATCATCATAAATGACGGCAACGACGGCGCGTAGCAATATAGTTGTTAGAAAAATAAAAAATAACTATTATTTTGTAAATATTAAGATGTAGGAGACGATGAAAACGAAAACTATTCAACGTACAAGATTTGACCTAAGTAAAAAATCTTCTTAATTTAATGATGATATAGGAGTGCAAATCGATAAAAAATATTCGGCACGTGTTCAACGAAAGCCGAGCCATTGACCGACGGCTTAAGAAAGTGGTGGTCGACCATATGAATATTACTTAATTTTAATAATCTTCAGATACTTTTTAAACAGTATTTGTATTAATTAAATCATCCATGTATTGTACCGGAAACAGAACCAAAAAATTTTGATAAAATTCTACTTATATGTTTGTAATTTACCACGAGATGCATGCAAATTACATATCCATAAATAGAATAATGTTTAAGTTGAACCAGCGTAACTTTCGGTAAAAAAATTAATTGCACCTACCTATATACATTGATGCGGGGATTTTTATATCCCAGAATATATTCTATCAACTGAAATACACACTTTTACCCAGATTAATGGACACTTATTTTTTATTCAAGGGAGACTCTAAAACGCAAAATCATTAAACGAGCACACATGCCCATTGCAGGTATTTTGCACGATGGTCGAAGAAGTACACCACGATTAATCCAGTTAAAACCTAAAACACATGGCCATTAGAAGACACGTTCGCGGACCACGCGCGGTGAAACGACTACCGTATTGTGCGCGTGTCGCTTAGCCAGGTACAGGCTGGTGCGTAGCGATAGCCGCGTTACTCGAACAAAAAGTTGTTTATACACAAACGTACTGATAAACTGGTAGTTGAAAAGATGAAACTAAAATTTCACAATATTTGCAATAGCAGCATAAGCAGAAATCACACTTTCAATATTTCTGGGCATAAGAAAAGAAATTATTGGCTTTGGGATGTCATAAGATTGAGAAAAACAGGAATTTAATTTTCCTTTACACATAAATATTTTATTGTCTCCGTAGTTTACTGTATACTTTGTGCAGTGTCATTTTTTTTAGTATTGTTGGTAACAAATATCTTTTAAATTAAGGCAAACGGTTGAAGGTTATGAAAGTTTGGAATATTCTCTATCAGATAAAATTTAAATTATTTCACATTTAATGAAGGCGGTAGCAACTAACGAATTGCTGATTATGAAAGATTGGAAAATTGTCTATCAGATAAAAATATAAAATAATTATATTCCTACAGTAAAGGGTCGAAAATCGCGAGTAAAAGTGCTAAAAAGTGACATTTCAATTTTGCCCATTTCATTCAAACGCGAATATCTCGTAAACTAAAGAGATAATTAAAAAGATCTGATCGCAGCGTGTAATCTACGGACCCATTTCTATCAAGATAGGATAGTTAAACGAAATCTGAGAGATGAAATTTTAATTCTTAAGAAAAAAATTGCCAAAGGGGTGCTTGATACTTTTTTTCGACGATTTTTGATAGCCACATATCTTAAACTAAAGGCGGTAGCAACTAACAGTACTGATTATGAAAGATTGGAGAACTGTCTATCAGATAAAATATAAAATAATTATATTCCACTACAGTAAGGGTCGAAAATCGCGAGTAAAAGTGCTAAAAAGTGACATTTCTCAATTTTGCCCATTTCATTCAAACGCGAATATCTCGTAAACTAAAGAATAGTGATTAAGATCTGATCGCAGCGTCTTAATCTACACGGACAATGCATTTCTATCAGATAGGATAGTTAAAACGGAAATCACCTGAGAGATAAGGGAGAAATTTTAATTCTTAAGAAAAAATTGCCAAAGGGGTACTTGATACTTTTTTTCGACGATTTTTGATAATACATATCTCTTAAACTAAAGGCGGTAGCAACTAACGAATTGCTGATTATGAAAGATTGGAAAATTGTCTATCAGATAAAAATATAAAATAATTATATTTTCTACAGTAAAGGGTCGAAAATCAGTAAAAGTGCTAAAATTTGACATTTCTCAATTTTGCCCATTTCATTCAAACGCGAATATCTTTCGTAAACTAAAAGAATAGTAAGATCTGATCGCAGCGTCTTAATCTACGGACCATTTCCTATCAGATACGTGGATTAAAACGGAAATCTGAGAGATGAAATTTTAATTCGTAAGAAAAAAATTGCCAAGGGGGGGTGCTTGATACTTTTTTTCGACGATTTTTGATAATTCATATCTTTTAAACTAAAGGCGGTAGCAACTGGCAGGTACTGATTATGAAAGATTGGAAAATTGTCTATCAGATAAAATATAAAAATAATTATATTTCCTACAGTAAGGGTCGAAAATCGCAGTAAAAGTGCTAAAAAGTGACATTTCTCAATTTTTGCTTATTTCATTCAAGCGCAAAGATATCGTAAACTAAAAAGAATGAGTAGAATCCTGATCGCAGCGTTTTAATCTACGGACCATTCCTATATGAATGGGATACGTTAAAACGGAAATCTGAGAGATGAAATTTTTAATTCTTAAGAAAAATTGCCAAGGGGTGCTTGATACTTTTTCGACGATTTTGATGATTCATATCTCTTAAGCCTTTAAAGACGGTAGCAACTAACGGAGTACTGGTGCAAAAGATTGGAAAATTGTCTATCAGATAAAATATAAAAATAGTATATTTTCTACAGTAAAAGTCAAAAAATCGCGAGTAAAGTGCTAAAAAAGTGACATTTCTCGAATTTTTGCCATTTCATTCAAACGCGATATCTCAGCCAAACTAAAAGAGATAATTACGATCTGATCGCAGCGTCTTAATCTACGGACCATTTCTATCAGATAGGATGATTCAAACGGAAATCTTAGAGATGAAATTTTAATTCTTAAGAAAAATTGCAAAGGGGGTGCCGGTACTTTTTTACGATTTTTGATAATACATCTCTTAAACTAAAGGCGGTAGCAACTAACGGGTACTGATTATGAAAGATTGGAAATTGTCTATCAGATAAAATACTCAAAATAATTATATTTTTCACAGTAAAGGGTCGAAAATCGCGAGTAAAAGTGCTAAAAGTGACATTTCTCAATTTTGCCCATTTCATGTTCAAACGCGAATGTCTCGTAAACTAAAGAGATAATTAAAGATCTGATCGCAGCGTCTTAATCTACGGACCATTTTCCTATCAGATAGGATAGATTAAAGAACTGAAGTGAGAGATGAAATTTTTAATTCTTAAGAAAAATTGCCAAGGAGGGTGCTTGATACTTTTCGGCGATTTTTGATAATACATATCTCTTAAACTAACGGCGGTAGCAACTAACGAATTGCTGATTGCAGAAAGATTGGAAAATTTTCTATCAGATAAAAATATAAAAATAATTATATTTTCTACAGTAAAGGGTCAAAAAATCACTTGATAAAAGTGCTAAAAGAAGTGACATTTCTCAATTTTTTTGCCCATTTTCATTCAAACATAGATATCGTAAACTAAAAGAATAGTAAGATCTGATCGCAGCGTCTTAATCTACGGACCATTTTCTATCCATTAGGATAGTTAAAGAACAAATCTGAGAGATGAAATTTTTTAATTCGTAAGAAAAATTACCAGGGGGTTAAGCGATACCTTTTCGACGATTTTTGATAATTCATATCTTTTAAACCAAAAGGCAGCGGTAGCAACTAGCGAATTGCTGATTATGAGAAAGATTGGAAAATTGTCTATCAGATAAAGAAATATAAAATAATTATATTTCCTACAGTAAGGGTCCGAAAATCGCGAAAAGTAAAAGTGCTAAAAGTGACATTTTCTCAATTTTGCCATTTCATTTCCAAACGCGAATATCTCGTAAACTAAAGATAATTGAATCTGATCGCAGCATTTTAATCACCACAGACCATTTCTATCGAATAGGATGAATTAAAACGAAATCTGAGAGATGAAATTTTTAATTCTTAAAGAAAAATTGCCAAGAGTGCTTGATACTTTTTTTCGACGATTTTTGATGATTCATATCTCTTAAACTAAAGGCGGTAGCAACTAACGAATTGCTGATTATGAAAGATTGGAAAATTGTCTATCAGATAAAAATATAAAATAATTATATTTTCTACAGTAAAGAGGTCGAAAAATCACTTGAGTAAAGTGCTAAAAGTGACATTTCTCAATTTTTGCCCATTTTCATTCAAACGCGGAAGGTATCTCCGTAAACTAAAAGAGATAATTAAGATCTGATCGCAGCGTCTTAATCTACGGACCATTTTCTATCAGATAGGATAGTTAAAACGGAAATCTGAGAGATGAAATTTTAATTCTTAAGAAAAAATTGCCAAGGAGGGGTGCTTGATACTTTTTTTCGACGATTTTTGATAATACATATCTCTTAAACTAACGGCGGTAGCAACTAACGAATTGCTGATTATGAAAGATTGGAAAATTTTCTATCAGATAAAAATATAAAATAATTATATTTTCTACAGTAAAGGGTCGAAAATCGCGAGTAAAAGTGCTAAAAAGTGACATTTCTCAATTTTTGCCCATTTCATTCAAACGCGAATATCTCGTAAACTAAAAGAGATAATTAAGATCTGATCGCAGCGTCTTGTCACGGACCATTTCTATCCGATGGATAGTTAAAACAAATCTGAGAGATGAAATTTTAATTCGTAAGAAAAAATTGCAAAGGGGTGCTGATACTTTTTTTCGACGATTTTTGATAATTCATATCTTTTAAACTAAAGGCAGTAACAACAGCGAGTACTGATTATGAAAAGATTGGAAAATTGTCTATCAGATAAAATATAAAATAGTATATTTCCTACACGGTAAAGGGTCGAAATCGCAGTAAAAGTGCTAAAAGTGACATTCTCAATTTTGCCCATTTCATTCAAACGCGAATATCTCGTAAACTAAAGAGAATGAGTATTAAGATCTGATCGCAGCGTTTTAATCTACGGACCATTTCCTATCAGATAGGATAGTTAAAACTGAAATCTGAGAGATGAAATTTTAATTCTTAAGAGAAAAATTGCCAAGGGGGTGCTTGATACTTTTTTTTTCGACGATTTTTGATAATCCATATCTGTAAGCCTTCAAAGGCAGTAGCAACCTTAACAGTACTTGATTATGAAAAGATTGGAAAATTGTCTATCCGAATAAAAAATATAAAATAATTATATTTTCTACAGTAAAGGAGTCGAAAATCGCGAGTAAAAGTGCTAAAAGTGACATTTCTCAATTTTGCCCATTTCATTCAAAACACCGGAAATATGTAAGCTAAAAAGATAATTAAGATCTGATCACTTAACTTGTCTTAATCTACGGACCATTTTCTATCGAATAGGATAGTTAAGAGCGGAAATCTAGAGATGAAATTTTAATTCTTAAGAAAAATTGCCAAGGGGGTGCTTACTGATACTTTTCGACGATTTTTGATAATACATATCTCTCTTAACTAAAGGCGGTAGCAACTAACGGAAGTACTGATTATGAAAGATTGGAAAATTGTCTATCAGATAAAAATATAAAAATATTTTATATTTTCTACAGTAAAAGTCCGAAATCGCGGTAAAAGTGCTAAAAGTGACATTTCTCAATTTTGCCCATTCATTCAAACGCGAGCTATCTCGTAAACTAAAAGGAATAATTAAGATCTGATCGCAGCACGTCTTAATCTACGGACCATTTTCTATCGAATAGGATAGTTAAAACGGAAATCTGAGAGATGAAATTTTAATTCTAAGAAAAATTGCCAAGGGGTGCTTGATACTTTTTTCGACGATTTTGATAATACTTATCTCTTAAACTAATGGCGGTAGCAACTAACGAGTACTGATTATGAAAGATTGGAAAATTTTCTATCAGATAAAAATATAAAATAATTATATTTTCTACAGTAAAAGTCGAAAATCTATGAGTAAAAGTGCTAAAAGTGACATTTCTCGAATTTTGCCCATTTCATTCAAACGCGAATATCTCGTAAACTAGAGAGATAATTAAGATAAGTCGCAGCGTGTAATCTACGGACCATTTTCTATCCGATAGATAGTTAAAACAGAAATCTGAGATAAGAAATTTTAATTCGTAAGAAAAATTGCCAAAGGGGTGCTTGATACTTTTTTTCGGCGATTTTTGATAATTCATATCTCTTAACTAAAAACGGTAGCAACTAGCGAGTACTGATTATGAAAAGATTGGAAATTGTCTATCAGATAAAATATAAAATAATTATATTTTCTACAGTAAGGGTCGAAAATCGCGAGTAAAAGTGCTAAAAGTGACATTTTCTCAATTTTGCCCATTTCATTTCAAACGCGAATATCTCTCGTAAACTAAAAGAGATAATTAGATCTGATCGCTGCGTCTTAATCTACGGACCATTTCCTATCAGATAGGATAGTTAAAACGGAAATCTGAGAGATGAAATTTTAATTCTTAAGAAAAAATTGCCAAGGGGGGGTGCTTGATACTTTTTTTCGACGATTTTTGATAATTCATATCTCTTAAACTAAAGGCGGTAGCAACTAGCGAATTGCTGATTATGAAAGATTGGAAAATTGTCTATCAGATAAAAATATAAAATAATTATATTTCCTACAGTAAAGGGTCGAAAATCTACTTGATAAAAGTGCTAAAAAGTGACATTTCTCAATTTTGCCCATTTCATTCAAACGCGAATATCTCGTAAACTAAAAGAATAGTAAGATCTGATCGCAGCGTCTTAATCTACGGACCATTTTCCTATCAGATAGGATAGTTAAAACGGAAATCTGAGATGAAATTTTAATTCTTAAGAAAAATTGCAGAGGGGTGCTTGATACTTTTTGAGCGATTTTTGATAATTCATATCTCTTAAACTAAAGGCGAGCAACTATGATTACTGATTATGAAAAGATTGGAAAATTGTCTATCAGATAAAAATATAAAATAATTATATTTCCTACAGTAAAGGGTCGAAAATCGCGAGTAAAAGTGCTAAAAAGTGACATTTCTCAATTTTTGCCCATTTCATTCAAACGCGAATATCTCGTAAACTAAAAGAGATAATTAAGATCTGATCGCAGCGTCTTAATCTACGGTCCATTTCCTATCAGATAGGATAGTTAAAACGGAAATCTGAGAGATGAAATTTTAATTCTTAAGAAAAAACAGTTAAACAGTTAATTTTATGATTAGCGGGTACGCGACTATCTTATGTATTTGCAAAACGCGGAGGAACGCGATAAATCAAAACAACGTAAATACAAACTAATGGAGGACGCAGAAATTAAAACGAAAAATATAATTGAATTATAAACTTACCAATGCAAAACTCATGGACTCCAGGCATGGCAAATACTGTAAATAAAAAGAGAAAACATAAGTTAAAACAAAAATATTTCATACGATTTCATAATATTATAATCATACAGCAGAGAAAAATAAACAATCTGTGCGGTTTAGTAAAAATTTACTTACACCAGCACGATGGGTCATCATAATGATGAATATCAAATCAACATGGAGGCGATACACTTAACCGGCATTTATGGACAATATACGCGCAAAAGGAAAATAACATTACTATAGTCTGATATATAGATTGATGATCGAATATAATGCGAATTTGGAAAGTAGATGTCCGGACCAACAATACGAGTCGCGTAAAATACGTCTGCATCAACCAGAAACCGGCACGAAACTGGTTGGAAACTGTGCAAGCAACTACGCGACAGTTTATGATAAGAAAACAATAGACACGTTCTTATTGCGATAAGAACTAAACTAAAATGTGCTGCATGCGACAGCGCGACGAGAATTTTACGTGTAGCATCTCGCACGGCGAATGCGATAAGAAAGATGTTTATACACAAACGCTGATGATAGATTTGTCTTCAAAACGAATACAATTCAATTTTATATTTTATTTTTATTTAAAACTCGGCACCTGCCGCATGAATCCTGCAGGTAAAAGCAATAGATGCGCAAAGCCGGCACGCGACCTTGTGCGCGAAATGTAATAGATGCGCAAAGCAGGCTGCGCGAGCGATATGAATTAAACTAAAATAAGCGACAGCGCGACGATAGACGAGAATATTGCGCGTAGCATCTCGCACGGCAAATGCGATAAGAAAGTTACTTATGCACAAACGCGAATAATAGAGCTGTACAAAACGAATACAATTTTACTTTATGATTTTTAAGTTCATGCTAGTGAACTAAAATTTAAATCTTGAAATTATGATTTAAATACTCGCGAATACTCGCCGGAGTATTATTACTTGCCGCACGAAGTACGAGTAAGATATGCGTGCCGGCATCACAACTGTGCACGTCGACTTTTACTCGCTGGAATATTTTTAGTTAAAATATGCATCGTTGCGTCATCTGGACATACTTTCTTGTACTACACGAAAATACCAAGTGTTTCAAAAAGTTTGGCATGCATATGAGTCAGTGAACGACTGCATATGTGTCAGCAAGTGGTCCCGCATTTAAATTGTCGTGTCCGTGTGTCACACGTACACGAAAGTGCGCATGAAGTATCCTATCTAAAGAAATAGCAATTTTTACACCTAACTCAAAACTTCAAATGTAGACGTCGCAAGGATGTACTTATTCAAAATAAATGAATGAAATTATGTAATTTTAATGCAAATAATCAACAATTTTGTAATAAATAAACATTATACACTGTACAAATAATAAATTTAAGTATGTATTTGTCATACAATCACATATTTTCTTTAAAATTTCACAAAAAAAAACCGACGATGCCCACGAGGCGAAACATGTTGTTTAACTCAACAACACCATGAAATTCTAACACGCAACAATACAAATAAATAGTACATTAGCCATGATATTGAATTATGACAATGATATATGAAATAATCATTGTAATTGTAGGCAATATCATTTTGTAATTGATTTCAAACCAACCGTTTGCACTAAATACTGGTTTAACTAAAGCAGTTTCAATCGCAAGTTCCTTTATATCATTTCGATATGATTCAGCTACTTGCAGCATCATTCGATAACAATTTTCTGGTATTTTTTCAATCTCAGTTGAAACATTTTCTCCAGAGAGGAATATATCACGGAAAATCATCTACGAAAATTACCTCTTTTTATCAACAAAACAAGTTTTTTTAAAACTTACCGCTGGTAAAACGCTCCAAACAATAGCCATCAAGCCAAAATATGGCCCAAACTGTTTACCGTCTTCCAAAATATATCCACCCCCATAAACAATAGCTAAGTTGAATGGCACTAATAAATTGATTGTAATGTAAATATAAATACAAACCATATACACTCCATAAACTTTATTAAAAAGCCTAATTGTTATCCAGAGTTTCGTGTATTGCTTGGAGATCCATTCAATATTAAATTTGTAATTGGAGTTCATTGACATATCGCTTATAAATAAACTGGTTGGCTTTAAAGTGTTCAGTACTTCGTTAATATATTGGTAATTGCTGTGTATGATTTTCATGTACGTTTTCATCACACTAGTAGAGATCAGGACTTGATAATGTGTGAATTCTCGTATAATGAAATACCAAGTGTACCAGGAGAGTGAGGTGAGAATTATGGTCAAATTACATGCGATAAACAATCCAAAACCAAAATGCATGCTCACAATTTCGAGGCGTGAATTTTCCGCTTCCTCGGTTTTTAGTTTTAGCTGCGTTGCTTCTAAATTTCGTAGTTGATCTTCCATCATAATATTTTCTTTATTACAGAGATAGTTAATCACAACGATCCGAATCACTGTACAGCAAATTAATATGACATCCGAAGCTAATGCTAAGCTGTAGGACGTTTGTTCAATATGTTGCATGTGTTTCATTCGGCCATAAAACGAAATAGCTGCAGCCGCAACGTTTAATATCAACATAATCATTGGATAAAACATTCTGTATGTCCAGTGTGTTGTTTCATCGCTTGGAATGCATGCAAAAAATTTACCAAGGTTTAATATGGTTCGTGATGACTTGAGTGTGATTCTTTTCATTATCTTTTTTAATAGATACTGTACAATTGTCGGATTCTATTAAGCATTTAAAGTATTCTGCCACTTTGCTACAATTAGTCAGTTATTTTAACATAAAACATCACGCACGTGTTGCACGCGGTACAGTGGTAATAAATTTTATATAATTAAGTAAACATTTGCTTGTCACGTACACTTTTTTTCACCTTAATCGCTTATATTGATTAATTCTGTTCGCACGTTATAAACAACAGCAATAATATGGGCGTGTATCACTTGGCTAGTAATGAGTAATAACATAAATAAAACATAATTCAAAGAACATGGAAGTGTATAAATGTTTTTTTTTTGTTTACTTGAATGACCGACTTTTTGTATAAGTAATTGTGGTACGAAAAAACACACCTGTTGAAAATATTACTATCCACAACACAATTTATCATATCCAATTAGAAATTTATTACAAGGCAATAAAGAATTTTATTTTTGTTTTAAATTTGAAACTTAAAATTATTCATTTGATGTGACAAACATTTGCATTCCCGTGCAGACAATTTAATTGCTTGTCAACTTCACTTGTCCGGAACAGAATCACTGAATAATTTCTGCACTCATTTGCTATAAAAGAAATTTATACTTCTATCCACAGTACAAACAAAATGAATCTGAGTACGGCAATTGAAATATTCCTAGTTTTAACACTGTCGATTCTAATAAACTTTTTAGATTGTAATCGCCATAAACATTTTATTAAAAGTTATATGGAATATAAAATGATCAAACATGCTCAGTTTTATTCTTGTTTCCCCAAATACGGTAATGCAATTATACTATATAACGAGTAAAATTTCAATTAATATTTTATGTTTACAGATATTATACAAACAATTAAAACAAATTCAATACCAATGAAATTTACAAGAATTACATCTTTGAACTGGTTAAATGCAACATTCCATCAAGAAAATATAAACCATTGTAAAAATTATGCATTAAATGGTATATTTGTTGATGCAGATTGTTCAAACTCCAAAGAAATACTCCACATATTAGCTGAGGTTAATTTATGTACAACTATTAACCCATGTGTGTTGCTGTTTTCAACACAATCAACATTTTTAAATGATATTAATATGAACAAAATCGTTGAGAATTACCAACAATTAAAAATTAATGTAAACGCCGATTTAAAATTTATTTTTCCATGCGATGAAGACAACAGTGTTGAATTTATTAAATATCGAATTTATGATGTTTATAAGATTTCTGCCAAATACAACACGAATTTAATTGTTCCTGATATTGGTACCTGGTCGGTTGATAATAAATTTAAACAGATGCGTCAACAATATGGGAAAATTTACGAAGAAAGACGAAATTGGAATGGTGTTAAATTTCAATCTATGTCAGTTGTAAGTAAAAAATTATTATATTGCTATGATTAATATATGTAAACTAGGATTGCCAATGTTTAAGTTACCACTGCCATTTAATGGAACCCCTGAGGAGCATGTCCGGAGTGATGAGCACTTAGAAATAAATCATTTCAATCGACTTACTTGTTTATATATGTTGTACGTTGGAGAGTATCACAATTTTAGGTACTTACATAGGTGTAAATTAAATTACGAATTTACAATTTAGCTCGAATACGTTTTTAGTACTAATGTTACGAAAACAAATTCTTGGGGATATGAAGTTTCCAAAGGAGTTTTTGACGGATTAGTGGGTGGGTTTCAAACCGGTGCAATAGACTTTGCATGTTCGCCATTGTTCTTTGTCAAAGAACGCGCTCAGTTTGTGGACTATGGTTACCGAGTTTGGCGCTTAAAGTAAGTTATCATTGTTATAAACTAATTAATAGCAATACCTATTTTAGAGCTGCGTTTTTATTTCGCCATCCTAAAGCCCAAGCAACATTTGAGGTATTTTTTCTGCCTCTGGATAAAGTTGTATGGTGCCTGATTGCAGTATCTTTGGGCGTTATAATTCTTGTGATGAAATGCATAATTTACTACGAGTACGTACGTAAAGTGAATCCAGATATTGATGTGTCGTGGAGCGCAATTGTTCTGTTTCTTATTGGTGCAGTATGTCAACAAGGATCGCCGACTGTACCTGACTTTATTTCAGGACGAATTCTGACATTATTTGTTTTTGTTTTTGCTATTTTGATCAATCAATTTTACTCTGCTAGTTTAGTAAGCAAAATTCATATAATATTCTTAATTATTTTAAGAACATAATAATAATAATACAAATAATATATTAATGAGTAATATATTATTCTAGGTATCTTCATTATTAATGGAACCGCCAATAACAATAAAAAATCTGCACGATCTCGCAAATAGCGACCTAAAAATCGGTTGTGAAAACGTCCTTTATGCAAAAAAAGCAATGGAACGTATCGGACATGATAAAACATTACACAAATTGCAAGAGAAGCCATATCCAAACACGTCTCTATACCTCTCGCCAGAGGTGGGACTAAAAATAGTGGAAGACGGCGACTATGCTTTCAACGTCGACTTGTCAACTGCGTACCCAATAATTAAAAGAACATTTAATCAGAATACCATGTGTCAAATCGAGGAAGTTGTTTTATATAACAACAACCCGGTTTATAGCAATCATCCGAAAGGCTCAAATCTCGCAAAAGCATTTAACATTGTGTAAGCTTCTCAATACTCCTATTTTTTTTTGTGAATATATTTTTTAATTATTTTAAAGCTTGCAGAAAGCTGGTGAACGTGGAATTATGTACCGCATGACATTAAAGTATAAAGCTAGGAAACCTACATGTATAAAAAGTTTTGTGGTTGCTTCAGCTGTGGGATTGGAACAGTTTTATCCAGCTTTGGTTATTTGGTCGGTTGGCGTTTGGTTAAGTTTGATTATTATAATATTTGAGTGTATTATTCATAGAATTACTATGAGGCAAATGAAAAAAGTAGACAAAAAAGAAATGGTTGTTTATCTGTATGTAAATTAATATTCTTATTATGTAAACTAAACTAAATAGTGGTAATCCATAAATCAAAATATTTTTTGATTTAAAATTGGTATTTACGTTTCAAATTATATTAGTTATTGCTAAATTACTGGCGATATCTGTGAATGTTTCATAAAAGTAGAGGAAATGTTTTAGAGAATGGGGGACTTGCGTTGTTAGCTACGATATTATTTACCAGATGGCGCAACACATATACTAAATAAACTTTATTATTGAAAAATTATTTTGTTTTTTATTAATGTTTACACTATCATTTATACCATAATCATTAGACTAACATATTACAAATACCAGTAGCTAACCGTTAAAATTTTAGTAAAACACGTCATAAATTCCTTTGAAATTGATTAAATCAACAGTTATCATAATCTTGATAACAAATATATCTTATCTGCCAATAATCCACACGAAAATAGATTAAAGAAAAGTTTGGCGACACTCATTGACGATAGTATGAAGTGGCGTGTTTGCAACGCTCGCACAAAATTATAAAATGTGTCAGTGCGGAACCGTTTCCCTGCTGCTGTTATTATTAACAGGTAGGTAACTATTAATAACTAACATCAAATGTAAATCAGAGTGTAAAAACGCGGGCGTGCTGAGAGGAAAATTGCAGGAAACCGCCACAAAGAAAATCAATGAATGCAAAAAACAAACTGCAAGAAAAAGTCGTGTCGTGCGGTGAATGTATGGGTAGTGTGACGTTGTGAAAGGCAGTTCTTTATAAAGCAATAATTTCCTCGGCGAGAAAACGCGCGAAACCCGAGAAGCAGGTGGGCGTGCGGGCGGCTTTCTTTGTGTGCTCGTGTGCGAACAAACAATAACCTCGTGCGGCGATTGCAGAAAAAAAGTTGGCGTGTGCTTTCAGATGATATGCGATACGGGTAATACATTAGGCATGCGAAATTGCTGTTTGCATAATGTTACTTTGTGCTCGAAACGATATTGATTAGGTGTTTTTTTGTTGAAATTTTTCTTTACTTTAGTTTATGTTGAGGACTGCTAAGTGCGTGCAATTGTTTCGCAGTAAAAGGCACGGAAATTGTAGTTTAAAAATTGATAGATAAATTAGATAAATTCAAACATATGTTTGATTCAAGTGGAGTATCTTATCAGTAATGAATAAGGTTACTCACGTATTTAACTAGTCTTTAAAATATATTTTTAAATTTTCAAGATATCTATGCATAAATTAATTTTATTTATTATCCAAAAACATAAGAAAATTAACCAAAGGAATTTAGTGGATTTCCTACATCCTAACATCTCAAAGTTTGGCATTTTGCATACTCTTAAAAGTTTCGCAACTTCCCAATAATATCCACATTGAAAATTGCGTATTCATCAAAGGATTGAAATTTAATATGCACATCAAAATTGAAACGCACCCTCGTTCGGGATGAAGTAGTCGTCGACCCTTCGGCGGGCCGCGGCCTTTCCTTATCCCTTGTAAACCGACAATGATATAGATCCCCCCGCATAATGCCACATAATTCCATCAAACCCTCGTAAAACGACTATGAAAACCGGTCGATCTCACTCACGTTCGCATCGCGACACAATAAAATTATTTTATAGTTGGAACGAGGTAAATCACGGAAAGCATGAAAACCTCCGCTTATACAAAACACTCAATTTAAAGCCATTCAAATCGTAAAGCTTTAAACAGGAACATAAACTTTGCGATTTTGAATTTTTGATTTATGATGGCATCACGATAACACGTACCATTTGCTCCTCCCATTTTTAAAACACGCATGCGCAAGATACTTAAGATATTTTTCTTATAGGTGTACCTATTTTAATTGCACAAGACAGTTCTACAACGGATTCAACCAAAGCCTCAGAGGGTACTACTTCCTCAGAAGTAATAGAAGAGTTTGATCCGAGCAATGCGTATTGTTTTGAATTTACATGGCTTGGACCATCGTATGATAAAACAGTATCATTTGAAAGTACATGCGAGGACTTTGTAAGCGAGAAAAATATTGTCGAGCATGGATTGTGTCGACAACCATTTGTTATCACAAGTATTGTTTACATCAGTTTTGTTTACATTTAAAACAAAATAGTACTAAAAATATTTTGTAGATGACAGCACACTGCCTGATCTGCAATATTTATGGAGGCACAGTAGTTACAAACCTCGTGTATTGCGACGTAAACGAAAAGGAGAAGTGTGCGTAAGATATACATATTTCTTCAATGATGAAGGTATTTAAACACACTTTAATAAAATTTTTTAATTTAAAATTTAATTTTTTTAGTTATGAACATAACTTATCTACGATCGAAGGTTTTCGCCGAAGACGAAGGCGCAGTGACCAGCGGATGCTACACGCAGGAGCACAATGGCATTGCATCCGAATTGTGCGTGTGCGAGCCGCGTGTTGGCGACTATTTCCCATGTAATACCGCCCCCGCAGCATCCACGTTGATAAACGGCGCGATCGTCGCATTAGCATGCATGTTGACGCGATGGCTAATTTAAATTATTCAGTGTGATCCAATATTCTGACCAGCCAATTACTCCCCCTCCCTTCAATCCTCAATACCGGATGCGTCCCATTGTGACACGCATGCAAATTAATGCAGCGCGCACAGGTGCGCTGCGTTTATTTATTGTACACATTTGATAATTAGGCGTCGGAAGCTGACATGAGATGGAATTGATTATTGTGGACGAAGAAAGGGTGACTTTGCAAGTTTGCGTTCTGATTGCGATTGGATGGGATTAGCTGTTAATTAATTAATGTGTTGGGAGTCCGAACTGCAGCATGCTTGAAAACGCTAGAATAACAACTGTTTGTTTATCGTATGTTAGATGAAATTATTAATTATATATATAAATTATTTATGTAGCATATGTTAACAATACTAATTAAACAATTTAATTAAATTATATTTAATAATTCACTATCCTTTAATTAATTTAAATAAAATAATAATTTTACAGAAAATTGAATTTTAGTATTCTTAATATTATTTTAAAATTATATTTGTTGTTATCAGACATAAAACAATGGGAAGTAGTTGCTAAGTTTGTAAATGTCCTGCTGCTTGAATAAATTGGTGCATTTGGTTATTCCCATCGGAAATCATGCGTTGTGCGAAGATATCCTCAGTCATCGTGTGCTCTGATTTCTCCCCATCTTCCAATTCTGCACTTCCGTTGTGCGACCCTTTGACGTCAATGCCGTCAACATGCCCGCGTGCGGGTCGTGCGCAGCATGGATTTAGCTCGAAGGACGGAAGATAAGAAAGAACGGTGCGTCAACGGGACATCATTTCGTTGTCACATAATACCGGCCTCGGAAATAATAGGCGCGCCTCGTGTCGAACTTGTTATTTTGGAACATTAGGGCAGTCGTCATATAAAAGTTACCCTCGTTGCGTGTGCCACGTGCACAATTTTAGCCAAAGATATGATGTTGCGCTAACAGGGTGATTCTGAAGGGTGTGCGATCATGCATGTTTATTTTGATAAATAGGATAAGAATCATATATCGGAGTCGATCTAAACTATATGATATTAATAATTATAATATTTACAATTTTGTTGTTAGAAAATCAAAAAAAAATTGAAATTTTACCCCAGAAGTCGGTAAAATGAAAATGCGCAAGTCCTTCAGGATCAACTTTATGTTTTCTCCTCTGGGTATGTTTTTTGTGATAATATACTGAGAAATAAATTTAATTATCTTCGTTGATCCGCATGCCCGCAAAAAGATTATTCCACTCGGATGACTGAGGTTGACATGAATGCTGCAAATCCGAAAGTTGCTGAATTAATTTTTTAGTCGTAAAAAACTTGTTCGAGCATTAAAAATCGCATACAAAACACATTTTCTTCTGCACAGACGAGTGCCCTAACCCTCGAACCAGCACCAATGCGCCCCCGCTGTAAAAATCTCAGCCCGGCAGTCGATCGACAGTTTTTGAACGCATCCGCTCTTTTGCGTTGTAAAGTGGGGATCCTTTTCGCTCATGCATAATTTACCGGATTTATCATAAAGGATCTTTTTTCACGGCAAGCGGAAATATAATACAAAACAGGCCGAACCAGCCTCCGCAGCACGAACATCCAAATCCGAAAAGTTGGACAGATCCGTACAGAAATAACGGGACATATGAATAATATATACAATGTGATACAATGCAAAATCATAAAAAGGACTTCTCTAACAGATGATAGAGAGTAATTTTATGCGGGGGTGCAGACATTTTTCACGAATTTTAGATGCTTCATTAACCTACAAAGCCGCAACATCGCGAGACTTGTTTTGGTGTCGTTTTTTTCTGCGATTGCTACTAAAAGTGTTCAAAACAACCCTTATGGTACACATTGAATAGATTTGTTGTCAAATAACTTTCAAAATAAAAGACTTTCATTTTCACTTTTAAGACCTGCTGTATATGCAGAGTAGCGTTCAAAAGGAACCCTAAATGACACAATGCTGGCGAGGGGGTGAGTTTTTTCGTGTGGGCCTTTGCACGCAGATAGACGCCATTAGGACGCCCCGGCGTCAATAAAAAACGCGACGCGAAATTATATTATCTTATTTCCCTATTCATAGGGCGGCGTTCGTCCATTAAAACTTTATTCTCGCGGGTGTCATGAGTATGTATAACTGACGTGACACGCAATGAAACATAAAATACATTCAAAGTAAATCATATTTTTGCAGCATAAAATTTGTCGATAATTCTGCTTAAAAATGCGCAAAACTCTTAATTTTGTGCCATGTTAAAAACTTTTGTTACATTTTATTAACTTATATTTCATGTTCATGCGTACAGGCATAACACGTGCGGTAATTCCTTTGTGTTTGGCGAATTTTTTGCCAGTTGGATTTTATTAAAGAAATATTACGCTTAGAGTTGCAACTCTCCATTTTCCGACAATAAATCGAGAAAATACTCCGCGGTTCGGCGGATAAACTTTTTATTTATGCAGAAGTTGTGCAACCATTGTGCGGTGAACGCTGCTGCCCCAGCCAAACCAAAAACCACCCCGTAACCGCACCAAGAGTTGCGGAAAAGAAAAGTATTTACTCCTTTACTCCGTCTTGTTGGGTATTTATTGCGAATGTATTTCGGAAAACTCGGATACTTTCTGGGTCTTTACATCTTTAGATATGTGCATGTTCGGATGTCTAGATTTGGGAAATATTTTTTCTAAGCACCGGAAATACGGCAAACACAACGCACAAATGAAAAGCAAGTAGAAAAAGTCGGTGTGCCGGGGAAAAAATACAAGTTTATTTAGATGTTTTTTCGATGCGTATTACGAAGCGTTTATAAGGCCGTTTCCGGACGCAAATAAAATGCGAAAAGGAGGCGAAAGCCAGGAAACGATAAAAAAGAAGCAAATAAGGAGAAAAAATACGAAAGTTGTGCGGGTGTGGAAAAAAGAAAGAAACACGAACGCAGAGAATTGGAAATACCCCTAAGACTTGACTGGAAATAAGAATACGAAATGTTTGACCAAGGGGATGAAAAAATACGTGTAAATATTAAAGTTAAAAGAAACTAAGCTACTAACAGACTAAAAGAACTACAACTAGAAGAATTAACTATCAAAATGTTTACTTTTACGATTAAAATCCTCTTAAAGGGAAAGTTGTTTCCTTTTTTCGGAAACCGTTAATCTATTATTACAGACAACACTTTTATCAACTTAAGTTTAAAAAAATAACACTTGCTATATTTTTAATACTGAATTCGCTGTGATTTTTATTAGATATTGGCTTTATTTTTGAATCAAGAACCGAAAATTGGTAGATTTTTCCTCGTCGTCTATAAAATATTTCTACCCCCAAGGCAATAGACGCCGCAGCGTTCTACAAAGGAACATTTTGTATATTCGATTTCTGCGGCACGTTACAAGGGTGGTTTTCTCGCAGCCACGTGTAGCGCTCGCCGTGGTTGATGCAGTGAAAATCGCTGAAATCGAATTTGACCCCCGGAGCCGCAGCTTCGGCCACCGAAAAGCCGTTAAGTCCACCAAAGACCGGATGCAATCCTAAGACTTGGACATGGGTCAAAGTACAATCTTTTCATTCACCACCACCAAAAAAAAAAAAATTCAAAAAAGTAAATAATATAAAGTTTTAATAATGAATTAAATTCTTTTGTTTTTGCTTTGAGTATGAAATTGAATATGTAAATGTAAATGTGTGCGTCGGTGTGTTTTGCAACTCAACTATTTGATGTTAAGAGTTCAGGGGTTGCGCGCTGCGCATTCGGATGGAGATGCAATCATTACGCGGGCGTCTAACAACGTATGTAAATCCGGCCGCAAAATGGTATGTATATAGCGATATTATGCAAATGCGGTCGCTCCCTAGACGCGGGAATCCGCGATATTCTTTGTGCTTTATAATAAGTGCGACCCACCCTCCAACCCTCTAACGGTGCCTTCGCTGTGCACTATCAACAAACTGCTGGGAAAGCTTTTCGAACACCCACACAACTTCATTACCTTCGAGAGCCAACCCAGCCAACCCTATCACAGCTACACTGTGTATACAAGTAAAATTAGTAATAAATTTAATAAATTTTCAATTAAATTTTAATAAAACGCATTAATATAGATATTAATAATTAATTGTTTTAAAATTATTTTAAAGTTTTGTTAATTTTTTGTTTTTACGGGTTAAAATGGTAGAATTTTAAATAAAAATATGACATTATTTCTGCCGGACAAGAAAAGCGACACTAAACTGTAACTTGTCGCATATATTGCACATGCAACTTGGCCGCGGGGCTGCATTCTTAGCTGCACTCAAGGGACGGTTTTCAGGTCGCGGTATTAGTGGCGATGAAGCGTTTGCACTTTCGTAGAATAGATAAGCTCGCGCTCCGCGTGCGCACAATACAATTTAAAACAGAGATTCGTTCCAGCGCTGCCACCATGGGGCGGAATATGAGAAGTGCAGCCCGCTTCCGGCACTTTATTTATTATCTTTTGGCCTTTTATTGCCGTCGGGTGCTATGCGGTGTTGTTCGCCTATGGCTCGGTGATATTTATGAAAACCGACTTCTATTAATAATCCTGGAAAATTATATTTTATTGTGAATTTAATACCGGCGGAATTTTTACGAGCCCTAGATTTCCTGATTTATCGCAATAATTATACTTTACTGAAATCTGAAATAATATGCGGATTATAAGGAAAAAATTGCAATTTCGTAAGCTATTAATTTAAAACTTACATCTTGTTTGCGTTCGCATGCAGCATCACTAATTGACAAGTTGCTTTGGCGTAATTTTATCAACAGAGATAATGCGCTCGCAAACTTTTCTTATTCAGGACGCGGTGCCGGATGTGCTAAATGCAATAAGTTGCAATTGTTTCCGAGGGCGGCGAGGCGACGCCACTTGCGCAAACTTTGCGCGCGCACGGATGGCGGCGGCCATATTTTCATTATGAGCTTAGCGCGTGTTTTCCACCGCCGCCGCTGCCGCCACTTTGCATAGACCGGAAGCGCGCAACCAAGTGTCGTTCGGAATAAAGGAATATCAACTGAAATAAAATGAAACAATACACAATGCACGCCAAGACTCAATTAAAAGTTTCGTTTGAGAGTTATAATTAAGTAATGACATTTGCGGATGTTAAGTCTCCGCCTATATATATATATATCAACCTTCAGATAATGGAAAATTCTTTCATGATCGACATTCTTTGTCCGCCATGTTTGTTTCATCCAAGGAAAATATTTCCGGCCTAAGTAAACCCCTGCGGACGTTCCCTTGTCCCACATGTGCAAATATGCCCTAATACCGTGTGTGTCAGCAGTGTGTGCACATAATGACATCGTCTGCAAGGGGCGGATAGTCGAACGTCAACAAAACGTTCCGGTAATGAGAAAAATATTCGAAAAACAGCATTGAGTACGCGCGCGCCCCCTCATCGAGTTCTTTGTGCAGTGTCTCCTGCCGCCCCTCGTTAACCATCCTGGTCTGGTTTCTTTTCCGGCCAAGCAAACTAAGCGGAAGCAAGCAAAGGAGCGCACGCCTAACAAGAAGCAACTAGCGGACAAACGAACAAAGGCAATTCAACAAGTGATCTGTGCCCAACATGCCCCCAGCATGGGGGCAGTTCTATACTATACCTATATAGAGGAGCAAGAAGGACTACTAACGGTCGGACGGTCAGGAACGTTACGTTCCGGCCATCACTCTTCCGCTTTTCCTTCTTAGTTCTTCTTCCTGCTTTCATGTCGTCTTTTTACTTCCGTCGCGCTTCTTTCTTCTCTTCACTTCTTAGTCCCGGAGTATGGGTTGTGGTATGTAAGATGAAAGGAAAAGCAAAGTATAAAAAATCGTAATCAAGCGACCGACTGCGGCTTCGTCCCACTGCAATTTCTTTGCGCTTTGCACGACTGCAGCGCGAGAAGCACGAAATAAAAATAACAAACGGGAGATTGTGCTTTCATGGTTTCATGTCACATGCAAGTTCCTCCTGGCCTTTGATTGCAACGACGTTGTAAGATTTGTCACCATGAAATCAGAATTCAACTAGTAGCAACAAAGTTTTACTCAAATTAAAAAATTCTTTATAAATAAATTTCTATATTCAATTCGTGTTTCCAGAAAGCTTTCATCTCAAAGCTCAATTTTTTTCCTCTCCCAGAGATAAAAACTGCGTAATGTAAATGAGTTTGTTCTTGAATTCTGATGTTCCAAGATGTGCGTGGCGTTGTTGCTTGGAAATAAAAGAATTCCGCAGCGAGAAAAGAGCGTAAAGTCGGTTGGTGTTCGAGATAGCTCACCGCACCCTGCGCGATACTAGCGGACATAGTGCCGAATCGTGCCCTATCTTACTTACAATTTCTTATTTCGCCTCGACGCGAAGACCTCGTAAATTCCCACCTATCACAACCAGCAATCTAGTTATATATCCGAGACTGATGGATGATACTAAAAGCGCGCTATATCTGCTAATCCGGGCGTCGTTGCGAGTTATTACCAAACCAAACCACTCCGAGGCAACCAGAAGAACGGCGCCAGTGGAATGAGAAGTAGAAGGGAGGAAAGGAGCACGTCAGAGTGCCAAGAGCGTCGGGAATGTCGGGGACGCAGGACTTTGGGACTTATTTCGTACGTGAGCTTTTCCAGCAATCCTGCCCCCGGCCGCTGCGATGCGGACCGTAAAACGCAAGAGAGGGATGCGGTGGGCAGCGGGCGGAGGAGCTGTCTCGAGTCGGCACGTTTACCTGCAATCAGAGTCACCTTTCATTAAAGTTTACCCTACGACTACGTTCTGCATACCAGTGAAAAAGAGAGCCGTTTATACTTACCGACATTACAGTTCTCTACTTTCTTAGCACTGCTCTCATAACCTATATTCATAATAATAATAATAAAAAAGAATTTTTTACCAAAACTCATTTCGTCGAAAATGTGAACAAGTAAAGTACGTGGCGAGCAAATGAAATGCAAGTTTCTAATTAAATTCTTAAGAGCGCGGCTCTCGACTGCAGTTAAGCCACCCTCGACGGAGTGCTGCCCAAGATGAGATTTTATGCGACAAGTGGGTGCAAGACGCCTCGCAAACAGTGAGCAAATTAAAAACAGGAAAATAAATTTATTCAGTTACATTGTCGAGCATGCGCATTTGCATCATCTATCAAAGTGTAGTATATTTTGAAATCTTGAAGACTTGACTTCATTGCGCTGACAGTTTCGTATTTAATTATGTCTACAACAGTGCATTATTCTGCAATGCACGTTAATACTGCTATTAGGTTTCAAACCTTGAATGCAATTACGAACGTGTACGTACGCATACGTACGTAAAATCTTACTCAATGCTCAATAAGCAATAGAGTTTCAACCGTACAAGCGTAGTGAATCGAAGACGATGATGAATGCTCAATGTGTTCCATGAACGGCCGAACAACGAAACTAGGCATTGTAATCACTTTGACATTAAGTGCGTTAACTTCCACAGTCGATACATCAACGCGCAAATTCGCGAGGAAATTTGACGTGTGCACAATTCACACGTCAGTAAACCTTCAACAATTAATTTATTACATGCATGAGAGTATGTACATTTAATTATGTTTTATTTGCTATTGTTTGCTTTGGTTGCTATGTCAACAGTAATCTAAGAAAAATAAAAAAATATTGTTTTTATTTTGTTGTTTTGTATTAATAAATATTTGTATTTTTGGTATAAACACGCCGAATTTAAATTTTAGCTCTTTTATACGCGTAAAAATGATTCAAACTAAATTCGTGAAATTAAATATTTAAATTTACGAGTAAATAAATAATTGTGAATTCTCATAATAGAAAAAGCTTTTAAATATTTGAGGGTTGCAATTTGCTGGCGCATATTCGCTCATATGCATTTAATAAATCACTGATGCACACAAAAAGCAAATGCGAGCATGCATAGATTAATTTATGTGCAATCATTTGCAAATTCAAAATTAAGCAATGTAAAAATTAATTAATTAATTTTTCTTTTTTCTGTTTCAATAAAAAAATAGACATTTTTTTATTTTCAGTCACTAGTATTGTTTACGTATGCTAAGTAACAATTATTTTAAGATTATTTATTGTAAATAAATCCGGCATGAAATAAAATGTAATTTAATATGTTTCCGAATGTAAAGTTTGTTTTGTGCATGTTTGTTTGCCATTTTATGTTCGGCATGAATATAAATGTTTATTATTTTTGTTGAAATGTTGTATTGTAGCGCTGTAATTCCTATTTTCGCCGTGTTTCCGTTCGTTTTCAACGCACTTCCTAGTTTTTGATGCGATAGTCACATTAAATTTAATTTTCGGATCAATTAAGGCTACATATGCATTTTCAAAACAAGTAATAATCATAAAATACACCATGGAAAACAAAATATTAAAATAAACAAGTGAAAAGTTAATTAATCCAAGTCGTGGAATAGAAAACAATGATATATAGAAAACTGTTGCTTGAAAAAGGTGAGTCTGAGTTAAAATGGTTTTGTAAGTGAAGATTCACGTGGGTGCAAAGAGAATTGCGACGGGATTTTGAATGGAGCAAATGAATGGTAATTGTGCCTCTATGGCGCAGAGTTGCAACGCGTCGGCGAAATCGTGACGTGGATTTCGCGAATTTGCGACGTACGCTCTCGCGTAATTCACCCGTGGTGTGTGTTCGATTGTTATGCAAATTCTATAGCGAGCGCGAATTAGTCGCAAAATCATATTCTGACGGCGAGTCAAATACAAATTACTACAATGTCATAGCATACATAAAAGTTACAAAGTTTTAAAATACCAATTATAACAAATTTATTTTATTTTTTGTGTTTTTATGTTTTTTATCCTAAAAAATGTTAAAAAATTAACAAAACTATCTACAATTAAATATTTCAAAGAAAAAAGTATATTAGCATTGATTTAATTGAATTTTGTTTAAAATAAATCAAAATATCTAAACTTTACTTTATTTTTAATTCACTTACAGTTATTTAAAGTGATTTTACTTTCATTTTCTGATAATCCAATATCGGAAAACACGCCAAACACGTTGAAATTTGTTTGTTAAACGTGTAAATCCGGAGATCGTAAACGGGAACACTTCATTAAATAAACATCCCATATACGGCAATGAAACGCTCGTCGGTCGGCTGCAGGTCGACATTTAGAATCTATAATTCACTAAAGATGTCGGCCGACCGACAATAATTCCGCAGCGAAATGCCTGCTCTCGTGTGCTTCGTGCACGCGCATGTGAGCAAATGTGCAATTTTCAACTCTTCAAAGGATTAGGAAACCCGATTTATTTCTGCCACACTGAAAGGAAGATTGTTGCAGCTCGCCGAGTCGTTATCGTCGTAACTTTCATTGAGACGCTTAATTACCACTCATTGTCAAAGTGCGCTTGTTCTTTTCGTTCAACACAAGTTTTCTGCGCACGTGTTTGCCATTCTCAAAGCCAGTCATAAACGTAGGCAAGTATGACGTCATGCGAATAAGTCTTTGGTGAAACCAATTAAAATGGGAAATAAATTAATTTTTTTTATTTGAGTAAACATTAAATTGTCTAGTTGTAAATGAAAAGTTAATTGTCTGCCATATTTGGCGACGAATTGCTGGGTTTAATTATTTATTTTGCAATTGTTGAACTGAACACTAGAATTTATTACTTATGTTAAAAGGCGTGTGAAGCATTGTGAGGTAATTACTTAGTTCAGTCAGCGTGTAGCAGCGTGAAGCGTTTCCCAAGTGATCGAAAGTGGAAATAATTCGAAGAGACATTATTTGCCGCACGAAAAGTATGTTTACAACAATCGTGCACGCATTTTCTTCACTTCTTGCACACTGTTGATTGCACCTTTGAAATATCAACGCTGTAGGTGAATTTTACACATCTGGTAGCATTAGTAATTTTTTTTAGAATAAAATTTTTCTTTTATTTGCAGTTGTGTTATTATTTTCTAATCGAAATGAAATAATAGTGATATAAATATCATTGCTTGCATAAATAATACGAACAATGTTGAATACACGCCTCTGTGTAATTAAAACTACATTCTTAACTACTCGTTTGACATTTTAATTGTCCGATCGGTCGAGGGCGTGTGCACCACGTACATAATTTCCACGACAATGGACGTTGGCCCAGTTTTCTGCCAACGGATGAAAAAATACATTTTTTGTCTCATAGAGTAATTTTTAATCATTTATATTCATGTATTGATAGTTTAACATGTTTTATGATTAAATATATTGACTTATTAAGTGTTTTAAGTAGTGTCATAGCTGAAACATCTGTTTTTAATGTTTTTCTTTGTTTTGTTAAAAGAATTTTCTGTTTTCTTGTGACTAATCTTTGAAAATGTCACGCACACATTAATGAGCAGTCACGACCAAGAATCCAAGACAATGCTTTGTTTGTAAGCTAAATATCCTGAAGTATACACACATATTTAATAAGCAGTGGGTAATCAAATAAATTTCGTTTGTGGAAACGTTATTTTCACCTGGAATTTCCTCATTTCGCGTCAGTTTTAAGTGCGCTTCACTCATCCGCGCTGCGTCTATCGCCCGGTAACCGAGTAAAACACATTAAGTCCCTCGACGTTAAATCTAGATTAATTAAATTTAAAGTCTCCGTCTTGGCGAACGCTCCTACCGTCTTCGCTGCTCTTCATTGCTCGTCAAGTTCTCATGGTAAGTCCGCTACTTTCGGGTTTCCAACGTTTTCCATCATTTTCATAGACTCTAGACGGCTAGAGTTCAGGCTTACGATAGATGTAGATACGGATCTACCTGCTGATGGCTGACGAGGTCTCGTTAAACGCAAATTCGTTAATGCCAAAGCGAATTAGTTGCCGTATTGGATGCAGTTTAAAGCATTTAAAAGGCTGACTAAACGACAAATAATCATAAACGCTGTATTATATCACTAATAAAGAAAATATAAATTCGTGAAGTAAGAATATTGCTATTACAGCAATAAATTATAATAAAATTTATTATTTTGATTCTTTTTATCCAGTTTAACATTTACCATACCAAATTCCAAATTTTTACATTTTCTGCTTGTTAATATTGTGGTTATACGCGTGTAATTGAATAAAACAATGACAAAATTCGCGTGTAAAACTCGCGCGAAGGACATTTCCGCATAATTAATTTTCTCCAATTTAACACTCTCTACACAGTAGTTTAGAGCTCTAGATAGAATATTCAACACACTCAGCACACTTGACACGCACTTCTTGTACGTCTATGGCTGCGTGCTTGCCACCGCAAATTTTAATAACTTTAATGACACTCGCTCGCCGCCGTGCGCATTTCCCGCCGCCGCCGCCACAGCCACAAAACTGACTTAATAAAGATGTCCGGATGTTTCTGAAGTGAGCGAAACCAAAACATTCGCAGTACATTTGCAGCAGATATTGTCTGCGTTTCACATAGAAGCGAATGAAAACCGAAAACCCAGAGAGTTGCACATAGCGTGATAATTAATGTAGCAGTAACCGCAAAATGCTGTAATTGTGCAATAAATTTAATTGAGTTTTTTTTTTCTTCTTGCCGGGCGGACAAAGTCACTCAGCCAGAGTTCCAGTAATTATGTATATTGAAATCGTAACAGATAGGAAATTGAGACTAGTGATACATACATAATAATTTCTTAATCAGGCTTATTATTTCGTTCTGGACGGTCGATTACTCTGCGGTTTATTAATGTTGTTAGTAATAGACATATTCATCAATATCCTACTCGTCTGTAACTCAATTATGCATGTCACGTCTCAACAATTTGATACAATCGCCGAGCAGATAATCCCAACTTCCCAGCGTGCATAGGTTAATCCCGCGTGCGTATTCACAAAGGATCGAATTAGAATAACGAATAACGAAGCAAATCACCCTGGAGCACAACGGCATCGAACACTAGCAAATACTCGTACATCAAAATGATTCGATAGACCTTGTAGTCATCTACTCGCATAGTGGTAGTCGTTGCCGTTGTCGTAGTCATAATGTCATAATGTTCTTCATCCGCTGCGTCGCGTTCGAAGGCGAAGTGAATTTTATTACGGCAGCGCGCGGCGTCAAACCGCCTGATTACCCTCGGCTAAAGCGTCACTGTTATTATTATCGTTATGGATTATGCTAAGTCCTTAAAGCTCGTTACCGCTGCCGGCGGCGCGCGTTCGTTTACATTAAAATCTCGGGCGGTGCGCGAGATCCGGGCAGCGACTAACGATTTCTAGTTTTATGGTGAATCATATCGGCGTTATACGCGTACACGCATATGATATTGCGAGTTTGGGGTAATTATTTCAAATCGGGGATATGGACCGAGACCATTCGGCAATACAGCGTCATAACGGGTTATTACTACTCTGGGGATTATTTCAAATCATCATAACTATGGTTAAATAAATTTATCCTGCTTTGGGTTGTATATCATCTTATGGTGTGAATTTATAGTTATTAGTTTAGGAAACAATACACTTTATTTGGTTAATTTTATTCTTTAAATTAAAAAAATTAATTTTTTTTTATAAGTTTAATTTATATGCCAATATTCTGAATACTATCACATCCAAAGTATAACTCTTGATACTCAGATGGCTTTCCATTAGTTTTGTGAAACTCTACGTTGTCGTCTACGTGCGCTGAAATATTATGACCATTTGACAGGGCGTTTAACGGCGATTTGTCTGAATGTTCGCTTGAATCGAGCGCGTATTTAACGATCGCTTACGTTTTACATTCGCGACTGAATACGGAAAAGCGAAGAACTGGAAACTGTGGATCGTTGTAGTAGTTTGGATGTAGAAACTACAAAACTTTCAGCCGTGAGCGGCAAATTTCACGTGGCAGCGTCGAATCGAGATTCGCAAATCGCAAATCCTGAACGTCGTCAAAACTTATGAAATATATAACGTGTAATCCTCAATGCGACGTTATTAAGCCGATTATCATGTTTTTATTGCATATGGTAATCGGAAAATTTAGAATTTAGAGAGCACTGAATTACAAATGAATGAAAACTTAAATATAAAATATAAAACCAAAAAGAAAATTAAAATAAAACCAATAATAACTAAGAAAACTTTTAATTTGTTTTTGTTTTTATTTTAATGCAATTTCCGCAACAAATTTTAATTGTGCGCATTTGATATTTGATCGCACCATAAATTTCCTCCGAGATATTTGCTAGTAAATTGGATTACGACTTGCTTGTTACGCGTTACTGCTCGCAAAAGGGTATGTAACATGACCCAGAAAAATAATTGCCGGCAATGATGCGATGCATTCGTTCGGCTAACGTCTAACGAAGCAGCGGGCGCAGAAAGATAATAGCTTACGGAATCTTTCGCTGATGACTCTTGCGCCTCGCTTCTTTTCATCGGCGAATCACTTGAACCGGCAATAATTTGGCATAATACCTTCCGCACCAATGACTAATAAATCCGGCCTGATCCTAATCCTCAACATCTAAGAATATACCGATACAGAGTTGGATTTCGAACGAATTCAAAGTTTTTATTTTTCAGACTATAAAAATACAAAAACTGAAGTTATAGGATAAAATAGAATTGCGAGGAGTTCGTGCAGACGTTGCAGGATCAAGTTTGTGTGATTTGCGCCGGCACTAATGACGGCCTTCATCAGTGAAGCATGATTATTAAAATTAGGTGCGCGCGCGCTTGCCATCGAGAACGCCACTAACGAAGCGCTTTCTTCAAACGTCTTCGCCGGCGCAACGCAGCGCGATCCACTCGGCTCCTGCCACGTGGAAAATTCATATTTTCACTTCGTTCGCGCGAATCAAGATCGTTTTCAACCTTTACCAGCATTCGTATTCATCCAATTATTTATAACTACATCATGAGGTTTAATTTATATATTTAACGCTCAATAAATTTGATATTTGTGCGAAGTTCAAGTGGCATTTCGAGCGATGCCTCGCCTCGTACTTCTTCAGACTGTGAACTCGCAGACACGATATCAATTTTTTGGTTACGATTGAACTTTGAAAACTAACTTATTCTTCATGATTTAATTGACCTAAATCTATAAATGCTAATTAGTAAATAAATAAAGTTGAGTAACATAATTTTGAAGAAAATTTCTTTTATCAAAACTTAAAAAACTTAAAAAAAGTTTTTTATGCATTTTAGTTTATTTTAAAGAACTCATGATTGAAAATTAATAACATATTTCTTGTGTTTAGGAACGAGAACGTCTTTATTGACCTAGATTAATTTTTTTACTACTTTTTAAGGAACAATGATCAGATTTGCAGGTATCGAACATGTCGATCTTGCACTTCTATTTTCGGTCGCGATACAATACCGACAATTGACACAAAGTTGCAAAACTTAAAGCTATGTTCATTAAAAATTAACTTAAACTTTTACTGCGAGTTGAAGTGTGTTGTAAGACTAGTAAGAATCTTGTTGGAATTCCAACCAAGACAAAACTTACTTCTATGAGCATAAGTACCTCACGAATGAGTGCAAAAGGTAAATTGTTATAAGCTTTACGCTTCAATTGACATTGAGTGGAGTTTAAATTTCAACTCAACGTCGAATTCTGTTTAATGCATAAATTGCATTATAATTTTAAATTAAAATTGATTTTCTTTAGATTTACGTATAACGCCAGTATTATAATAATAGATCTAAGAAAATATTTTGTTCGCAAAAGTTTTTGGCATTTCCGCTTGGAATTCATTTGTGCGTTGAAAGAAAAAAGCACGCGGCGCCAAAACTAAAAGACAATGATTATTGTTATCGGTTTTGGAAGTTGGCTCCGTCGAAGGAGAAAAGCGTTGCGCAAAGTCCCGGCATAATCGAAGTGTCGGTTTGCTCAGCGCCGCCGTATCTTTACGATTATGTACAAACTCGGCCCGAAGAGTCGTATATTACCTGGTGTGCGCACACCAACTCCACTCACCCTGTCGCCCGGATGCAACACATGCTCGCTCGATTAAAGGGCTAAACGATATTACTTCATTCCGGCTGAAATTTCTGCTTTCCGAGTGCGCCGCGCGAGCTAAACTGAGAAACTGCAGACTGCTTCAGAAGCATTTAAGAATACAGGGTGTTCTACTATCAAATTCTTCTAAACCCTCTAAAATAAAACCTGTAAATATATTTTTTAATTTATTAAAATTTTGCAATAAATTTGATTCAATACAACTTGAATAATCAAAGAAAATATAAAAAATTAAGCAAAATTTTGTTAATTTTAAAATTTTCACAAATTTGTGTGGAAATCTGCCATAAATTCAACAAATTTAAAACAAAATATTGTAAATAATTAATATCATCCTGTATGTGACTAGTGAAAATACAATTTAGTTACGTTTAGCTTCCCGCATTGTGAGTCAGCCGAATGTGGAACATCTTAAAAGCTAAATGCCGAGTGCCAAAGTTCGCGCGTGGGCCGCGCGGAAAAGGCGACTGGCTTAGGATATTTACAATAGTGCGCTCACCGTCCTTAGTTGGAACTTGGAACCAAAAACCTTTCTCCCTTCTGTTCACCCCTAGTTCGAATTTCCGAGGAAATAGAATCATAGAATCAACAGGAATAAAGACTTTCACACATATACGAGTATTGAACGACAAAATGTTTCATCAAGTCAAACTTGCACATATAACAGGCACATATAGTTACATTTCAAGTTTGGGCAAAGTTGAGCTGTAAATTTATGCCGCAGTGCACAGGTGCATTCAGTTGCCCTGTGACTCCACCAAAATTACTTGTAACCGGCTTGAATTTACATTAGGTAATTAAACAAATAAAAATTCAATTTATTTACGTAATTTACTAAAATAAACTTAAATAAGCTTTCTGTTAAGTTAATTTTGTGTTTTCTTTCGACGCTGTTGTATTCTTTTTTCTTTTCTTTTTATTCTTCGTCGTGCAACTAACTTGTGCTCATACTTACGTAGTAGCCGTGCAGTAAACACGCCGCGCAAACTGCAACAAAGTATTCGATAAATTTCCGATTTTTTTACAGCTCGGAAATTAAGGCGGATCTAGTAAACTTTCCTGCACGAAATTGCATGACGTATTTTTTGCTCCTGTGACATGCACGGCGAAAAAACTCCGCAGGAGATGCTTTCGAACAGAGCGGCAGTAACGCTACGGATGAAACCGAACGACCACAATTTATGCGTCGCCTTAATTGCAGGACTAAAAGCACCTATTATCACGCACACATACAAATAATACATACTGCCTGCATGGGGAGCAGCGTATACAGGTAATGTGGTAAGTAATGGATTTTTTTTAGACCAAAGTAATACTTTTTCGAATCTAGTGAAGAATAGCGGTCTGAAGCAGCATACATGTTTGTAATTAGTTTTAAATTAATTATTACTTGATAATAAAAGGTAGGAAGTTAGTTTTTTTATTTTTATTAAATTATGTATTATTTAACGTAAAAACCTAGTAAAAAAATTAATTTTTTTAAAAGTTACAAGCCATAAAAACTGAATTTTGAAAATTACAAGTTTTTGTGGTCAATTTTGACTTATTTTAAAGAATATTTCATTAAAAATGAATAGAATAAGACTACAAATTTAATTACCAACTAATTTCTGAAAGATTAAGTCTTTTATCTCCATTAGTTTTTGTTTTAAACGTTAAAAACCTCAACAAAACACTTTTTAAAGTTTAAACTTTCTTTAGACCGTTATTCTGCACTAGCAAACTTGAATATACTCGTAGCTCAAAATGTAATTATCGACAAAAATGGACTTGTCATCGTAGCGCTGAATTATTTAATAATATCGAACGCTGATCGAATTAACGAGAGTGTTTTCCGACGTTAGCTCGGCGTTAGCACTGGAATACTCGTCGACGCCGGGGAAAATTATGAGTTTTCTTTGTGCGTCGAGCTCGTGCAATTATGCTCGCGGCGTAATGATCAATTTGTTAGAAGCGTGCGTTTTTTTCCAACGTAAGAGAGCAAAAGCGAATAGAAGTGATGCGCATCTTTGGAGGTGATATATCGGATACCTGATAGTTTAGCGCGCAACCGCGCGCCATAATTATGTTCATATATCACGACGCAGTGCCTCGGGAATTTAATATGCACGAGCGTATGAGCACAAACTTGAGACGTGCAAAACGTATTATAATAACACAAGAAAACGCAGACGCACACCACAACTCCACACGAAACACTCACTTGCATATCACTAACAGTAATTTTTTGTTGTGTGGAGAATATTTGTATGTAAGGTGCGTTTTGAACAAAAACTTTGCGCGAGTCTAGCACGCAACTTGCATGAAAAAGGGCGGAGGGTAAAAGTTGTACTTTTGGCGCGTCGGTTTTCGGCAACTAGCTAACAAACGGTCGCGGCGCCAACTGCACCAGCGGCATTAGGGAAAACACAGGGATCGCGTAATAAAATTTGTAATTAATGGACGCAATTATACACATCTGCAGCCTCTAACTCACAACTGCTGTTAAATGATAAAATAAATAAGCTGCTTTGCACATGCTGGCGGCTGAATGCTTTAAAAGTGCTAAAAAACGCCGAAATTTTAGCCAAAACAATTTTTCTAAATTTTTAATTTATTGATTAATCAACCCACTAAAAACCCACATCTAATAATAAATTATTTAATAAAATCTTTATTTTATAAATATTTAGAGGCTTAAATTTACTTTTGGATTAAAATAAAATATTTCCCAATACAATGTGAATTTTAGTCAGGTACAATTACGGGTCTAATTCTCTAGTGATGTTTTTCAGGTCGTTAAACGCTGAGAAAACGCGCGTGGAAGATCGCAGCATCATAATTAAGCAATTTATATGCATTCGCTAAACGTTTGTGCTGTGCTCATATTTTATTTGCTCGCGGTTAGCCGAGCCAAGTGCAACATGCACCGATGTTGTAAATAACATCAGTAATTAAACCATGTTGAAATTATTATTTCTTCGCATGCCACACGCTATTAAAACATTGTTTAAACATCGCAAAAGCTAAAAGTTGTATTTATGTTCCATTAGAAGGACAGGGCTACTGTTTTTATGTGCTGTTTGTACTTTTATAGGGTGTATGAAGTGATCAAGTGTTCGAGTAAATGAAAAATGGCTGGTTTAATCTCGAGTTTTTCGTTATCGTCTTTAGCCAGGAAAGTAGACAACGAGACAACGCCGCTTTCAGCGGCTTTTTTCCTCCTGATGGCACGCTAATCCTTGTTTGATTGCATATCCTGCCTGGCCCCCAACGTACCAACCAGCTAGATATTTATTTTTTATACAGGGTGTTATTTAAAGAGATAATTAAATTTTATTAACTAAATTGTCTTATTAGTTATTATTTTGAAGGTGAAAATGATGTGGATTTATTTTTTTGTTAAATTGTTGCAGAAAATCAATTTAAACTCTCAGTAAAACTTCATTTTAAAGTGCTTCATAGAATAGTTAAAATCGGCGGGTTCTGACCCCCGTGGGGCGGAGCCACGTCGCTTGGCACGGAAGTTTAGTAGCTTGAAGAAGGGCTAATAACATCGAAGTGAATGTTTTCGTTCCACGTTTTCATATGTGCGCTCAGGATATTGTGGCATTCACGTCGAGGATGCGCCGCTTTCATCGCAGTGTCGTTTCGTCGCTCATCGTCCCGAAGAAATGATGAACGTTTTTATTTTCCCGGCTGTAAAATATTGCGCACATAAAGTTTGGAATTTTATTAAAGCGAGGGCGACGCTCGTTTTAACGTCGATTTTGCCGCATGGGAATTTTAAAATGTAAATCAAACTGTGTAACATTCCAAACCTAACGTAATCAAATTTAAATTTTTAGTGTGCTGTGTTTGGATTTTTATATGCACGTGTCGCGAGTAATTAACAGTAATTGTAAGCGCAGTACATGCACTTTTCGACACATTAACATTCGTCCTGAGTTGGATCCTGGGCGTGTTTGTAAATGGCGCATTCACATTCCGCGCTGGAGGCAATTTACGAGCGCGCCGGAGAGGAGCGCGACTATATAATAAATAAATTAACTCATAAATTCATTACATTTATTACAATAATTACAAGTCGAATTTACGCGACGCGGTGCGCAGCGAACCGCGCCCCGGTGGTGGAAACGTCGAAATTAACGCCGTGCAGCGCACACACCTAGGCAATACAATACCAACTCGGCATATTAGTCCAAATTGTGCAAATACCACGAACGCCGAAATAAATTTATTATTTTGTCCACATTAAATAATATTTATAGCGTGCGACTCTCACAATGCTCAAATTTATCATTATGATTTCTGACTGGATTCATAAAAACGGATTTTTTAATTATATTTACCTATATTTATTTGGGACAATGAAAAATTTGATTTAAAATAATAAATTTTAAATCTACAAATTTATAAATCACAAATTTTTACTAAAAATTTAATTTTTTGATGAAATAATTTTTTTTTTTTAATTTTAAAATTTCACCATCAAAGCACGATTTTTCTGAATATATTTTTTCAATCATCGAAATAGTGTGCAAGCAATATCAATATGTATGCGTATATTAATATCCGGCATGCAGGTCGACAGTTCACGGTCTCGAGCTGAGCTGAGCGCGCACGTGAACGCATTTCGTTCACGCTCAATTCCGACATCAATATTCAATGCCTCCGTCGATTGCCCCGATTGCTTCATTATTTCGTCGTCGACGACGCCGTCAACATACCAAACGCAAAATAGATACATTGCCTTTTGATACGCTCGGCGTCGCTGAGACAACAGCGCACCGAAAAGTTGTGTTCTAATCTAAGCTGGCATCTGTATTGACAGTCATGATACACAACTGTACACACCCGCGCATTCACAAGACAATCGGAACGAGACTTTCATTTTCCAATCACGATTTTTAGCGGATTTTATTCTATTGATTTGTTCTGTGGCAATCGTAGGCACGTTATTAATTATATTGATTATACATTGTGTAAAATAATTTGTCACGAAGGTAAAAGTTAGAGCGAGGTCGAATTACTTTTTTTTATTTTATGATTTAATTGCGTTAAAATTCAAGCCGAAGCAAAAAAGTATGTAATTATGCTCGTAAATCTCACCTCAACTTGCACCCTGCTCTGGGTTTTGGTTGGGAACTCGCTCGGTCTTGATATATTGTTATTGAAATTTCAGACAATTTCATCCCAAACCTCGCCACGTCTCATTTTTTCCCTTCGCGCGATTTTTTTTGTTCTCATCTTCTCATCTTTTCTATTTCTTGGTGTTTCAGCGAGGTTGAGTGGGTTCTTTACTGCTTTGGTTTTCGCTGAGGAAAATTGCATTTATAGATATTGAGGGAAAACCTATAATTTATGGCATTTATACGCGCAAATTTCGGATTCCGTTATTTATGTGCGCAAAAGTATTTACACAGGAGAATTGCAAAGAAAAAAGCCGAGCGAAGAAGGGAGTCGTGGAAAAGTGAACATGGGTGACTCGGATTGTTCCCGAAAATATAGACGTCTAGGACTGCCAAAGACTTTGCTTACCATGCGAATATTCACAAAGTTAAAATGGAAATTTTTATTTTTTAAGTTTTAAATTATTCATCGCAAGATTTTGCACAAAATTAAGTCAAACACAATAGTTTGATTATTAACTATAATGCAACAGTGTAAATTGCATAGTGTGCGTATAATTTGCATGCAAATCGTACGTCGCCCCCCATTCATTCATTTCTATTTATCCCGTATATCATGCACTTGCAAAACGCAAATTCCGAATGACGCACTGGTTGCGATTTGCTATTCTCCATTCAGTATTCGGTATTTTCTATTCTGCATACTGCAAGTTGCATTCGTAATTCCAATTCTCTGACGAGAGGGGTGCTGAATGCGAATGTGAATACGAATCCATTTTCAATGATGCACTCGAGGCTTATGTTTCCCGGGCCTTGGGAGCGGCCATGAGGAAAAATGTATTTTTATCATCAATATTCATAGGGGCACTGGCACATCAGGCACCTGTTTTTCAAAAACAATTCTCATGTTTCTCTCCTGCTTGCTAAGCAAGTAACTTGCGCATGCGTTACTCTAATAGTGTCTGTTTTACACCCAAATATGATTAAATTACAAAAAAATTTAATTAACAAATACCAGTATGTGAAACTTTTGTTTGTTGGTGTTTTTCCGAGCGATGCGCAGCTTTGTTGTGGCTGGTCGGAAAGTTTCGCTGAAAATATAACGCGATGATGAATGCGCTCGAAAGTCCGCCGGCTCTGCTTTTGATTGCGCTTGAAGAGGGTGCGCGCGCGAGAGGACTTTGAGGTTGCCATTTTCGCGTATCGCACAAAGCATCATCCTCTCGAATGAAGTATGTGTGTATACGGGCCCCGATGGAAAAGTTGCAAAGTTGCAAAGCTGCAAAGTTTTAAGTAATACGCAATCATATATGAAATTTCACGTAATTGAAACCCACCTATAGTGACGAGATCAAATTGCTAACAAAATTAAATTCGCATTTTTTTCAAATTCCTCGCACAGGTTGGATGTTTACTGATAGTATTTGGTGTTAGCGGTAAATCCAGCCGGGCTAATGCCTCACTTATTGATTCTCCCCGCGGTGCGTTTTGTATCATCAATATTCATGCCTTCGTGTTCACGGAAGCGACGAGGTCCGGCCCGAAACTTCCGAAAAGGACGACGGATGGCCAAACCACCAACGCCAACTACCTATACACGAGCACCCAACTCCGCACAACCGCACCGGCGTGCATGCTTGCAACCCTGCAACCGATTATGTTTATCTATCTTAATTAGAGTTCAATTAGCGGCAGTCGGAAATGTGCGTCTGGCACCATTACAAAACAATCCGCTAGTCCGCAATCGATGCGCGCGGCGCGGATGTACGGCGCAAATTCGTTTAGGAACCCTTCCGAAAAGGGCGGAAATTGTGTTTTCATTTCGCTCGCCGGATCGAACGATTTACACCACGGCGGGATTCATTAATTAACGTGTCAATTGTTCTGCGAGTTTAGGACAACCGAAAATAAATCATTAATTAGCAGAAAATGCATTTATTTATCGCAACGCGTGTTTGCACAGCGGCATAACCCGGTAACACCATCAACAATTACTTAAAATACATTTAAAAAATATTATCACATTTATATAATAGTCTATTAAGTATCAAGTGTCTAAAAGAGAGTTTTTGTCACGAGATTTATTAAAAGCGAATTTAACAAGCGTTTAATCAATTGGGTGTTTAATAATGTTTAGCCACGTGATGCATAAGCTCCACCCCGTGACTAAAACCCGTGACTAAAGTACTTTAATCATTTTTTGTCTCAAAACCGTGAAAAACTGACGTTTTAAGCGTAAAAGAAGAAAATTACAATTTAATAGTAAATATAATTGTGTGCATTAAGAATTTATAACTAAAACGTGGGAATATAGCATCAGGTAGCTGCATTAGGTACACATGCATAACGTATTACATTTATGATTGGTAATTCAACACGAACTGCAACTTGTCAACCTGGTGGTAAACATATGTAGATAAATCTTCAACACTTTCTACACTTGTAAATTTAAATGTATAAAATTTCAGCGTAAATCCGCTTTACCTAATCTCGTTTTAAATTCTTCTATTCAACGCTCTGCTCCTCGACGGTGAAATAGTGTTGATCCGGGCGAGGTGTGGAAACTCACGGGTTTCCCCCGGACCGCGGTAAAAACCCGGCGAAACGTTGAAAAATGTGCGAGAGCACGTCACTCAGCATTCACGGGAATTAAGACTTTTAATTGCACTTTTACACGAACGGCCAAATTGAAATTAATTGCTTTTTTTCTTGCCACCGCCAGCGCGGAGAGGAGCCTAGTAATTTTCATGTAACGCACAAATTGTAAATTTATAGAGGAGATCGTTTAATTAGTGCACAATTAGTTATTTAATTTGATGGAGTTTTTTTCTTCTTTTGAAAATTTTACATTTTGTAAAAATAGAAGCGTATCAAATAAAAGTCGTTGTTTTCGATTTTTTCATCTGGATAAAATCAAATTAAAACGCGCGCGCGCGATTTGACATTTTTCGGTTTTAATCGACAATCGGACATTTTAATTAAAATATCTGTTTAAACAAATATTTTGCTACAATATGTCCACGCATTCATATTTGAATTTCAAATCGGTTTTACGTGGAAATTGTTGTTGTTTGTTAATTAAATTTTCTCGCACGCTGGACGTACAGCGCCACGAAAGCCGCAAAAATAGTTTGGTAGGAGGAGGCAGGGGTCGCTACCGGCACGTGGGGGTAAAACATGCCATTAACGTTAATCGGTTTATTAGCACACGGCGCACGGTTGCACGGGTACAACTTTGCACCTGACTGTTACACGCTCTGTATGCCTGCGGGCGAACAACGGCGCGACCTTCGGAAAGTTTCGGGAAAGCCTGCAGGTGTTGCGGAAGGGTGACCCCTTCATGCTTAGATATATCACTGGAAATTTACATCGGATCTGCACCGTGGTAAATAAATCAATTCTTAATAAATATTTAATTGGGTGCAGTGAAGAATTTAAGATGTTTTCGATTTTTCACTTTTTCACGGTTTTAAGACCCAAAAGTGGTACTTTAAACACGCCCGTGACTAAAGTACTTTAGTCACGAGTTTTAGTCACGAGTTTTAGTCACGGGTTGCAGTTTACGACTCAAAAACTCCAATTTAAGCACTTGTTATTTAATATACGATTATTAGATAACGCAACACATTTATTGACTATCTAAATAGATATGTCTCTTGTTAATTGAATTCTGTTTTGATAGCAATAAAAAATTATTACTGTTAAAGTTTAGCTTGTCATGAATACTAATAGTTTTGATGTTGATTACTTAGAAAGGTTTAATATACATAAATTTAATGTCTTACTTCCAGTTTTACGCGTCTTGGAGCCGGTATTATTAGCCTTAGATCAACATTCATAGTTTGCGCGTTCAAAAAACGCACCAGCGGCGAGTGGCGCACTTTTCCGCCGCTTGGAGCGCGTCCAATGCCTAGTTCTTCTTTGTGTTAATTCGCATCGTAAATTCGTTTGATTGCGACTTTTATTACATCTGCATAAATATTGCATAAAAGTTAACCGAACGAACCGAGCGGACGCCGCGTACGGAAAAGTAATAACTTTGTTCGGGCGAATTAATCGGTCGGAAAACGCTTCGGCTAATAGATTACTTTTTTTCTCCTTCGATTGCTCACTGGAACTTTTTCACCGTGTCGATCTTTTTGTTGCTTTCAATTTAATTTTAGCATACTCCATTTAACTAATAATATATTGGTTTTCTACTGAAACTAGAGATGTATCGAACTAGTCGCCGAATATTTCGACACATAGAAGACAAAATCTATATTTAGATGAAGATATAAAGATGCCGATATCGCAAATGGTGAGAAATTAAATTATATAACACGTATCATTTAATTTGATTTAATAATTTTTTAGGAGCTTTTTAGACAGTAAATCGTTTAATTAAAGAGCAAAATATTTAAAAAAATAAAAATATATTTCACTTTTTTTTATTGCAAGTGTTTGTAAATAATAAACAAAACTCTAAGGACGTGAATAAAGTGGCTTCGCTAATCCGGCTCGATAAATCTTGCTTCCGCACGGGTTTCCTTATCCCGTTTTGCAAAGCGCACGAGCAACAGCGGCGGAAATCGTCTTCGGGGGCGCGGAGAGCTTTGCCGAAAAAAGTGTTGACGCGCCACTATATTAGGATGTGCGGCGGAGCGCAAAGAATGGGATTTATTATAATAAATAACAATATTTGAGTTTACGCGGGAAATGGGGGAGATACCAAAACTCGTTTTTTACGTCTCATAAATATTTACAACTCAAAAGATTTAAACCTAGAACAATAATGCAAAACATATTTATATTATAATTATCACAATAGAACAGATATTAACCTTTTGTAGTTATTTCAAATTGAAAACATTAAATTTCGATAAATGACATGTTTGATTTGTATTTAAGTGAACGTAGTTAATAAATTACGACTGTTTTGGCCATGATCATTATCCCATACCAAGAAAACATAAAATAGTACTTTAATAAGGAGTACCTGACAGAAAACAAGAAAGCAACAATTAATCTAAGACCTTTTAGTCATTTTATGCGTTGTTACTTGCTACACATTCAGCGCAATGCTCGTAAATTTTTCTCCAACGCAATTTACGTAGGTTCACACCTCGATAACGCAATGTAGTTTAATCCAGTGACTATTATCGTCACGGTTTCTAATTATGCCCCAGTATCAAAATATACAGAAGTAATAATAAAGTAAAATTCATTTATTCTATAAGAAAACCAATGGAATCACCAATGGAAGATACATTTCAACATCTTCAGCATCTTCAATGTGTTCTGCTAATAGTTGAATTGATTACGCAATTTAAATATAAATTATATTAAGAGTAGATAAATCGCGAGACGTGGATTGCGGACGTGTGTTGCGAAGAAGATGCTATCGCGATTTCGACACCTACTGAACCGCAAGTATCGATATTCACTTATTTTGCAAGCCGTTGAGTGAGAAAACAACGAGTACACTCGGTTAGCATTTATTAAGTTCACATTGTTCGCATGTTTCAACGCTCGTCTAATGCACAAGTGCTGAATTCTAAAGATCGCGGCGGGTCCAAGTCACGTCTACCGATAGATTCAATAAAAAAATACCGTTGAAGAGTAGAGAATTGAAACTGAAACAATCGGTAAATAAACCAAGTGAATAAACACCGTTATTGCGGCATGCAATTCGTACGTGCACAGATTTCGATGGTTGATATAATTGAGTTGAAACTCTTGAAAATTATTTTGGTTTACTTACATATTTATTGCAAAATATCCAAATGTCAAAATGTGGCAATATTTTTAATTATGCGCATATTGTTTTATACTTTGTTAAAATTTTGTGTTTTGTGTTTGTAATTTGCTTAATTATATTTGAAAAATTATTAATTTTGAATTTTAATTTTAATATTTGATAGAGATAGTGTTTATTTGGTCAATATAAATTATGCACCAACTCAAATTGCAAATTACAACATGGCCATTAATGTAAGTGCTTCGTATTTGTATTATATTACAACTTTAATTAAATCGCAAAATTGCGACGACGTTTCGATTAATTTTGAACAACCACGAGCCCTGCGCGCCGCCAGCGTTGTTCGAATATAATTGCGCTTAATTGAAAATTATACAAAACAATTAGCGCCGGGCGAACGATTAAAAATAGGCGCCGTTAGGCCAGAACCCAAGCCATTGTAAACAGGAAAATTACCAACAATTGCAAACGCACATGTCAATTTGATTTTTCAACAAACACGATAATTGTAGGCTTTTATTTGGGGCAAAACGTAAAAATAAAATGCGCTAAACTACAACGCATAATAGTAAAACATTGAAATTAATTTCGAATGCATGTGACGCGAGATTCAAATTTAATAATAGGCGATAAAATTCGTTTTCATGTTATAAATCTACCCACACTGATTTTAACAACATGCAAGTTATCACATGACCAGAATGTAGACGCGTAGACAATGAGCCAATCATAAATTGCAGTTTGACGCAAACGTTCGATTGAATGGTGGTTTGAAAATGTTTGAATGCTTTGGGATTCTAAAGAACTAAGACCTGGATTGGCTATTAAACTAGTTGATAGAGAATATATTGTTAGACAACATCAATGTAATAACTTTCAAAATTAACCTGCATAGAATTTTATATTAAAACTAGCTGTTGCCCGCGACTTCGTTGCAGCAGTGTTTAATAAAAATGTAATTCGTTTTTACTCTCTTGTTCTAGACATACTCGTAGTTAGAGTCAATTCTATCAATAAGATAAGCAATTTTAATTTAAATTAATTATATAAAGTTTTGTCAATAATGCACTTCAGCGCGCCATCTCGACTTCAACAATTTAACTATAACTATGATTGAATCTCAATGTCAAATTTTATTCTATAGAAAAGAGCTGTTTTGAGGATTTTCCCGGCAATTATTCGAATTTTTCTCACCTTTTAAACCTTCCCTAGACCTCCACGAATAATTCAAGACCAAGATAAGATAAATCCGTTCAGCCGTTCTCGAGTTTTAGCAGGACTAACGAACAGCAATTCATTTTTATATATATAGATTGTGTAGAATGATATCACATGCAGTTTTAGAGAAACACTTCTCAGGACAAGGTTTTAATTATATAAAAATGAAATAAAAATGTTTCTAATAGTGTTAGGTAAATGAGAATTGCATAAAAGTTTTAATTCTGCTAATTAACAAAGTATTTATAATGAACTACTCGAAATATAACTTGCAGTTTAGAGAACCGCAAACAAAAGTGCAACTAATGAGAAAATATTCTTTTGTTTCCTTTTTATGAACGTACTCAAAGTTATTTATAGAAATATGAGCTTATATTTCATCTGAAACATTAGCTTACGTAGTTTAGCATTAATAAAATTAAAAATTAAAAGTTCATATAATTTTTATACAAAATTTATTATTTAAAAAACCGTTTAGTCTTTTAACGAAATCCAAAAGCAATTTTCTTGCAAATAAATTTGTGATGTTCAATAAAGCCAAACTTTGATGTCAGTAGTTGCTCTGATGAGTTTGGCTTTGACTGCTAAACGTAGAAATCTTGGAACTGATTTTCTATTTTTCGTTTGAAGGAAGTTATTTAAAATGCAATTTCACCAGCAAAAACTGGTGATATCCTATTGAAAAGGGACGTCGGCGACGAATACGCCAAGGCAGTCAAAGCGTCTAGTTATTATCAGAAATATGATGAAGAGTAAGAACCAAAAACGAAATACACGAAAACAAAAAGCTCCTTCAAGAAAAACGACGTGGGCTGTGCTACAGTACGCGCAGATGGAAGAAATCCTTCGGATGCCTGCTGTTTTTCGCTTTGATGTCCACAATTTGCGGCCTGCGAAGTTAAAATAAAAATAAATATTTTATTTTATATTGCCTGCTCCAAAAATACGAAATATTTAGCGCTCGCAGAAATTTATATCAATTTAAATTTATTTCGTAATTTTTAAATTTTTAGTTGTGAACAGACTGTATTTAAAAAGCTTTGTGCTCCGGCCACAGATCGTTAGATACGGTACATATTGGTCGGTAAGCGGCGCGAAATCAAAAGCCCCCAAACCGTGAACAAAGTACACGCGCCGTGATTGCGAATCTGTTTGGTCCCACAATTCGCCCGATCACCCAACCCCGCATCATCTGGGAGGAGGTGATTTCATCCAGGGCGCGCAGGTTGCGGCGCGTCCTTTTTATTCAGCGGCGAATTTCCATCTCCTTTCGGGGCGCTTTTGCCCGTCCACGGGAAATCCTCGGAGTAAACCGCGCGTAATTGCACCCCTCCGGACGCGGCATGTAAAATTCATGTCGGTGTCACCTTACGCCTTCGCAATTTATGGCGCACTTTATTATAATTGACAGCAAGCGCGGTGACGGCTTACAAAGCAACACAAACAGATGTTTAAAAATAAAAATCATAAAATCGTGTTTTTAATATTTTCAATACTTTTACTAAAAATAAATCAAATTAAAGTGTGTTAGTTCTGCCATCAATGCCAATCTGGCAGGTTTGTGTGAAAACTATTTCCATTCCGCAAATTGTCACACTCAGACGGGCGTTATGAATGACTGATTAGATCTATTATTAAGCATCAGACAGGAACAGTGGCGCGTACGTGCGCCCGCGTACAAAGGACATGCACCCATTTTAACATCATTGTGCCGTCGTGTGGGGGCGGTGTTTTACTGTTCAGCGCCGTGCACCGATGTTCGTTGCATTAAACAGGATCCGCCATGTTTGAGAGGATGGCGCGCCGAATGTGTGCATTCTGGTCAGACTCGGGCGTAACACGTCCGTTTCGTGTACACAAACACAATCACTTTAAGTATTTACCATTCAGATTGTACTTGTGCCGACATTCAGTTACCTAACAAGGATTCACGCTTGATACTATTTTCGAGAATTCTAACAAGCACACGTATTCGAAATGTAAATTCGTAAATTCCATCAAGAAAATCTCACCCGAAAAATATCGACTATATGTACGCAATGCGACTGTGGTTGCGGGAGGCGAATAAAAACGTCGTAACATTTCACGGAACAATGCACTCGTGATTACAACAAAAGCACGAGTTATTGTTATAAATGCGCAATGGCGCATTCAATTTCCAATAAATTTATTCGTATCTCTTCTGGGCGCGATTGTGCGCTCGCAATCATGTTCGAAGCGTACGGATGTAGCGCAGCAAGTCGATATGGGATTAATCGACGTTTTTCGCGTTAAATTGAGCGAAATCGCGAATCGCGTTAGGATAATTGTTACTGATTATTGCTATTGCATCGCCCGAGGCAAACAATACAATTTTGATGTAAATTTAATTTCATATTCAACGAAATATTAAATTACACATCAGAAACTTTTAAAATTAAAATAAAATATCAACTACTTCTTTGATTTTTAATAATTTTGTGTGTTTTATTGTTGAAATAATTTATCACTGATTTCTTTCGCAATAAAATAAATTCGTTGAGCCAAAAAGATAAATTTCTCATAGACAGTAATACCCCCCAGCACGCAATTACTTTAAACACTTTATATAAGGCAAGGCGTAGGTAATTAATCGATGTTTCTCTAAATAGGCGAAAGATTGATGGCGGGGAATTAATAAAACCGATCGCGCCTTGTTGCACACCGGTTCGTCTTCGTCCTCGTCCGTCATCCGGAGCGACCGTAGCGGCAGCTCGTCCTACGACGACGCGCGCAACAATCTGAGACGTGTCGTGATGAAAGGCACTTTGTATCAGGTGTTAAGAACACGACGTGTAATAAGTTTCGTCGGATTACGAAACTTCATTAATCTTTTTGGCCCCGGCCGGTCGGCCGGCACTTTTTCAATACGACAAACGTTTTCCATCATTAAATCGAACGCGCTGGGGCACATGGTACTGCGGGGTTGAGATGGACGTGCGAGATACTGAAACTGATGCGGAAACACGGGGAGAAACGGAAAGGAGGAAAATATTGGGATTTGTTAAGGATTTTGTGATTTGTGCAATTTCCAGACAGAAACAAAGACTGAACGTGCTCGGATTATACTGGAAAGGATTAATATTTAGGTTAAATGATTTTTTTAGAAAATAATTGAGATAGTTATGTGGAATAATGTCATTATGACAGCCTGCAATACATAACTAAGTCGTGCACATTAAGCAATAACTAATCGAGTGTCAACCGAACTCACAACAGTAATAATTTCGTTGCGCCCTGCTTCGATCGGAAATAATAAGGCACTTAGTTGCTCTCGTTGTCGTGAATTATTGAAGGTTGTATTTCAAACAAATGGCGTTAATTTACTTCACACGCAATGCGCTTTTATTCCGGCGGCTGGTGCGCGCGCTGGGTGAAACAACAAATCGTCGAGGTCGGCAGGGTTGAAATCCGGCTGGTTTTTTTTGCACCCAGCGAACGAAAGAACGAATGCGAGGCGCGAAGCGTGCAAAGTCTCGTTATCGACGATAGAAATTTGTTGCGAGAGTATGCGGGGGTGCGAATTGCGCCCTCAGTGACACGGACGGCGCTAACGCTCTAGATATTGATAGGTCCCAGGCAGATCGTTCGTACACTCAACGTGAGCTCACAACGAACATAATAAAGCCGTCAAGGGGATGAAACTTTGTTTAATACCAGGTGAACACGATAATTTTATCAGTATTACCAAACTTTGTTATTGATTTTGTAAAATTAATTAATTTCAACGTGAGCTCACAACGAACATAATAAAGCCGTCAAGGGGATGAAACTTTGTTTAATACCAGGTGAACACGATAATTTTATCAGTATTACCAAACTTTGTTATTGATTTTGTAAAATTAATTAATTTAAAAAGAAAATTTTATTTATTTTTTTAAATTTTGTTTTAATTTTAATCTGGACACCCTGTATAGAATTATCGATGACCTAATAGTAAAACTCGAGCGCAATAAATCCACTTTTCATCATTGGCTTGAAGCAGCTAGGAGAGTATAATAAAGAAGAGTTCTGTAAGTGGTAACCGAATGAAATGGTGTAAGTTGTGTTCCCTGAAGGGTTGTTCTACAACCCTACTACCCCTGCTATCTTTGTGGGGATGGCGGTCAGCACGAACCGAAACAATGGCTTTTTCCAGGATGCTTTGATTGACGTCTGATCGAATTGATGAAATCTGACCACCGACCGCAAAAACTTCAAAAACGCAAAAAGTGTTTTTTATTTTTCATTTGAATGTGTTTACTTTCCGATTTTCTTTGTATGGTGTAGCAATCGAATGAATTATTAGCTCTGGCTATAAAGCGCAATAACGTGACGACGGTTGCACGATGCGCCAATCACTGCGCCATCGCCAAAGAACGAAAACGGCCAAAGACCAAGAAGTGAGCGTGATCACCGCCGCACACTCGCTTTTGTTGCTCGCGTTCACGTTGCAGGCGAACGTGTGCGACGGACATGAAATCAATTCCTTTTCGAACCTCGAGCAAAATGACGCAAAACGTGCGAGTATCAACTATCAACCCATGCCCATGCAACATGTTTTGATGTATGAGCGTGAACGTGACGCTTGTTAATGCAAAAATATGCCCATTGGGGATATGCATTTATTCAGAAAGATAAACTTACTATACTTATACTTAATCATCGCTTTGGAAATGCAAGAAAATGCATTAAATATGCATTTAAAGGCCTAGGCAGTAAACTAAATGTTTTAATAGGTATTAATCATAATACCAGCAAAGCATTCATTGACTTATTGTAAAAATTTTCCGTAAATATTTCATAAATGTTATATGGATTGGTTTTCTGCCCGTGGTCTTTGAAATCAAGAACGATTCCACAATGTGAACAATGAAAATGTCAGCAATGAGGAGCGGTCGCGAGCCCATACACGATTCTAAACAAGCCAAACAAATACCTGCAAATTCTTCGCGCAATACCTAAAGAAAGACATACATGAGAACTCTATATTATTATTAAAATACGACCATGAAAACTAAAATAATACAAATAATTCATTCAGAATTATTTACACTCACGCTTTGAGACGAAATTTAAATCCTAGGGTCATGACGACGTGTAAACACTCAACTAAACACTTAAACACCCAATTTAACAAGATTCGAGTATCTTGTTGAAAAATAATGAGTGCGTGTTTTGTTATTCTTACTTAAAGTATTGCGTCAGTGTAAAAAATATAGCAAGGAAATGATTCAATAGAAATCTATTTGTAAAAGAGTCAAGGAAACGTGATTAATAAATAGATATAAATTTTGGGTTTGGTTCAAAGTTCATGATTTATATTGCAGACATATATAGGCAAGAATAAAAAAATGGAATATTTTACATTGTTAAATTACCTATTAATGAATTGGATTGAAGTTAATCAAGGACTTTTCAGGTCAAAAGCAAAAATATAAATATAAAAAGTCAACCACTCTCTTTAAATTGGCCTAAAAATAATAAATTAATTTTTATTATTATTTTAAGCCGTGAGGCAAATATTTGTTTAAAATTTCAACCATAAACTGCTCTAAATATCGACACAATTATTTAGGTTTATTATTATACTAGCTGTTGCCCGCGACTTCGTTCCAGGAGTGTTTAATAAAAATGTAATTCGTTTTTACTCTCTTGTTCTAGACATACTCGTAGTAAGAGTCAATTCTATCAATAAGATTAGCAATTATAATTTAAAGAAATTAATTATATAAAGTTTTGTCAATAATGCACTTCAGCGCGCCATCTCGAATTCAACTATTTAACTATAACTATGATTGAATCTCAATGTCAAATTTTATTCTATAGAAAAGAGTTGTTTTGAGGATTTTCCTGGCAATTATTCGAATTTTTCTCACCTTCTAAACCTTCCCTAGACCTCCATGAATAATTCAAGACCAAGATAAGATAAATTCGTTCAGCCGTTCTCGAGTTTTAGCGAGACTAACGAACAGCAATTCATTTATATATATATATATATCTCACAAGTTTAAATCTATATATATATATATATACTAATTATATTATTAATTATATTAAAATATATATTAATTTATATATATATAGATTTAAACTTGTGAGATTTACATCTCACAAACGATTGCATTTTTCTATTGTTTGCCACTTACGAGCGTCAAAGAAATGTTTTCGTTGAATAAATTTGTGCGCCCAAACCAAATATGATTTGATGAGTGTTTGAATGAGATGTGCGATGTTGATATGTGTGGTATTGACCTACTTACTTTCGGCTCAATGCATAGAACGAGTGCACATTAACAACAATGAAATCGGATTTAAATTACTCAAGATTATAAGCAGATTATAAGTGAACATTGTATATTATTATCAATTGATATGTTATTTACATGTTGCAAGTACGAAATAATCAAATGTTAAATCTTATTTTCTGCAAAATAAAACTTTTACTCACTGCAAATTGTTGTTAAATTAGTCAATATTTTTCATAGTGTTTTAATGTGCTAATTTAATAAACCGTTATTTAATGTCAATTATTTTTTAAAACAAAAACTCCAACAAGATTGATGAGTCAATAGGAAATTGACGTTTACTTAAACATTTATCTTCACTGTTTACTGCGTTTTAGTATTAATGCACTAGGAAAATAAATTTTAGAGACACAATAACGATAAAGATAAAAGTTATTACATGCTTCAAACGCAAACAACGCTTTAAAAGAATTGATTTTATCAGAGACTCGTTTAACACATTTTAAAAAAATCCATCCAAAACCTCAATTTAGCTTATTTTAACGCAGTTGAGTTTTAGTTAATTATGTGTAATATAATTTAAGCTGATGCATTTACGAGCGTCAGGTCGGAAAATTAGTACCAACGCCATTAACAATTGATGGAATGCCAACGCGAAGGCGTCGACTGATAATGCGGCAACACGTGTGGCATACTCCATAGTCCTGAATAGTACTGATATTCCCGTTGTAGTATGGCGTGCGTCGGAATCGATCATTGTCAGGAAATAGATTATACCAGCGCGACAATATTCCGCGTCACGTGCGAGTCTGAATGAAAATAAACCTAGCCAACGACGCGTTAGTACAACTCTGCTCGTCGCCATTATCAGGTGACATGGCGGCGGTGTCCTTTAAGGTGCACGCCGGAATCGTCAGCGCGTTTCTATAAACTTGACGTCTAATGATAATGTTCTTTCGTCGACAATGTTACGATGACAATAATTTCTATTGTCGGCTGGAGCGCGACAATGCTTTATTAAAATGTCAGAGACACATTAGAGGAGAACTAATGAAATGCAGGCGATGTTTTCCACAATTGTCGTTAGAACTTTAATTGTAACCGATTTGATAATCATCCTTTAGAAATTTCATTTAAGATTAGAATTGTGTAACCATTGCAGAAATAATTCCATTATTTTGGGTTTTATGGTTTAAATTGAGGCGCAAGCTCAACCCCGTGACTAAAACCCGTGACTAAAGTACTTTACCCACGATTTTGGCCATTTTTGGATAAAAAATTACTTTTTGTGTCTCAAAACCCGTGGAAAAACTGATGGAACCAAAAAAATTTAATATTCTAGCATGTAAGCTGAGGAAAACCCAAATTCTGGTCCTAAAATGCTAAATTCAGATTTTTTTGTTCAAATTTTTCTAAAAATACAAAAAGTAAATTCAGTAATCATAACCTAAACTTTATATCCATATGCAAAATTGGTGGATTATGTTTTCGTCCAACAAACAAATGGAGTTTGCATGTCCGTCAGTTGCGGGTCTGATGAGTGATGGATTATTAGATGCGTCGTAATTAATGGAGCGAGCACCCATCGCCTGTCGGTTCGTGACACAAACACGCATTAAGTTATTAGCATTAGTTTCGCATCGTCTTTGCCGCGTGCCGGTCGATTCTTTTTATTTACACTAATGTAATTACAGAAATTACCAACTGTTATGTCACGTACTGACGTACCCCCCAAGAGTCCAACGCTACAATATCGCATGCCACTAATAACACGACATTTAACTTTCACAAACAAAATGACTGTAATTAAATTAATCGAAATTGCTTATCATTAAAAACAATTTTCATTGTTTTGGTTAGATCGCTGTATATTTAGTGTATCTCATGGTAATTGATTAGGTGCATTAAGCAATTTCCTACTAATATTGGAGAGGCTAATGAAAGCCGACCAATCAGGTGCAGAAATTTAATAGACTGGCCCGCAGGACCTCCTGATTCGATCGTCGACGTTTGATGACCGATGACGGATGTTGGGTGGACGGACAATGCCCGGATCAAAGGCAGCACCTTTGGTGCGCGTCGTTTTAAAATTACCCTTTGACCGTGTTCCATGCACACAAACCACATAATTTCATCATAAACTACGCCAAATTCGATAATCCAGTTTAAATAAAACGCTAGTGTAATATGCGCATAATTGAATTATATATTATTATAAATTTTATATCCGTGTATTGTTTCAAGTATTTTAAGGGTTGAATAAGCTGGCTTGAATAATTTTCAGCAGTATTTGCACGTACACGTAGGAATATAAATAGGCGAGTAAGTTTCCCGAATGAAAACTAGACTTTGGAGTATGTGGGGTGTTAAGAGGGTGCAAGTGGGGAGCATGAAGGGGTACATTGTGTGGTCGTGATGCTGGCGGTGGTGGAAAAGCTGAAAAGCAACTTTTGAAGCACAACGCGGTGTCTGTCGCTCTTCAAGTTTATATAGTTAAAGTTCCGAAAGGGGGGTGCTTTTATAAATTCGCTAAGCTCCTTTAGCAACATGTGCTTTGTGAGCAATTACCATATTCCGGCGGTTTTGTTTATGCCACTCATAGCTCTCGATAGAGATTTCAGCTTCCACAACGTGCGAAATCGTCATAAAGAACAAAAGAACCACCAGTACTCGTATAATACCGGAATAAAACCAAACCAGCCCTTAATTCAGACAATACAACCAAATATGCATATTTTTATTATTATGTATAAAATGCTAACCCTTAGATCCTGGAGTATTAATATCATAAAAACCATGTTTATCCGTGCATGACTTCAATCCTCACCCAGGGAGCGTTTCTACTGGTCTAATTTAATTGCTCCGATAACTCGCCGGAGCATGCCAACTACCTCGGCTATTCAATTTGGCTCCGTCCTAGAATTGACAACGTTATCCAATCATTACCCATTGAACTGCACGTATCCATCTCATCTCATCTCGCGAGCGGCAGACGCGCCGAGGCTTCCAAAGGACGCTACCCGAACCATTCGATATTAGTAGGGTGGCAGTGAGGCGTTTCAAACGTCCATCATCGGCCGTTCGATGGAGACCACATTGATCTCTAGATGCCTAGATACACATCCAACCCTAAGCTCACCTTGGATAAACTCAAAATAAGGTGCAACCCTCAGAAAAGGTTCATTTTGAGTTTTGGGAGGAATCAAGTATCAAACACGACTTTTATATTTTATATTTTCTTTGATATGAAATTTTGGGATGATTGGATTAATTAAGGGCAGGGTTACGCGTTGAATAGAATTCTAATCTTGGATTAAATTAGTTCATTAGATTTAATAAATGGAAAATTATAAAATATCGTGTTTTTTTTCTCTGTTGGGTTATTGATTGACTTGAATAGAGTTTGCTTGGTAGGAGTATGTTTGTCCACTGTCAGCTCAACTTCTGCTATGGACAGATAACAATTCGAACATAATCACATTCGATCCTTATTTATCCAAGTTCATCTCTTCCTTACGTCTCACATCTTTACCTTGAGTTCCCAGCGTTTTCATCTCAAAAGATATCAAAAATAAAGTCATCATCCTCATTCACTTCCACGGCGCGATTGTTGTGGTTGCTGTCATCATCCTAGAGAAGAAAACCGGCAGACAGAATGTCTGGATTACTTGTTGGTTCACCATGTTTCCGACAATAACAAACTTGAGTGGGATTTAGACGCCGCCCGAAAATGAGAAGCAAATAAACGCGCCGCATTAAAATTATAAGCACGCTCTGTTCCTCGAGGCGGGAAGCAGCAGGCTGAATCGTAAGATGGCAAGCTGGCGGGATGGCGGGAGACAGGCGAGTAACCTCTAAGTGAATTTATTATCACATAAGACATCGCAACATCACAGGACAACTTCCTTCTTAAAGCGCGCAAAGGCGCCTAAAAGCAGGGTGGTGTGTGCAAAACAAGTCGAATCTTAAATATCGAGGTCTAATGTTTTGTTTTTGACAGCTTTTATATTACAGAATATTTTATATTTAGGTTGAGGGTTGTTAGAAATACTTTGAAGCCTATAATACTGAAATATTAGAAAATAAATACAAAAATTTTAAAAAATTTGTTTTTACTCGAGAAAAAAAAAAAAATAAATAAAACGCCCATTCTAGTCTTGAATTAGGTAAACAAAAAAGGTACTAAAACATGTAACATATGGTAGAACCCCTAAACTCGTGAATCTTTGTGTTCTAATTCACTTTTAATGCCGCGCCGCTTGTGTATCATGATAAAAAGACTGTAATTACTTGGTACTTTCACGCGTAGGATTCGTTTGTTTCGTTTGTTTAGTTAATTTCCTTCGTTTGTCCCCGCATTCGTTAATCATAAGCAAACACAGCTTGTGAACGACATCCAAATGCTAGTTTTCATCCAACCACACAAACGATTAACTCAAATTACATTCGAAAAAACGTTACAAATGAAAGACGAAAAAAACACACTAATTATGATAACCCATCGTAAATAACAGCAATTAAAATGTGATTTTCTAAAGTTTACGCGTTAAATTAGTTGCCTTACGATTTGCTCGAGTTGTAATTATTGTAGTTAGTGTCGGTGGAATGGGTATTAATGAGTTCTGTTCGATTGACTTAGATTTGCATGTATGACTAAAATTTATTGAAGTTATGAATAAATTTGGAGGTTTTGTTGTTTGGTGCATTGTCTGAGTGTGTGGTTTATTCGGCTCAACCGGGGAGCGTTTAAGCTAAATGCCCGATGTGCAACGCGCATTGCGCGAATGTTTAGAATTGCAAATGGGCGCGCGGTGAAATATTGAAACGGACAAATTGACTGTTTGCTCATTACGACCGGCGGAGTTGTTTGTGTTTCAAGCGCAATTCGCCATCAGGTAATCGTGCACGTAACACTCGAATCGTGCTCCACGGTGTAACATATCATCAACTAAATATTCAGAGATATTCTTCAATATTCCTCGCATACAGGACGTTCAAAACCCTAAATTTAAATAAATTTCAAGTATTTAACAATTTTTACTTTGGATTATATCTTATCTATGTGAAGCATATTTTTGTAGAATAAATATTTTACACGGTGACACCCAATTTGTTTTAAAACTTGATGTGTGCAGATGTTGCAAGATGTAAGTTCCTCTCGCGAGACCGGCGGTAAATAATGACCGGTAAGTGCCGGAACAAATGTTGGCGATTCGAAGCGCGCGCGCGCGCCACGCCGAAAATTAAATTCAACCAAATTATGATTAATGCAAAGCGATTTGTAACGGCGGCGATGTTTCTGCCGTTTCTGGCAGCGTTGTCGTGAAAAATACACGAGTCGACAGCTGTTGCGCGGCTCACCGTTCATCCGACAACCTTCATCTTCCTGCAATCAATCGTTTCGTCTACGTTCTATTTTAAAATTGATATGGCATTTTTTGTTTCATCAAAATTTTGTGAGAAATTTATATTTTTAAAATTTTTTTGCTAAAAAGTCAATTTCTAATTTTAATTTTTTAAATTATGAAATAAAGATCTTTTTCTTTTTGCAGATATATTAGTATAATGTGGGATTTCCCCAATATGTTCCACGTTTGTAAAATGTTAGCCATATCTCACCCGAGTGTTTGCAAACTTTTCTTGCTTTTCGGAATAACTGCTTTTACAGGTTTTCCATGTTTCTTCGTCGCTTGCATTCACTCGGCTTCCCTTTTGTTCCTTTTTCATATCCGCTGTCTTGATATGCGCAGGATATTTTACGATTTAAGTTTTTTCGCTTTTCCGGCAAACAATGAATAACATCGAAAATTTGTTATTGGAGAAAAAGTTTTTCTTCGATATAAAAATATGTTTGCACTTATTTACGGTGAATAAAAATCTACAAGATCGTTAGCAATATCGAGTGAAGCCTTGAATCATAGACGTTGATGCTTTTTCGAAATCATGATCAAGCCAATCATGTTCATTTGCTCACGTTGCATCAAATTACTAATTGAAGGACGGATTTATTTCGTACTAATCGGACTAATTTGACATTTTAGAGTGTGCACGACTACATTGTTAGATGTCAAGAACATCCATCATTATTACACTCGAAATTACATAGTAAAATACATAAAAAACGCAAATCGAAAAATCTTCTTTCTATGTATTCATTCTAACAAATAGTATGAAAAGTTTAGATGCAAAGAATAAAATTCATCAAGAAAATTTTTCGTTGATGACTATTTTGGTGCCAACACCTACTTCCTTTCGTACATAACCAAGCCATTACGCACCACACATCATAACATAAACCTCCTCATATCCTCTTTGTGCAAGAAGGACAAATTAGCATTTTTGTTATTATGCGCGGCGTTGATGTTTATTTTTTTCAATTGTGCGAATGATAAATCTCCGTGTGTCCGTTGGCACTATTCCACTCTAGGTCGAACAATAACCAACAATACCAACGCTTATGTCACGAAGACAAATCATTTTGGGAAATTACTCGTTGGCATAGTTGAAATTTACTGCAAACTTTTTTCCAACGCATAATAATAATAATGACCACAAAACAAACAAAAAACCGCACTAACTAAAAACATGATTGATGATAATTTTTTAAATACATTTTTTGTTTACTATTATTTTTAATTGACTTTGTTCTAGTGCACTTTCAGTTTACTTTTAATTATAATATAATATATTTGGAATTATTTAATTTATATTTAAATTAAACTTCCGCATAGAAAAAATCATTAATGTGTTATTTTCAATAGATTAAAATTACATAAAATGAAATTTAATTAATTACCATTTATTCAAGACTTTGACTGCAATTAAATTGTAAACAATGTGATTTGCAGCCGATTGACGAACGCATCGCGTCGTTTAGGTAGTCGCACAGTCAAATTAAAACGCAAATTGATCCAAATTAACGCTTAATGAAATTGAATTGTGAAACTCGCTGGATGGGTAATAATTAAAGGTTCGTCGTCACTTTATGCCAATTGCCAATATTGAAGGCATTGCTACTAATTATTAATTTAATATCGTAATGATTGTTTTGTTTTGCATGTTCAGTGCATGTGATTGCTGGGTTGTGATTGGGCGTTGTTTTAATTCGCAACTAATTGTAGGGATGCTTTAAATTTATTCATTAAACAAATTATAATTATTATCTATTAAATCACAATTTAAACATTAATAGAACGCATGTGTTTATTATTTATTTGTAAGTATTATCAGATTAATAAAAATCTTTAATCCTGCAAAACAAAATTAGTTTATATTAATTGCAATAGATGGCACCACTGTGAATTACAGAATGTTATACGATTAGAACAACAAAAACATCGATTATCGTGAACTATGAGCACAATGAGTTATGATTTGGTTTGTTTTGTAGAATTGCGATGCTAGGCGCAATGACAGAACCATGATTAATGGCCAAGTTTAAAAATCAATTATTGACACAACGAAACAATGCGGCGGTGGTGGCAGCGCGGGGCACCTTGGCGAATTCCTTCCTGATTTATGAAGCGCACAACCAGCAAACGACAATAAACCAAATCGGAACAGGCGGCCGACGCGCGGTTTCTTTATGGGATGGCGGGTTTATCGCGAAACCTAGTTGCACAAATCGATCGTGTACGAGTAACATTTCAAGGTTGCCGGTGATTTATTTATGCGCTCGTTATTAACACGAGCAAATCTTCAAAGCCACTCCTGATTTTTTTCATACGATTTAATCATTGTAATCAACATGAGCATGAACATAAACATAAACATTTAACCAAATTACGCGAAATATTTAATTCAGAATTAATTTTTATTTGGTTGTTGATGAAAGATTAAATTTTAATGAATTTAATTTTTTAAATTCATCGTTGTTGTGTGTTTGCGAAATTCTCTGCGGTTTTCAAACGCTTCGGAGTGTGGTGCCAACCGATGAATAAACAAATTTGTTAATCGTCTTTAGGTAGAAATGCGTACAAAGTGCGAGAACGCGCTCTAAACCAGCGCGAGGAAATTAATTTCGGTTTCGAGACAGATTTTCAAGGTGTGACGAGGCGGAAACTCAATTAGTGGCTGAGAAAATTTGTGTTATTTGCATACATTTTAAGAACCTGAAACCAAACACTCAAAACGCAAACCGAAACAAGACAAACACAATAATTGTGTTTTGATTCGATTTCGATTCTATTTCATAAACATTAAATAATCAAATTTATACCTACAAGAAATCATCTGCGAATTGTAATTAATCAAATCTTTTATGGTTGACTATCAGAAAACATCAAAACTGAATCACATGTAAAAGTGAATTAAAAAGCAATTTAAGACTTGTGTCTTCAATGGGAGCTCGCTTAAGTAATAGTCTATGTTTCATGACTTAAGTCCTGAGAGTTCGGAGTGGAGTCGTGCACAATTACCTAATCGCAAAGTGTGGAACTGGAAAGTTATTGTTGAATTATGTATGTGGGTGTGCTGTGTGCGGTTCTCATCCTTGATGCCGTTCGCGGTTGCATCCTTCATTGTTTGCGCCCAGCTGATGATTCAGCGCATGCAGTAAACAACGCGGTGCGCTAAAGTCTCTACTCGAACTCTAATGACGAGTCGTGTGCTGAATTGTGCAAGATTCGATTGAGAAGCTATTGGAATGAAATAAATTACGTTTAACTTCGAACAACAACAACAGCATACGTTTCTATCGAAATCCAAATCTAAATTTAAATGCTACGCTCATCTATTGATGCAGTTGTACTCGTAAAATTATATAATTGAAGCTATAAGAATCATAAATCAAACAAACACTTAAAACGTCAAATATTATCAAATTAGTGTTTTATTAGTGTTAGTTTTCATTATTTTATATGAAATTGTGCTGCGCAGTAGGCCAAAAGTTCCACCGCGTGACTAAAACCCGTGACTAAAGTACTTTAGTCACAGCCTTGGTCGTCTGTGCTTAAAAAATCTCTTTTTGTGTCTTAAAACAGTGAAAAATTAGTGAAAATGAAAAAAAAAAAATTATTTACATTTCCTGGTTCTTATCAGGTGTATTAATGTTTTTAATACAAGTGTGGGAAGGAAATAATCAGAAAATGAGAAAGGTCAAGCCGTTCAAAAGGGTGAAAGAAAGCACTCAATCAAGTACGATTACATAATTTATGCGTACGTAAATATGCGGAGCTAAAAATATCATTAAAGTTGATAATAACTATAACAAAAACGTTTCGTGCAATTTTTTGCCTTTTATTCTACTTCATTTAATTTTTCCTTATTTGTTATAATAAGATTGCAAGCATAGATTAGTTTCAGTTTCATTTTTCCGAAAATGAATATATTAGTTATAATAATCACTAATTTCTTTTCTGTTTCTTTCTAGTGTTGTTTAAGTATACGTAATTTTCCTCAATTTTGTACTCCGATTATAGTAATTACTAAAACACAAACGAGACCTAGAACTAGTTCCTAATTTCGAATGATTAATCGTTTCTTCGCGTCTGGAAGCAAGTCACAACAAATTATCGAATTGTAGCAATAAATAATTCCGTTGGAATTTAAACTAAGCGCGTATTATTCTATTGTAAATGTTTTCGGATTTTTTGCATTGAAACATAATTGAAATGTGGGTGTACACAGATCCATTATGTTTATTAAGTGCGGCGCTGTTTGTTTCTCTCTTAATAATAATAAGAATTGCTTTGTTTGAGTGCTTAGCTGCGTATCAACATGCTGCAGCATTTGTTTAAAGCGTGTGTTGGTAATTTTAATGAATTGTTTGAATTTACATTACATATTATGGAAATTACGGTTGAAGGTTGCAACGCGCCGCGCCGACGCGTCGAAGAGTTAAGAGGTCAAATTCTTCATGGAGTTATGTTATTACACCAAGCCCAAAAGCATTAGATTTTTTGTCATTGTTTTAATTATTAACGTTTAAATTTTAATTGTGCAAAAAATTTAATTAGAATTTTTAAAAATAAAATTTGCAAATTTTTTTTCTTAATTTTGACTCCAGAATACAAGTTTTAATTACTAAAAAATAATTAGTGCCTATTGTGGGTCAAAAGGAAAGCATTACCCAATTTACAAATTAAAACATTTAAATTTCCTTCGAGTTGCAATGAAAAATGTAATCTTTTTATTTCAATGTGCACTCGGCTAGTTAAATATAATTTAAAATTTGCTTTTACCTCAGTAAATTGCTTGAATAGCACACAACTCAAGCACGACGTTTATTTATTCAATGCTCCTGCTTCTCGCAGAGAGTTGTGTTGATATTTTCACCACATGCAGCCCATGCATAGCCTGACTGTTAGCTTCCTGACATCCACCTATCGCGCGATTTTCCATTTTCCACCTTGCATATCTCACCGCCGAGGGAGTACCCTGGGCATCATGCATGTTCCATGCGAACAAGCCGAACTTGCTGAAAAGCTGTCTCGCGTCGACAAATCTTGATCCCTCATTCTTTTCCATCCAACTTTTCAGCGCCCAACACATCACTTCAGCATCACCACACTCACACTCGACCGTGAACGCATGTAAAAATTGTCGGGCGGAGCGGAATAGGGTAGGAGATGGTATGTTGTGTACACTGGTTTTGATTCCGTGCATGGCTGGCTAAAAATGTTACATTTAGGTATTCGCGTGTGTCGCCGAGTAATCGAGGAGAAAACATCCGCGTCGACGAGCGCAGTGTGTGAGCTCAACGAGTGGTATTTATGCATTTAGTCATAGGACGTTGAGGGGTTGAGGGTGCGAATGGGAAAGAGTGCCTTATCACGTTCACGCTTAACTACCTCGAGCGAAAAAAGCGTTATGCAAATATTTCGGGTGCGTTTCGTCGGTGTAAATCAAGATATTCATACTTTTGACATGAAATTTAAGTTATGAAATCATCAACATTCCAAAATGTAGTAATTTATATAATTAATTATTTTTATCGCAAATCAAAGCATAATAATTAAAATATTTCTCTAAACAATTCAATACAATCGAAATTCCGTAGTTTAATGTTTAATTCTTGTAACATTGCCTTAAACAGTTCAAAACTGTGGTTGTTACGTGGTTTATACTGTATTCATTTGCCATATTTGTAGAACTATGCGTTAATCAATGTAATTTGTGCTCATTTTGTTAATTTCCCCTGCGGAATGAATGAATGTACTGATATCGAACGTTAAACGCAAAACACAATACCTACGTGTTACTTTCGTCAGAATAAATGAAAAAATTCTCAATGCAATAAAATTTTATTATAATAATTTTTTAATCGCACGTATGTAATTGTAATTTGTATAAAGTTTTAAGGTAGCGTGTCGAATGTTAAACTGTTGGATAAAATTGAATCTTGTGCAATCAAATACACTAAGCCAATATTTAATTCGAAACTGGCGTTTTGTAATTCATGATTTTTGATTGTTTGTTATTGCAATTCGCAACAGAGCTGGTCAATCAATCGAAGCAATCAAACGCTATCGCTTTCGATTAGGTCCAGACCACAAAAAACATATTCATATCAACAACAAAAACTAACAAAGCGCACAAAAAACTAAACTATATGAAACTCTGTTGAGTAATTGTCGACTCGATGATTTCTCAAGTCTTAATTCGATTTTATCTACAAATTACATAGGTTAATTTTATACTATTAAAGTATCGCGTATCGATCATGTGTGTGTGTTAATTTATGCGTTGGAATGAGTAATAAAACGAGAAGTATAAATGTATTGCGAATAATTGCAAATTCATCGTGACATTGAACGGTTTTGCAGACATTGCACACTTTGTACGACTATGGAGTCGATAAATTGTTCACTCCCAGTGCGTTACACACCTTAAAGGCGAGTGAAATGTTCTCGTTGGCGTGTAAGGTGCGTGAAAACGTTTTTTTCTTCTTTCTCAAACCAGGTCGTCGTTAGTATTCCATCATGACATATTTTAGAAGTGAAAAACACTAATATTGACATCCATAGGTGTAATAATTATTTCCGAATATTCGGCATTTGGCGCCGCGCAGATGTATGCTTTTGATGTGGTATCAAACAAATGTATGCTTTGAAATTACCCAACTATTCTAATTAATAAATCCATAAAAACAACGCATTGCCATACAACTTTTTAATTAATATCCACGTTCAATTGATATTTTATTTCAGTGGATAATTATTTATTGAGTTTATTCAATTTTGTGATTTTAAATTCAAGTTACAACTGTTAACATTGTTCCTGTTCAGATTGGCAAACATGTAGGTACCTTGTAGCTCTCGATAAGCAAACATGATAAAATTTACAACGTCTTACATTGTGGTTTCTTGTCAGTCTCTTTATGTTATGTCGATTGAACGTTTCCTATGTGAGATTACACTTTAAACTTACAGGATCTTACCTAGAAATTTACTGCAAACCGTAATAAAATTAAACATTGTAAATTAAAGTTTTAATTTATTACATACTGCTTTGATAAGTGAATTTTTTAATGTAATAAAATGTTTTCACTGATTTTACCCGTTGATTTTGCTGATTTTGACATGAACTGTATTTGCATGTCGTTAAAATACATGTTGCTATCGCTCGTGAAGATAATCTAACAAGACGTTAATGTAAATCTAATCGTCGTATCGTTTATCGTCGGCTTATCGCCATCGGTGCGTTCACCAAGTCACTAATTCATTACGGCAGGTAGACAACGCCTCAGAAGCAAACCAGCGAGCGTTTTGGTAAGTGCGCAAATCCGCGATGCTTTTCCATGCAATTTCACTCTCTTTAACACCAACCGGCAATCTGCGACCACATTTACATTACTATAATACCAGATTAATGCTGTTTTCAGCAATTTGCAATTTGAGATAGTGCATTAATCACGTTCTTTGGCGTCGATTAGATTGAACTGTAATTGAACATGATGGGCTTATTTTCAACGTCATGTAATCATAATGTAAACGAGTGCGGACGACAAAACTAAAGCAAAGCGAAGTTGTAAACTAGCAAAAACATTGGAGAAAGGTTCCTCGGATGTTGGCGTGCATTTAAAAGGTATTAAAAGTAGGAGGCTACAGATCAAGATAAGCGAAAGTTTCAATTAAGTGTAAAATGCGAAGAGTGTGACTTTGGTGTTATATAATTATTTTAGTAATTATATTCCTTAATCACTATCGTCTTAACTAAAGTAACTAACATACAAAATTGTTACAAGTAACATTTTTAAATAATGAAGTCTAACAAAGCAAATTTTTAATTTTAAAAAATGTATATATTATCAGGTTAATGTTATTGTTTAATATTGCTATGTGAAACTTTTGAAGAGCCTAAATAAATTTGAAACTAACCACGAACTGATCGCCTATCACAAACAACCATTACGTTTACAATCCGCTTATTATTTCGACGCAATAATGAGTTGTGCTTTGACGAGGGAAAATTGTGAAATTTCATACAATTTCATATTGCATCAACCGCAAAACAATAACAACAACCTTATGCGATATCACACACACGTCCTGCTGTCCTGGCGGGCGCTTCGATTGCGGCGCGCCTAATTATCCAGGATTATGGACAGCGCCGCTGTGCTGCGTAAACAGTGGTTTTATTTAGCATCAAATAGAAGGATTAAGGATTATGGACGCATTATGCATCATGCAAATCTAGCCGTTTCAAATTAATAGAAAAGATTTTAATAAATTTATCTAGTTAAGTCAATAATATCAATAATAATTAGTAATTTTATTGATTTTGAAAATGTAACTGTTAGAAAATTGTTAAAAAATCATTTGGATAAGAAAAAATTAAAATTTGAAAAATTTTAACTTAGAAAAAATTTCTAGCGATAAAATTAAATTTTCTACTAAATATAAACCTTTAGAAAGAAACATTATCACTTTTTGTTTATAATATGTACAATTTCATAACTTTGTGTTTATAGTAGATTTAAATAAAACACAGTTATTTAAATGCTTTGCATTTCAAGTGCGCTACCGCAAAATATATGAAATATTTTTGTTTGAAAGGCAAAAAAGAAGAACGCAACAAACTTTCGTTTTACAACTTTGCGGACTAATGAATACTAATAATCCGCCAAACGAATAAAAATAAAATCAAGCTTTAAAAATTGTTTAAAACCACATTGAAACAGTCAATACACATTGAAATGTGTGTATTTTCTGTTAGAGTAAGCATAACTTAAATAAGTAACCACTAGGTAAATAAGCAGCAAATAAACCATAAGAAATAAGTAAAAGTAATTTCTATTTATACAGTACTGACATGTAATCCTCAATTTATAATCCAGCTACTCTGTAATCTTTCCTGTCAAGTGCATGTTTAATAATTCTATGCCTTCCAGTGACGCATTTTAAGCCGTAATGAATGACTTTCAACGCGTGTAAATTGTGATTAAAGAGTTACGCGTGTTGCGCACTTACTATTTGCTTTAAACTTGTATCTATTCATATATATTTAATATATTTAACAATTATAAATTTATTTGTTGCTAGTGTTAATGTAGTATGTGGGTTTAGCACTTGTTTTACTTTTCGTTTCATTTTTTTACGTTCGTTTTTATCTTTTCAATTTCGTTTTTGTTGTCACGTCATGCTCACTTGCACGCCTATACGGTACTCGGTTTACGCACACGTATTTACTTTTGTTACCTTTTGTTTCTTGTGGAATGCAAAATGCATTGCCGAGCACAAATAATAAAAAAACCGTTCGCGTGCTAAAATGTAATCGAAATATGTACTCGTAACATTCGGTAATGCACTGCACATAAACTAAATAATAAAGTGACTTGACTTAACTTGTTGTCTTACATTGATTTACTCTTTGTATTTGCATTGCATCTATGCGTATTTTTTTCTGTGCGCATGTTTCACTTGTGATTTGAATATGAAATTTTGAGCAGAATTTTCGACTCGTAACGCATTATAATGAACGCGCGCGCGCCATGCACTATTTGTCAATTTGGTAATTTCTTGTCTTCGTGCTTTGCGCTTTGATTTTGACTTGCGTGGCGTGGCGTGGCTGGGCACGATGAAAGAGTTCGCAAGTCGATTTTTATTCGATTTCGGATTACGTACTGACGGTGGTATGAGGTGAGCAAAACCGCAATTGCCGATCGAAATGTAACAGCACAGTGGCGCACGTGCGTTGATTATGTAATACAGTAACACTTCAACAACGATTTAATTTTTCTACAACTTTACAGCTGACAACTGAAACAACTACTAACAATCTATCATCAAAATATTTGTGCAAATAATGTTTTACAATATTCTAGTCTCCGATAATTTAAAATTTAATCAATATTAAGTTATTTTAATTATTTTACTAATTTGCACTAAAATATTCCGATTGAGTACTGAGTTTTTGTTTCTTTTTTGGTCCCATATGGACCATATTATAATTTATGACAAAACAGTGCTTTATGACCCGGATTTGACATTGACTTCTTCACATAGAAGCAAAAAGGTAGAAGGTTACGACTTTATTCTGATTAAATCTCGATTGAACACATCGATAAACACATAATTGTTCATATGTGCGCTGAACCGACGTAGAAATTCAAATGAATTCCTAATATGTTATTCCAAAACTCACGAATTACAGAGAGTTTAGTAAAAGGTGCGGGTGTGTTCGGACATAACCCTGGCCATGTTAATTACATGATTTATACACATTAACATGATTATTCGTTGGGTGTCGTGAATTGTTATAATTATCGGTTTAGTTTTCGAAGCGTAGCCACGCACCAAAATTAGAAGGAAAATTATACAATGTTTTTGTTTGTGGGTTGAGATGTAGACATTTTTACCGGGGTGTGGTTTATAATAGGTGGTCAAATAAAATTAGTCAATCCGACACTGAATATGTGTACATACGATTAATTTCATTATAAATTTATGTGAGGTGTGTAACATGGAAGTAAATTTTAAATTGCGGCGAAGGAGTTGTTTCAGCAGCGGCTGTAACCTTGGTCTTTTACTCTCATTCCTATTATATTCAAATTAAGACAAGACTTGAGTGTGCAACAAATAAAATGTGGAATAAAATTATACTTAGGTGTGGAGGAAGTGATAAATTTATGGCGTAAATATTTTTGTTGAAAAAAAAATAAATTTCTACGGCGCCTCCACCATTTTTTAAATATAAAATATTAAAATGTTGAAATATGTAATAAACTTAATTAAGTAAGCAGCAAGCAGGGTAATTATACGTTTTCCATTTCTTTTAAGTTTTACTAATTATTAACAAGGTGAGTAGTCAAGACACGTTTTCGGCCGCGCGCACGTTCATCGGCCACACAACTCCACTTTCTTACTCAAACTGCTTGCGCTGTTTTTCGTGCAGCGTAGTAGAAGGCGCATAGTGAAGACAATAGCAGTGACCTAGAGAGGAGGCTTAAGCCATAGCGGCGCGCGTCTTGCTGGCGAAGGTGTGAGGCGCGCTCAGTTGCTCAGCAGCCGCCACGCCGACCACTTCTACCTGCCGCAACGAGAAGAAGAAGAAACACGACGCTGCGCGCACCTCTTCCGGTAAGTGTCATCGCATTATAGAAAATGCCGGCGCGGCGCCCTACCACCGCCTCTCATTGTCATCTCGTTGAGAATTTCCACTGGTGGGTGGATGCTGTGAATGGATTGTGTGTTTGTGTGTGTGTGGATTGTAGTGAGAGCAAAGGGCGGATCTTTGCAATCATCGATATTATAAATAATTTAATGTTGTGTGACTCTGGTTGTGGTGATTTTCATTCAGTCGGTGACTACAATGCGCGCATGCGACACTAACCCATAATCATGGATTATTTAAGTGTGAATATAATTTTAAAGTGAAAAATTTTTAAATTTTTTTTATAACAAACGATGATAAAGAAAAATTTTTGGAGCAAGTTTATTCTAAGACAAATGTTTTCCGGTAGTCCTGTCGAACGCATGATAAATTTATTCCTGCCGTGCGCGACTTATTGTGACGTATACAAATTTAGTTTCCGTTACGACTTTGATATTTGATACATAAATATTTCGGATTCAGATTCCGGTCTTCAGATCCTTAACGTTTTTCTTTTCGGTTTTTTTTTTATTTTGGAGAAAGCAAATCCAAGTCCTCATTTTTGATATCGTCGATATCTGTTTACGGACGTGCTCGGCAGCGATCCGGCGATTTTCGGCCATATTTCACTCTCTCGACGTCGCATATTTCCTCATATTTCCTCGGAATTTCCACGTAGCGCAAACACATCGCGACGACAGTTTTCACACTCGCTTGCTCCGCGGCAGGGAAGAAAAAGAGACGCTGGAAGGCGAGAATACTGCGAATGAGCATATTTTTCTTTTCGAGCCGATCATCCGGCAATCACTTCCGGTGCCCGCGGAGATCAAAAATGCGCACGCGAATAACAACCAGACGATTTCGTTTTCCGCGAAGACGAAGCCTTTCACACATTGCGCATAAAACACCAACAGATATACAGTGCGTTAACACAACATCAAATTACTTCCGGAAAGTTCATTTTGATATAATATTACTTATTTCTGCGTTAAGAAAGTGTAAAAACTTGAAATTTTGAAAATTGTTACACAGAATGTGATCGTATGCATAAATTTAGTTTTCATGAACAAAGTGTATATTCTGTGAAATGTTGTTGTTTGAGAAAACGTAATAACAACAAAGACGATTTTCCTCCCGGTGCGTTTGAAGATGAAGGCGGCTTTGATCGCTTTCGGCGAGATGTAAGCGAGGCGCTTCTTTCTCGTCTTGCTCTGCGGTTTGCATTTTGCATAGCACGCTTTTCAATGCATATATGTTGACGCATGCGTGCGCAAGTCTGTGTGCATATCAGACGCGTCCCATCTGCCGTTTTGTTCGGTTTATCTGTTTGTATACGTGTCGCTCGAGCGCTCCAAGCTGCACGCTACATAATAAACGTACATCCTTGTTGTCATAGCTGTGCGAATATAAAATAAACACCCAGCGGGCATCGAGAAATGCGTTAAGATCTAATAGCATTTTTCGCAACTACGCTAACAAATAAAGTTGCCACGATAAAATCAAACGCAACATGATTTTTTGCATTTTTACGTATTAAAAATATGTAAATAATAAAATTCGTAATCGATAGTTGTCTGCGTTTTCATGACGGCTGTGTGGTCATAACATTGTCATAACATTGCATTACAAGCGAAGGAGGAGTGCACATTGCTATCAGGTCGTAAAACTTTGATTGTCCTGCTCGTCATCAGCAAGAAAAGGTCGCAAAAATTCATGGCGCTCAGTACCTGATACAAACATAAACTTTTTAAACATTTTAAACTAAAATAAACTGAATATTTTATTTTTTAAAATTAAATTTGCCATAAAGTGAGCTTAATTAGGTTAATCAACATTTTTTTCTTTAATTTATTATAAATAAGCTTTAATTGTCGATTGTTCAATTGTTAATTGGATTAACATACTGATTATTTTCTTTTGTTAAAATTTAACCTGCATTTCACCTTAAACACTCACTTAAATTTCTTCTTCTCTTTTTGTGTTGCTTAGTTAACTCAGCTGGAAGTCTACTAACACACATTCTCTTTTTGCTTTTTCGTTCTTCTACTTAAACGCGCGTACCGACAGCTTCCTGATCAGTTCTATCTTACCTTTCGTCTTGTCTGCTTGCCTTAATAAGTATCTGAATGCGTTTACTCTAGTAGTAACAGCTAGGCAATGGCCGAGTAAGTCGTACTACTCAATGAATTTTCAACGGCGATTAGTTTCAAGGCCGGCGACCGCATTCTCGATTATTAAAGCACATAGACTCAAAGTCTCGAAGATGTCGATGTTAAATCTATCTATATAAATAGAATTAATGTTGTTGCAAGCTCACTGAGAGTTGATTATAAATTATCCGCAAACGATCATTACTAACAATCATGTTTTATTTGTTTTAAGTTAAGTCAACTTGCGCTAACCTTGTAGATTTTATCCTGGGATTATTAAATTTATTGAATGAAAATTTATCTCTAAATAAATCTTATAAAAAATAAACGAATGTACTCTCTGCAGTGCCTAGCAAGTATACAAATCGATAGTCATCTTCTTCATATTCTTCACTACTTTATATTCTTCTCCATGAGTTTACCAAGTACAAGTATGTATTGAGTGAGTCTGAAGCGTGAAGCCTGTTACTTGGGCTTGGTCTCGTTTTCATTTCACCTTTCTCTTCGCAATAAATCGAAGACGAAACCAGCGGATATGAATAAATCCACGTTCTGCTCTCCAGCTGTGGAGGTTTAAAACATTTATTTGTATTTTTCATTGATTTTGAGTTGTAATGTAAATTGTAGTGAGTTTTATTGTTTGTTTTACCAAACGGTTGGCTGAATATATTGCGGAAAAGTCCCAAGACGATCGCGTTGTAAGTTGCAGGCGCTGTGAAGCTGTCTTCCGCGCGCACACGCTCTACTAAAATTGATTGGTTTCACGAGTATTAAAGTGCACTGCTTTAAAAATGGAATTTATTTAGCCGCACGGCGCTGCATCTGCATCTTTGCATCCGGATGTTCCCGCAGGATTGAACATAAGTACGTCTGACGTGCACGTCGCGCTACTCGGTACTACGAACTTGTAAAACCACGCAAAATAAGAAGAAACTAAATCAAATCAAGTCGGGAACATTCATCTCTTATCTTATTTTTTTACGACAAATAAATTCAGCATTTTATGTAATTTTGAGAGATATTACGTAGAAATTAGTTAAAAATTGCAGTAAATTATGTTTTATCGTAAAAAAATTAAAGGAAGCGGAAATAGTCGAACAAAGTCATTTTAACACTCGCTACGAGATCACTTCTTTTCTCAAACAATAATTCTCCGCAAAGAAAAGATAATAAATCATGAGTAAATTTTTCTACATAACAAAAACGTCGAAAAACTCCAAGAAAACCAAAAAGAAAGTCGAATACTCATAAACTTTGCATGCATTTCACAAAACTACAAAATACAAATTCAGAATTCAGATAATAAGCGATAAAATGAGGAACTAAATATTAAAATACTATTTTGATGTTCTTCCTCGTTTTATGCAACAATTTCTTGCTTCTTGTTTCTCGTACGGCGCTGTAAATTGGTTGGTAATAATCTAATAGCCCGTAACTAATAAGTAGCACGAAATCAGCGCAATTGCGCAAGAGATGGCAGAGTGGATGAGTGGAAGCACCACGTGATAGCGCGATTTCAAGCATTTGTTACATTTCTAATTAATGCGTAACCGGGTAGCGAAACCGTAAGACTTTACCGATCACGTTTTAGTGCGCCAACTTAACGGAGTAACTTCCACGACCGTGCGGCGAAAACGAAAACGTAACCGAAGTTATGTTACCGGAGAAAAACCAGCGAGCATAGCTAATGAATTAATTTCTTAATGAATGGAGAAATTGAGCAATTCAATTAGCTTCAATCGTCGGATGTATACTATTGTCTTAGAAAACATTATGATGCATCCATTATGGAATTACTTTTATATTAGGAGATTTAAAAATAAAAACTTCTGAAATTTTGTGACAATACTTTGTGAATATGTGAATTTTGCACTCGGCAATTTTGCACAAAATTTATTCGCACATATCACGCATTCATCGACATTGTTTCGGGTGTTTTCCGCCGCTTTATGTTTATTTTACTTTGGCGCGATGCGTGCGCGTAAATATAATAAAAACGCGGCGTCGTGCTTGCAAGGATTTACAGCGACGACACGAGGACATTCTCGAGCGCTTCGAACTCGCCGGAAATGTATCGCGATAAAAGTGCTCGCGAGTCCTTGCGCGCCAGCGTTTTATACCGCCATCATATCATATCGTATTTTCTTGCGACGAGGCGCGCAATTTGTTGGTTCAGAAACCCAATGATGGTGGATACTAGAATCGGAGGTTTTTTTGTGCTATTGCGCCGAGAACAACCATTTCGTGAACGGGAGAATAATGTTTGCTCTGAGAGCTGAAAAATAAAGATAAATACATAAAATTTGGTCATTGGATTCCTTTTTTATTTAGTTTAGTAATTTTTAAAATTATAAGCCCAAATAATTCGTTGATATCAGCTAAAATATTAAATTTAAAAGAATTTAAAATTTATTTTATAATTTCTAAGCATTCTAAGCTGTCATAGTGAGCTACTTTTTATAATAAATTATTTTGTATTCAATTCTTCAATATCCTAATATATCTTCATCTCGTTAGACATGGCAGGTCTCTTTATTCTCGCCTCGATACGCCACAAATAACCAATTAACCTTTCTCCGCAATTATCATCGACTTTTAATGCACTCGCGCATTTATTATACTCGCGGCGGCTCCGGCACCGCGTCGAATCGAACATGACAACTAACAACTTCCGTGCTATTGACACTAGATGACTGGATTATTTATAAATGGCAAGGAATACGCTTTGTAATTTTGCAACTTTGTACATTTCACAGTTCACAACTCACAGCTTACAAGCACATTATATTCTGCATTAAGTATATTGCTTGAAAATTGCAATCCAATTTCATTTAGAAACTTTAGAGATTTCTCTGAGAAAACTGAAGAAATTCTATATTTATTTATATATAGGGTGATGCAAATTTATAATATTTTATAAAGGCATCTTCATAAAGTTTATTTAAATGCACTTTAACATTTAAAATTATATTCATGTGTAATTGATTTCCGTAAATAAATTTCTCATATTTAGTTCTCAGTTACCACTAATACTTATAAATGATTTTATGCGTGATGGTAAAATGCAGAAATTTATATGTAGGATGATGTCACAAGGCTGTAATGTGCGAATTAAAATTCTTGGAGCGTTGTTGCATTCGTTTTATTATTCATGCATGCATAAAAAAGGTATTTTCTCCTGTGGTCTGCCAAAAAATAAAAAGTAAAATTTAAATTTTATATGCGTTGGATGTAAAGCTGACAGGAATGCACCGCACGATCCCATGTTGCGTCCAATGACCCGCTACAATTTATATCAATGCAATAATGCATTTATTTACATTAATAAATAAATAATTTTATTTTAAATTAAATAATTCTCTTAGTTTTTGGGTAAACCAAGGGAAATTTTGTGACGCGTGCTATGAGTACATTTAGATCGTCGAGGTGTTTGAGAGTGTTGAGACCTAGGGTAGTTTTAGTATTCGAATTCGTGTTCGAGTGCCATTAGTTTCGCCCACTCGTCTCGCCAGACGATACAAGGACCTCTACTGCGATAGGATAATAGGATAATTAAGTTGCAAGTGCACCTTCAGGCAATTTAAGCTATATTTAGTTGAAAAGTAGTTTTATCCTAAAAATAAAAATTTTACAGACTAGATTACATTGTATTTTAATGATTTTAATATTTATCTCTTCATAAATGTTTTTTACTAATATTTGTATTAAAAATCGTGATGTTAAATCTGTGTCAGGAGTAATTTTGAAAAGTGTATCATATCACATATGTAACAATGACACACTTACATACAAAACACATTTTTGCCGGGCAAAAGGACGATTAATGAGCACTCGACTGAAATCAGAATTTTACGAGCGCCGCTCCAGTTTTCGCTTTTTACCTTCCTTTTATTTCCACCGCAGAGCGAGATGATGAGCCATGACAAACTCGAGCACTCATACAACGTGAATAATGCGCATGTGGGAATGAATGAATGATGAACGCAACATACACACACACGATATATACTAACATGCTAGTTGATGTAGTAACATCTGCGACTGCGGAATATCTATTCGAATTTAAATGCAAATCAGGATGTTATTTACGCAAATGACGCTCGAAATTCGAGCGATTCTCCGCAGCTTCTACTAAATGTAGTTCAGGCAAATCAGTGCAAACGCATTTTTGAAATGTAAATTTTAGTGTGTTTAGAAATTTAGTTTTATATTTATGTTTACATCTGGTGTTGCAAGATAATTGCAGTTCACAAAAAGTGTGAAATGTGCGCATCCAATGCAACACGGTTCGTTGTTTTTATTTCTTGCATTATAATTATGATTATGGCTGTGGGTAATGCGTGAAACAACCTTGAGCTGCGCTAGAATATCATTAGTCGTCTTGTGAGCAAGTATAATGTGCGAGTATACATCTTGATAATAATATAAAAGAAACATGAACACGAAACATCGCATTTCATGAGACTGAAAATAAATACAACGAAATTTTTTAGGTTTTGGGTTGAAATTAATTCAGAATGAGGTAAACATTAATTAAGAAATATACTAAAGTTTTTATTTTGTTGAAAACATTTAAATATTGCAATTAATTGCGTTTTAAAACAAAAATTTAGAAAATCAAGTTTTTGAAGACGTGAATTGAAATATTGATGATAATGTAAATGAAAAAATGAAGATTTTTACATTGTAATGTAATACGGTAATAACTTTGATTAAAACATTGATAATATCCAGTTATCGCCGAATAAAAAGCATAAAAAGTAATGAAAATTCTTTATGACTGCACGAATTATTGCAAAAATTTCGCTCTCTCCGCGCACAACGTTGCTTAAACATCTTCATCTGCTTTTGCGGTGGCCGCTTCACCGAAGTGCATTATCTTAATTAAAAAAGGGTGTCTTAATGTTCAAGTGAGCATTAATTATTAGGAAAAGTTTTAATTGCTCTTGGCGGGCGCGTGAAAATGCCGCGCGCAAGCGAAAAGAACCGCGAAGTGGTTCAGCATCTCTGAGCGGAGGAAATGGAAAATGTTTAGATTTACACGAAGTGCACACAAAGTTTGGCGGCTTACAGAAAACACAAGGACGCGCGGACAGTGAATAGCAATAAAAAAACTTTGCGTATGTCGTTAAAATTAAAAGAAGCGAGAAAAGAAGTTTATGAGTGAAAATAAAGCGTTGCGAAGAAATTTTTTCATTTTTACGGTGAAATTTAGTTAAGCAAACTTAGGAAACTATGTTGCGCATGTGACTTGGTTGGCTATAGGTGTAAATATATGCCTTACCTGCCTAAATTCATATTACAATCAATAGAGGACGCGAGTAGTTCAACAAATGTATTTATTTTTCGGTGCAACGATAATACGATTCGATACGATAAAGAAACCTTGTCTCTAAGCCTTGAAGATAAAAATGTAAACATTATTTATCGTGTACGTATACATTTTGGTGTTTTGTTCTTTAGTAATTTCATACGTACTCAATCTTTTTTCATCTTAGCGCAGCGCGAAATATACCGAGAAGTTGCGTTGCAATTTTAATGTGTTATTATTATTAATGTTATACGAATGTGTTTTTTTTTTACTATTTACTCACGGCGTGGAATTGCTGGAACAATAATTCATAAATATTTAAGTCTGCGCGTGTGCAATAATGAGGCGCGCCCTCGAATGCGACCGCATTTTGTGTCCTGTCCCGCACACTTGATTATTCATTTATTAGCGCGCAATTTGTTTCTCTGGGTTCATAAATTAGGCGGTAGGTTAATTGCGTTTTAATCATCACATAATTTAAACATTTAACGTACTAATTCGTTATCAAAAATTAGATTTAAATGTAAAATTGCATTTTTTAAATTCTTACGCAATATGCATCTTTATATATTTATTTTATTGATGGAAATAATTTCTAAACAATAAATATATTGAGATGTTTGTTGATTTTTTTAAATTTGAAGGTCAAGTTTAAGAACACATCAATGAATCGAACTCTCTTTTGTTTGTCTTTTCATTCGGCGCATACTGGCATTGAAAACAGGTTTAAACGAAATTGGCAACACACCGGCTGTTTTATAAATAGCTGTATATTTGTTTATTATTTCTTTTTATACAGCATGTTCCAAATATTCACACATAAAAAGAAAAAATATTTCTTTCTACTATTTACAACCAAATTTAATTATCATAAGCACACATTAATTTATTTAATTCTTTTGTGTTTAATTTTACGCTAACATCTGTTATGTGGAATTTAATTTCGATTCTCTTGAGATTCGACTGAGAGAAAGTTTGTCCAAGATCGACTCTGAAGTTAAAATTCTTTGTAAAAGTTACCTTTCGCGATGGGGGACACAAACACAAGATGAAGAGATACTTTTTCCATAGGCTTATAAGGCAATATAAAATCCGCCCGACGCCAGACGAAAATTTAGAGGCCAGGGTCAAGGTTAAATTTCATCTCAGCCAACGGCAAAATTTGCTCAATCGAAACGATGAATCAGCATCAATATTACATTCTATGTCAATATCAAATAATATATGCATTATCAAATTTTTTATTTAAAGTTAGAATGCTTGAAGTTATTGGCAAATAGGTAACATCCTCCGCGACGTTTAATAAAACTGCATGAATACAAAATCATGTGTACCTATGGAAAATATCGCCGATCGACTAGACTACTGAAGAAAGAAGCAAAAGCGCTCGGATATCTTGATGCAAAAAATTATAAATTGTGCTTTCGAGGGGAAATATTTAAAGTCGTAAAGTGTTCGAGACGCTCTTTAGATTATGGCGAAACTTAGATGCCTCGGCAGGCGCATACTTTTCTAATAGAATAGACGCGATGCTACATGATGAAGAGGGGTGAGAGTGAGGTCCTTGCAATATAACTGCGCCCATGGCGGGCAACTTTTATGCTCTTGAAAAATGTTGCAAGATAAAAGGCAAAAATTCCATCGGGGGATGGAACTTTTGATAGATACATTTGTTTTATCAGCGATATGCATTTTAATAAAAGCTTTTGTCATAGTACCTAATAGCAAATAGTTCAGGTTACATAAAGCAGATATTTTTCTGCTTTGAATTGAAAATTCAGCTTTAATAAAGAAATCCCAATAGGAAATGAAGAATAGCAAAAATAACGAATCAAGATCCCGAATCCTGGCTTTTTCTTTGAATCGACTTCGAAAGCCCAGCGCTTTCTAGAGGTTAGTTGAGCGCACGTGCTGGTATTACTCTCGTGCGGCCGGAGGCGGCGAAACAAATTCAATCAGCTTCATTTGATTAAACAAGCGCTGGATTTTTCCGTCTTCGTTCTTACTCTCACCCCTCCGTCTGCATCTCAGCTCTACTTGATCAAAGTCAATAAATCATTTCGGCGCATTACGTCTTTCTCACTTCGCAATTAAGATTTTCAATTCAAGGGCCGCGATTAAGCCGCGCCGAAAAATGAAAATAGGATCAGATTTAAGACGTAAGACTTGATTTATTAAATGCGAATTGTTTGTCTTAGCGACGACTTTTGAAAATACTGTCGAAATTTTCTTGGAATTAGTTTGAAAATTGTTTGTTGGTTTTGCCTCACGGCTCTCTAAGATCAAACACAAATATATTATTAGCCGGATTGGTAAAGCAAGTAAATTGCTAAATTGTTAGATTGGCAAATTGCTAAATTGCCTCCAATCAGCCGCATCGAATCAAGACGTTGGTGAGGCATCACTTGAGCGATTCCGCTGTTTGTTCAGCTATCAGTGTAGAGTATATGTACACTTGCATAACTAGCAAACAACTTGGATTGGGGGTGCAATCGGGGCAAAGCATCACATCACACAACATGGTACATATTATGATATATCAGTGATCTTCCTGCATGAATAAGTAAATGTATATTGCGAAGACGCCTGGGAGTTGATTGAGGATGCGCAAACAAAATTAATACTCAACAAACACCATTAGAATAAAATTAAAATAAAAACATGGCTAGATTAATTTTTTGCGTGGGTGTTTATTAATTTAACTTAATGAGAATGAGAGATGCAACTGAGAAATTAAAAATTTAAATTAGTTCCTTGAAACATCTCATCAGTCAACATCTATTTTTAGTTATTTTTGACTGTGATGACGGCTCGTTAAATACGAAACAAGGTCGTTGATTTTTTGCAGCACGCAAACGAAACTCCCGGAGTCACCGGAGTCAATGTCACGGTTGACTGTACCGGTATATTCAATAACACGAATACGCTACGCAAAGAAAGTTATAATAAAAACTTGTTTTTGTTGTCTTGTTTTTTCTCCGTTGTATTTACTATGTAATCGCCTGCATACCAGGATGAAATTTTTAACGCATCATCACGTAATTAACTTAATTATCGTGTAATTAGAAAATATCTGATATTGGCTTTGGAATGTTTGGCAGCTAATTGAAATGTCTCGTGATGGCAACCGAAAACATCTCGGACATAGATGCTGACTTGAGTTGGAGCGTCTTGAGCTCGAGCTCCGCACTTGATTTGGACTTGAAATCATCCGGATAAATGTCATTAATTAGTTGCCGGCTGCGTTTAGCCGCGGCACGCGAGACATGTCCGCTTGAGGACAAATTGGAAAGCTCGAAATTGATTCCCGCCGGCGCTGATTTAATTAAAATCTAATTAAACCTGAAAGGCGCAATTTGTTAATACGAAAATTAATTAAAAAACAGAATTTTTGAATTTCGCAGATTTTTCAAAGCATATTTTATTTTACAAACTGTCTATGCGCTTGGTAGAAAAGAGTATTCACTCTCGGATCGTCGAAGATGCTCTCGTGAACAATTTAAAGCATAGAGCCGCGCCATCCATTCTTCTTCTCGGCAGCGCCAGCCAGTTCGGACGTTCCGAGAATTAAACGGCGAGCGCCCATCAATAAATAGCACTTTCACCAAAGATTAATGTCCTTTGTCGGTGTGCTTCGACGCTCTTTTGCTCTTTCTTTCCGTTCATTTGGTGTGACAGTCACGAATTGTTTATTATTAATACTAGAATAACACTTTTTAAGCCCGAATACAAATTAATAATGGGAAAATCTTCAGACGTATAATTTATAATTTATTATTAATTTGTGAAAATAGTTAATGAGTGAATGAAAAGTTTAAAATTTGCATTCAATGGATCTGCAGGTTTCACTTTTCTTGCCTTTTACGACGAATCTTTGTAATTAACGTCGGTGAATGCAATTGCTTGTAATTATCCAGTTAATTGTGATTCTAAATTATAAATAACATGTTTCCTATTGTTGCTTGCAGATACATAAACACAAAATAAACAAGGAATCTGGATGTTGTAAACTTTTGTGGTGAGTTTTTAATTTTTAAATTTTGAAATTATTTCGCGTGTAGATTGTAATAATTGTTTAATGTATAACGTTAAATGAGTTGGTGAAAATTAATGCATTGTTATAATTAGTAAATCAATTAATCTCGATGTTAAACATCGCCGTCGAGCGCTGTTTGGTTGACGCCGCACCGTCGGATTATTGGTTTATCGGGTTTGGCGTTTTATCGCAAGCGCGTCCCGACGATAAAGTTACACAACAGCCGATCGCTAATTTATGTGCCGTTCTTTGTGGTGACGCTCAATGAGGGAAGGGGTGAATTGTCGAAACTGCCATTGTTACGCATTGTCTCGCCTCACATTTCATCAATTACTATTAATTCCACACGATCTACGCTCAAAATAACTCAAAAATTCACATATAAACTAAAAAGATAAAATTGTGTCAGAAATTAATTAATAAGTTATTATGGCCCATAAACCTTAATTATTATGTAGGTGGCATGAAATAAACGTGTAGCAGCATGTGCAAATTGAAGTTCAAACACGAATGACTCGCGTATATTGTTTATTGCACGTCAGTTATGAGTTGAAAATTATAAATTGCAAATTGCGTAGTCGCACGCCACGACATTATTAAATATTCGATATACAATTCCCAACGCATTTCCTGCAAATAAATTTATGTCGTAATTACGCCGCGTTCTAGAAAGGTCATGGATATTTTACATCATGCAGCAAAAATCGATATTTATATTTACTAAAAATCTCATATTCATGCCGGGAAAAAATGCACACGTAACAATAAGCTAATAATCATAAAATATTCAATTACATTCAACAAATACATGCGTTAAATGTGTAATAATTGTGCATATGCGGACGTATTTGAAATACATATTTAATCCAACGTCAACATCCGTGTTTTTCAAAAGTGGTGAATTTTTCATGCGACTCCAACGTTGGTTTTAATTTATTGTCGCGTTTTTTTTCCGACTTTTTCTTTCGTTCGTTGCGTGGTTGCATGACTGCAGTACTAGCTTACATAATTTGCGAGAGCCAGCTAACAATATATTTATTTATTCTCGGTTTTACTCGGCCGCAGTTTATAATTACTTTTTTTTTCGCATTTCATTTTCCTCTTCGCGTTCGTTTCGACAAGTGAACAAACGCCGCGGCGCGGAGGTAAAACGTCGAAGGAAACGTAAACGCGTCCGAGTAATTTAAATCGTTCTGAATAATTTAAACAACTGTTGTTCATTCAGACGTTTAGTTGAGTAACCATCTGACGCGCGCTCTTCTTCTCCTCTTGTTTCACTTTTTACTTTTTGTTCGACTGTGTGCACTGCAGTGCTGAATTGAATTGACTCTTCTTTGTGATGTTGGAATACGTTGGATTTGAGGACGGAAACTTTATACATTCTCCGGCTGTGCGTGCGCGCGTAGGATGAAACGTAAACGCGGCGGAAAACGAAACAAGCGAATCCGAATGCGAAATGCGAAATAAGTAATGCGAAGTAAGAAGCGAAACGAAAGTTGCGCGTCGGTCGCATCTTTGCATATTTGCATATTTTATGCAGACAGGAGGCGACAGAGGAAAAGAGAAATTCATTAATCAGCGCAGAGAATATCTGCAAATCTTTAGATTTATATTTATATTTAGCCACCTGCATGGAAAAACACATTTTCTTTTATTAGAACCTGAGAGCGGTTAAGAAACTTTTGTTATTTAAAAAATAAATAAAAATTAAATAAAATAAGCCAGAATTTAGTCATTTTTATTACCTAGGCATCTCAGGATATTGTGTTTACAATAAAATAGTAGAATTCAATTTTATTCTTAAAAATAAAAATTTTCAGAAACCAAACCTAAACATTGTGAAGATTGATGAGTGCACAATTTATCAAAATATATCATGTTCGCCTTTTCAAGGATAAATCGAAATGAATTCGATGATAAATCGAGTAAACATTTTATTTTTTAAAGTTTATTACTTGTTTTGCATTTGATTAGAGATTTGTAGGGTGTGACAAATTGCACACACATGCTGTAATTGCAACTCGAGTTAAACTTAAACACTTAAACACACATGTTTGTACTAAAACTGGGTCAAGTACTTCGGTTAACAGCTTAAGAAATCACTTTTCTTTCGTGCTGTGATTGCCTGCATTTATTGTTTACTCGCGTACTTTCCAAGCAATATTTCAGGTCACATCAAGATAGACGAAATAAATTCTAATAATTATTGTTATAATACGATTTTATCTCTGATTTGTTTGATTGCTTTTGTCAATATTGTAATTATCTGCGATTGGAGTGAATATTCATTGCGTTTGCTTTGCTAACGAAGCTTAATGAGCGCTGCAAATGTTTCAACGTATCAACGTGTCACGTGTGAAATGCACAAAACAGCAAGATAATAATAAATTCTTATTTGAGTTGAAGGCCTGCCGCCTGCAAGCGTGGCACATTTATTAAACGTCCGCAAACAGCGTTTTTAAATGTAGTTTTTAATATAAAATAGAGTTGTAACAGAAGCAGATGCAAATATACATTTTGTAGATGTAGATGATGTGTAATTTTTGCATTTTCACAACGTGTGAATACACGTGACATGCTGTGTACCGGCTTTGGCTGTTGCCGCTGCAAATTTCGCGAGTAATTCCATTTGGCGAACTTGATCCACTTCGTTACGACTCTGCGCGCTCGAGTTTTGCTCGTTTAACGACGACACGCGACCGCGCACGTGATTTTCCGGCTATAACCGACCCGACAACAACATCAACTGGCTTCCTATTGCGCTTTCAATTACATTATTAACTTCTCGTGATACATCACTACTTATACTTCAAATTAAAATTAATTCTCAGAATTATAGGCAGATTTTTAATGGGAAAATGAAATTAAGACAATGTAATAGAAATTAAAGCCTAGAGTTTTGAAAGTAGGTGAGAAAATGAAAAAAAATGTATAAAACGCGTATAAAACAAAATTGTTAGTTACATCATTTATAACTCAAGAACGGCTGGACAGATTTTGATCAACTATAGTTTTTTTGGATTCGTCTTTATCCCGAACAGGAGAATAAATATTAAAATATCAAAAATTTACAAATCCTGAGAAATAAATGAAGCAAAAAATATACCGGAAGTAGTTCTTAATTGGACGCTGCTGTTAGTAAGTGAGTTTTTAAATTTTAAATTTATAAAAAGAAAATAAATGTTAAATACGTATATAAACAACGTAATAAAAGTGATAGGCATGTAATTAATATCTAGTATCATATGTTTGATGATCCAACTGGTAAAAGTGTGCTAGTTGCGTAGCGCCAAGCATTTACGAAAGTTGCGAGAAAAACAACGCCTTAATTAATTATAACGATTTTCTTCTTTTCAAAACGAATTACAAAACTATTATTGCGTACGATAAATCTTGCATCAGTAATTCGAATTATGCATTACTGCGTTTCGACAAGACACGAAAACAATGTGGAAATGTACATAAATAGTATTCCAATGAGTCTGACTCGTAGCGCTGCAAAAGGCAATAAAAACTTAATGCATTATAAATCAAGTTTGAGCAAGTGCTTAACTCATGTTAATAATGTGAATTTCATGCAGGTAAATACAGCCACCAGGTGCATAAAGTACGTTTTAATTCATCGTGAAATTAATTTACGTTTTAATTTGTTAATAAAATTATTCATCGATATTTTTACAATGAATGTAATTGTTTACGGTTGTTTCCCGAATTGTATACAAGTTTCAATTCGACTTGGCGGTTGCTATTACTCCCTGGAGCACAACTGATAAAAACTTTTGGTGGAGGCGCCGGGCATTCATGATACTCCGTATTCCGCGCATTCAGAATCCACACTATATTATATTATCAATATAAGCTATGTTTCTCGTTTATAATAGTACAACTTCTTCTGTACTTCCACGACTATCTTGTCTGCCTAGGAAATCTTCTTACTGCGAGTGTATAATGTGTACGCGCGCGTATAATCCTCTGTTGGTATTTTGGCTTGAGCATAAACAAGATACGCCGACTGCGACTAACTACCCTTATCCATTATTGATAACAAGAATTTATCGCCGACGGTCTAATAAATTACATCAACATCAATTTGCTCATCAATTTGCGGCAGAGTCAACCGCTTGTTTTGCTTTGCGCGATTGGAATGTATATATGTATATAGAGAGATATAGGAACAAAGGCGGTCGAGGACCAGCCGGGAGATATGCCGCATCACGCTTCGTCTAGTCGTCTATTCTACTTCGGTCGGCTGTCGATCAACTCGTGGATGGTGTGTTCAGTTGGAATAAAACGATGAGGATTGCGGAGGATAAGCAAAAAATAAGTGGGAATAAAATTATAATGAAATTAACTGAATAAGTTATCTATTTCAGAAATAAAATGATAAAAATTGTTATATTTAATATTTTTAAGCATTTTTAAAATTGTTCCAACACGTTTGTATTAATAATTGTCGAATTTTATGAATTTTTTAATTTTAAGTTAAGAAACTTTAAAATCTGCTTGTAAAATATTAGATGCAATGCATTAGCCATGAAATTGTCGAGAGAGAACACTAAAAATCACAGAAAACAATAATTTAGACCTAAAATTTCATTTTTCAAAAAAACGCAATTTGAATACATTGGACTTTTGTCCCGATCAAAATTGTAAAATTTTTAGAATTCAGTTTGCCTTCGGCGTCGGATTGTGTATGGGATTGCATTTGACCTTTGGATGCTTTGCGTTGATTCCTTTTTTCCCTGTTTTGTGGCTGAATTTTTGACACACGCAACGTTTTGTTCCGCCCGTTGTGCTCAGAAGCAAAAAATAAAACATAAAACCGCGAATATATATTCATCTTTTATCATTCCGCATTGCTTGCGTGTTTGTTTTGCGCTAAACAAGTGTGATGCGGACGCTCGTATTGAAGCAAACCCGCATTTGGGGAGTTTTCCGCTTTTTTCCTGGCTTTGAATGGTGTGTGTGTATGTGAATGTGTTTTTTTTTCTATATTTTTTCTATGACATTAGGTGTGTGTTGGAGCGCTCGGTCGTAGCGCTAATATTTATTATCTCGTGTCGAGTCAATGCCAGCGGGCGCCCACCATTATAATTGATTTAGTCGCGCGACACCCCCAGACGCGGGGCGAAGGAAGTACAAAACCGGAAAACGAGAAACAAAAAACGGAAAATACAGAACACACAAAATAAAGAATAGAAATGTGGAGGAAAAATTTTCCCGCGATTTAGTTAAGGGATGAAAATGAAATATATTCTTTTGCTGGCAAATTAAACATTTACTGCCATTAATTATGTTCCATACATGTTATAAAGTCGCCGAATATTAAATAATTACGCCACAAACTAAATTATTTAAAAATACTTTTTTATTTAAATTTTTAAATTATTTAAATTAACTTGTTGTAAATCCCCACCATGTAGATATCACGAATTCGGTGGTGCTACTCTCAGAGTAAAGCAAACATTGACTTATTTGCGCTAACACGCGAGTACATCTGCTCGGATGGTTAATTAAAGTAATTTAAACAGCTAATTAAACCGGTCCGCACTCTCCGACATCCCCGTCGCGCGCTGATATATAGAATTTCGTGCGCGCAGGGAAGCGACATTTTTAATTAATTCCCTCCAGTACAGCGCCGCGCGTCGTAAACTATGCACGGAAACGCCCGGGCACTCGGGTGCTAATTATTCCGTAATTAATAAATGGATGATAATAATGCATGTAGGTCGCGCGTGATTTACGCCACCAGCCACGCTGTTTATACATGCGCACTGAATGCATTTTAAAACCACATCGTATGCATCAGTGCAACTGAAATTAAAATTGAATTTCATCCGCTAATTCATATATTAAGTAGTGTGTAAGCAACTTGTAGGTGTTACTTTAGTTTGTTTGTTTCCATGACATTGCACTTACAATGTACAATGTTCATGTTCATGTTGTGCGGTTTATTGAAAAATATCGCTCGTAAAAACATCGCCGCATGATTTAAGGGGACGCAATGAAGACATATTTCTTGCTGTTTCAGTGCGCGACGATGTTTGTCGCACACGGACAAAAACAGAATGTTTAAACTTTTATGCGTCTCCGGCAAACCGGCAAGTCATAAGCACCACACGAGAATAATTTACAGTGTTTTACGTTTGTTTCGCTTTTTGGGATTAGAAGTTGCCGTAACAGTATTTTCAAATTTTTCGGAACTGAAACGTATGACATTTGTTAGCGGAAAATCATAAAAAAGCAAGCGGAAGGGAATATATGAAGCCAAAAGTTTAATATCGGCATATAAATCGCTTTGCTTGCAAAAGCAGCAGAGACGAACTGGCTGTGAATATGTTAAAACCTATGTAGATGAAGAAATTGCGAATTTAATCTTGCAGGAATGAAAATGTCACATTTCCTCATTTTCCACCTAACATTTACATCCATATGTTTTTCTTTTATGAATTAAATTGTGATTTTATTTGAAATTAATTGATCGAAAGTCACAGAAATTAAATCTTGATGTAATGTTAAATGTTTTACCTTCACACACATATAATTTTTATAATTCTGTCCATATAATTAATGATAAGTACTCTAAGCAACTTTGCCCGATTCGATCAACTTGATTTACTCCGCTTCTATTCGCTTTGAGAGTTGACAGTTGCAAGTGCATGCGATAAATACTCTGCAGGCGCACCATTCGCGGTTTCTAGAACGGAAATTAACTTGAACTCGTTTCTTCAGTCACCAGCAGGAGAGCGAGTCGTGAGGCTGCGTCCACATCACAGACATACTTTTGTTACAATTGCATGTTACAAGCAGCAAGCAATATTTCTAAGAATACTTGTATCTGTAAATCGTTACGCACATTTGAAGGCTTTGGCTAGTTGACAGTCTATTGACAAGCATTTTAACTTGTAATGGATATTTTTATCTTGATTTGCCAAATTGCAAAATATATTCAATAATATAAATGCAAACGGTGTCACCACCGTGAAATGAAATCATAGAAATTATTTTATAGAAAAAATAAATAAAAATAGGAAATAACTGAATCTATTTCATGCTGCAACGCGTTCAAGTCAAGTCATTCACTATTTATTTGCGATAAATTGAAACCGATTGTTATTTTCTTTTTTACTTCTAAGAATATAGAAGTTTCTGCCAGTTACAGGACGTTAAAATGAAAGTCTACGCAATTTTTATATTATTTTGGATTAAAATTCAATTTTTAGCTTAAAATACAAAATATAAAAAGATATTTGATAAATTGACATTTTAATACACAAATCTAATGGTTAGATAAGTTTAATTATCTCGAAATGTTTTAGGTTAGAAAACTTATTGCTAATTGAGCTGCCCGAAGCTAGTTGGCTGGCAAACAGTGTGAATTCGATCGTGGGCGAAATTTTATGATCCTTTAATCGTTTATTTGTTGCGAACGATCGTAAAAATTAATGGCTGCCGGAGTTCCGCACTGGATTTATCGTCAACGAGCACATAAACGAACTAACAAACCGACCAAGAATCAACCTGCAATTTCATACGAAATTGCAAATTACATTTTCACTTTGGGCAAACAAAGCAAACAAAAGATAAAAAATCAACTTAGATAAGTTTATGGTAAATAATTGAGTTTTTGTATAATCATTTTCACCTTGTGCAAACTGTAAAATGCATTAATATATTTTTATTTATTTTGTCTTTAGTTCTAGAGTTTTATTATCTTTTTACGATGAGTTAATTTTGGATACAAGTAAAATAGATCAAAAATTGTATCCGCATTTCAGTTCATGGGAATATTAAATTTATTTACTTTAATAATGAAGTAAAATGAGATTAATTTTGTTACCTTCGTAATAAAGATACAAATAGTTAAAATACAGATATTATATTTGTTGAAACCATTGCAATATTGTGAGAATTAGGTGAACCAGAAAAAGCAACTAATTTATAAATAATTTGTGCTCGGAGAATTAGCGAAGATGAACATGACTAAATCGCTGAACCTATACTAAATCTACAAAATCCACTAGATCCTAGCAAATCTCATTAGTCTTCTCGTCGCTCGTTTCTCATGCGTGCCAGCTTTGTTATGAAACTTAATCACATGCGAGGCACTAATATCCAAATGCTTCGATATATCACCGTAACTAGGCTTATAGAGTGTTTTGCGCGCATGATTAATACGCGTGGAAATAACGCGACGACGTGACGATGACATGATGACATGATGGCGTAATTAAGTTGATCAAATACTGTTTTCCGCATGATTGCCTTCGAGACTCACTTTAAATTACATCAATTTTACGTTTTCACCAAATTAAAATTTTACCTTCGCTGTTATGTAAATGCATTGCTTTTATATGCGTGCATAAAGTTTAATGCGATTAATGGCAATCATTATATATTAACCGCAGTTGAATAAAATGTATTAGGTACATTGGTAGTTCAAAATTGAGTCGATGTAATAAATTCAGCTGGCTCGTTATTGCATCTAATGACGTGCGGTGTATACACAATTGTGAATTGTGCGAAAACGAAAGTAAAACAATTATTACGTTAAATAACGCCAGGTTCGCACGTGCACGCGAAACGTGCGCGCGCATTAAGTTTAAACAATGATCACACACTAACAAACTCAAATATTTCACATTCACATTTATATCTACACTTTACACTCCTTTTGGCAACAATTGCGAGTGTGCAGTGCGTGTGTGCACCGCGTTTATGTAATTTAATTACAGATATTTTCCTACACGCCATGCACATCATACGAGTAGTTTTGTATTGTTCATCTTAGAGCTTCTGCACGCTTTGATGTTTAATATTTTTAAATTTTGTGCAATTTCAATCGTCTGGAACAAGACAATGAAATGTGAATATTGTGTTTTCTCTGCTTGGGAATATTTTGGTTGGCAATTAAAACGCTTTCGGTTCGGTAGCTTTTGCGGCGGCGTGCGTGACAACGTGCGTTTTAATTTCTGCGATGAATTAATGTTTGAACGCGTAATGTAAACAACTAAAATATACTTTTCACATGCGCTCACTTTTGTTGTGCAGCTGTGTTCAAAGGAAAATAAAATGTTTTACAATATTAATTAATTATAGTTGATTTAATATAAAATTTTGATTTTTGACAATTTAAACCAAATATTTCTAGATTGTCTGAAATGTATGTACCGAATATATGTTTTATGGAATGCTCAGTAATCTCACCAAATGAGAATCAGAACAATCCGCTGCGCATTTGCGTTCAACTGCTCATATGCAATAATATGAGCCGCTACGCGCGCAGTTGATCTAGAATGATGGCTCTAAAATTCAATTAATAACGATTTCGATTGCGAAACTCTACTTTCATGCATATTCAAGTCATTCACTTCAATTTTCTAGCTAAACTTGCGCGACAAGACAAAATTATTACTATGCCAATCACAAATAACAAAGTTTAAATTTTTATTCATTTTATTCATTGTTGGATATATTGTGGATGCGCCGGGCATTGTTCAAATATAATTTCTGATAGTAAAATATGAAGCTGCAAATGTCATTATGAATATGTATACTTTAGTACAGAATATATCGCGGGCATCGTTGGACAGTTTATCATATTCTACGTCGTGTTAGCAAAGCCACAGATTTTCGGGCGCGCAATTTCTAATGAAATTATACGTCGAAGCAATATCAGCTTGACTCTCTGGCATAAATTACACTCGTGCTTCTGTAAAATTTAATGAAGCTTTAAATCTGCCGCTGCAATCTGACTATGCATTTATGCATTTTATGTGCGTGATTAACAATTACAATAACCGTCAATTAACTATTCAATCCAAACGCAATTTACATTTTGACTGCATCAAAATCAAAAGCTACGAACTTTGATTATTTAATCAATTTTATGTTTTTATCTAAAAGGTAAAAGAAATGAATAATTACAGAATTTGTTCAATAAGTTTGGAACTTATTATGCTCAGCCTTTTGTGTTTTTATGCCCCGGCTCGCTCGATTCTAATCTTTCTACCCATGGAAAATATTTCTTTCATGCGTCCTAGATGAAAATAATTTATGGCACTTAATAGAACTGTCCGGCGAGTATTTCCAGTGTTTGCACTGTGTGCTCTCCGGGTTCGGTTGATATTTGCGTTACAATATCAGGGGTCAAACCGCCCTCACACTCTCACATATTGCACGCCGGTATGTGAGCGTTGAACATCGCGAATCCGTGTTCGAAGTTTTGCGGCGCGCGCGCTTGGTTAATATCCAGACTAAAGCCGTAGGTATGGGTGGGTGGTTGCAAGCTGGGGATATTATAAATCACCGCATATATTTGACGTTTCCTTTGCGCCAACAACAATTGTAATTAATTTATACAATAGTGGACGGAAAAGGGCTGGTGGTTTGTCGAGGCTAAAATAGTGCCAACTTGCTTATAACCCTCTTTTCGCTCGTCGAGTGTGTAAAATGTGTGATGTTTCAATGTTTGCACGAATGTTGAATGCTTTTTGTCGACGTGGCTCTCCGCCGAAAAGTTGTCTCTGTGTATGTGTGTGTTTTGACGTTTGTCGGGACCAGGACCAGCAACAAAACCTTCTTTCAAAAAATCCCAAAAGCGTTCGATTCGCACATGTGTGGATAGTTGGATAGAGAAAAAAAAAACGTGCGCGTAATTGCCGCGCATCCGAGGAATTATTCGCTGGAGGGCGTGCATAAAACACAGGCACGATGCGGGAATTGTTTTGTGCGGACCGTTGAAAATGTCACAAATTTACCCTATTATATTGTCACTGGCGCTGCATTGCGTTTTTTATTCTCCACGAGCACTGACGGCGAATTATGTGCGCCGAAAAGCGAGTGTGACGAATCGGAATGAACCGAAATCAATGACGACCGAAACAAACGAATCATTTTTCAGGCGGATGGTTTAGAATTATCATTCAATGTGGAAAAATTAAAATCAGTAGCCATAAATATATTCATTTCTAAAAACAGCGTGCAGATGTTTTTACCGATGCATAAATTTCACAACAATTTGTGCGAAACGTTTATCACCGATCGCAATCACGTATCGTGATCGGATTGCGTTTCTTCTCACATTACCTCAAACTCACGCCGGCGACAATTCCGCCGCCTGACATTTCGTAAAAGAAAACACTCGCTTTTAATGTCAACCGAAGCGTGTTTTACTTCACCATATTTTCTATCCTGTGATATTTCCTACTTACTTTAAAGTCGTTGGCAAACAAAAGGCCAAATGACAAGATGGACGTGACTGAGACTGCGAACTGGATGGATGCATTAGCGCCCGTTGGTGTTCTTTTGCTCTCTGCAGCTCTTTACGTTTTCTTCAATGCCTGAGTCTGGTAATTGTCGTCTGAGGAGCGTCTCGAGTGACACTGCCAGTCGCAACATCGCCGAGACTTATCTTTTTCCATTGCATCATTGCGCGACACGCCGACGACGATGGCTTCTTCATGTTCGCATTATTGTTCTCGGTGCGGTGGTATACGAAATGGCGTCTTCACTCTTCAACAACTTGATCGTCCGATTTCATTTACGTGATATTAGAATTCGAATGCAAGCGCATTGAACAGCGTAGATACCTACTCGTACAAAAGTAGTAGTATTGTAGTAGTGGTTGTTTCGCGTTGTGCATCCTTCGACCCGTTCGTCTTTATTCCGGACTGGCTTGCGTCTCGCCTTACGCTAGATCCATTTGTGCCATTTGTTTGCGTTCCGGTCGGCGGCTTTTAGTTTCTTGCGCGAAATGACGGAACGATATTGCGTTCTGTCATCTGCATCAAAACGCACCAGGAGGTTTTACTTCAGTTTCAAGTTACAACAGATTTACTATTAAATTATTTTATTATATATTATTATTTAAAGTGATATTTGTTATTGTGCAATAGCCGCGGGTTATGCTGACCTGGAGAGCAGATGTGAATTATTCATGTGTGTTCAATTTGAACTTATAACGCCGCCATCCATCCAAATGCAAATCGATTTATACGAACAATGCAATAATCCAATAATTTCCAATGTGTTCGTCTGGGGGAATACATTGGAAATCAGAATTGCGTGCCAATATTTAAGTATAACACCAAATTGGAACTATCGTAGCCCTAATATTGAAATTTAATTAACTGTTTGATTTGTCTTGTTGCAGACTGTGTGTTTTTGCGTGTGTACTTTCATTGAAAACCAAATTAAGTTATTACTACACTCTAATAACTGTTACATAATCGTAGGCGGCAGTTGAGACATACAACCACTGTAAAACAACGTCTTTATCTCAAAACATTTACGCCGTGTCCGAGCGAGAATTTATCGCAAAATATTTGACACACTAACTCATTGTCCGAGCTGGTTGTACAGCTCACCTGCGCCAAACACACAATTTTACGTTTTGCTCATATTTTGCATCTAGTAGCCGGGTATAAATTCCAGGCCGCTCGTTAGAAAATAGAAATGTTAAAATACTTCACAAAGGCAGCAGAGACAAATCGATCAAGCACCGCGATAAATACCAGCGCGCGCCGATAAAAAAAATCAGCGCGCATTTGTTAAACGCGTTGCGCGCGGACTTATTCAATAAAATCACCGCCGCGACTGAAAATCGATATATTATATTCGCGACCTCACTTCACTTCCTGGTTGCCCAATTGAATTTATTCACTCGTTTTTTCGCTTTTTATGCGCGCGCCGCGCGCAATTCGAGGGTTTTAATGTACGAAATGTGCGATTTTCACGCGGGTCTCGTAAATATCGATAATTATTCAGCGAATGAAAGTACGTACCCTAGATATGCGGCGATAGTGTTCGCGCATTATTGAATATCGGCCGGAATGTTCGATTGATACAATGCTACTTGCGTGCACGCCCGCATGCACTCGAAAAGCGATCATATGTAGTTGAACGCTACTGAAATGTACGAGTATAAACATTTACGAGTAATTGGGATAAGTGATTTATTTTTATCTCTTAGACTTAATTAAACAAGTCTTTGATAGAAAAAATGTCTTAGGAGATAACTACAAGTGAATTGTAACGAATATTTGAAATTTATTAAAATTTTCCAGACGACGTCTGCATTAAACGAATTTCAATGGTGAAACTTTGGTCGCGCACTGTGAAATTGCAATTACAATGGATTTCAATATCATCTAACCCGACAAAGTCCAACTCGATTCAAACTCTGGTGAACTGAACCGAACTGTGTCGCGAAACAACGCAAAGAACCGCAAAACTTTCGTTGCGAGTACAATTTCCACATTCGCCAAATACCGTCGTTGTCGCCGAGTTCATTACTTCAACGAGACTTTAAATAATGTTCCGGCGCTCAATGCGCATGATGAAAGTGATGAGCGAATAAATGAAATTCTGAATCAGCGTAAATATGACGCTAATGCATTTGTTACTCTTAGTTTGGTTATTTTCTCTTGTGGAGAACATAAATTTGCAATTAACCACCACGCATACATTGCCGTTGGGGGAGGCGTGAGCAAATACAACAAAATGCACTATCACGTTTGTTAAATATTTTCGTTTTAATTTACGTTTAATTGGTTTTGGTGTCGAATTAATACAAAGCTTTTAGTAAAAATTAAAGCTTTTGGTTGCAGGCAAATCAAGCATTTATTATGGAATTTGCATAAATATCTGCATTGCAATAATTGATTTTGCGTTTTTAGGATTAAAATAAACCAGATTATGCATCTATTTTCATAATTATTAAAAAAATAAACAAATATTCAAATTGTTCTACGTTTGATTGCTTTTTATTAATAATTTTTGACATTTTTTGAATTTATTTTCGAAAAATTAAATTTAATTTAAAAACCGATGGAAATCTCCTTGATTAAGGATGATGATGATAGCCTAGATGGCTCTGACGACAGTATAGGACGCAATTATCTCTGAGATTGCAATAGTTATCATACCAACTGATGATCCAAAGCTCGTATAACATTCCCCATATAATATAAAAGTTCAAACCATAATAAACCACTTATTCCTCAAAATCACCCTCAAATTATTAGCGCTTTGAAGTCAATATAAGCAATTTTTTACATTTTTGACTCAAAGTTAGCTAATAGCCTGTAGCAGCACGAGGTAGTTTGGTGCAATCATCACGATTGGAATTAGTTCGACGCAGCAAGAAGCTTCGCATACGAGAAGCGGTAGCGGCGGCGACGGCGGCGGCTGCGAAAGCGGAATAATCACATCAGGAACCGATTCGTTCGTTCGGAAAGAACCAAATTACCCCTCGAGTCGCGCTAAGAGCACTCTCCACCAAACTACTCCCGACTTCATCTCGTGCGCGAACCATTCCATTTCGTACCATTCGGCTGGCGCGCTGTGTTCTGAACGGGGTCGAGTCAACATCACAGTCGAGCCGAGGGAAGCTAGTTTCGCAAATGCACCAGTAAGTAGTTCTCTGGTGTGCGCCCCTACTCCGTGCTTTTCGTAAAATGTCAACGGCATAAGTGATTTTGTTCTCTCCAACAACTTCCGCCGGCACGACGCCGTCGAGCCATTCGCTGCCACCCTCTGCCAGCGGGCGCACAGAGATGATGATGCAAACATTTTGATTGTTTTATGTGATCTGCATAAGAATGCTGTCGCTTTCATCCCTGTCAGCTACAGCTGCATGCCTGGTATGCATGAAGCGTCGCTGACTCTCGCTTCATGACCTGATGTCACTCTTGAATCTTGAATCTTGAATCTTCGACCTTACACTCCAAACAACAAAAAAAACTACTTTCATAAAACCTAATTGTCTATTTATATACATTTTTTTAAAACTTAGGTTTGGGTTGGTTATAATTGTGGAACACGAAATGAATTCATTCCACAGATTAATTAACTTCAAGAGGAGGGCCTGCCGGCAGCTGACTGAAATTGACAATTATCTCGGCGCGTCTCGCCGGCTTGACGGCTCTCATTATGAGGCAAACTATCCCCGAATGGCCCCCGTCATCAGCCGCAGACTATCCCTAGCTGCCCTAGTCATCAACCGACACCACTCGCCCTCCGACAGGACCATTGTTATTGAAATAAAATTACAATTTATACAAAATGAAAAATGAAGACGTTTTCGATAATGGTAGCGCAAAAGTTTTCTAATCTTCTTTGCCAACATTACTCACGATAAAAGTTTGAACGGTTTTAAATTTCAGGTCAATATTTTTACACATGATCAGTTCGCAGCGTTCACATCATATTTTTACGCGTTTAATTTGTTTTATTTTTCGGACAGTCGGTGAACAAACAATGTGAACTTTTAAAAGTTTTGAATAATTAAAAGTTTTACCCTTGTAAAATATTTATTTAGAGCTTTTAGAGATGGAAATAATGAAACTATTATTATCTTGTATTACGTATGGGGTGGTTTCGTCAAAGTTTATTTATCCAACACGCACCGGAAAAGTTTGACGCGTTTGTCAATAAATATCCGGGTGCGACAAAAATGTGTCATGGATTTCCTGTGTTCATGAAACTTCTGCTCGTATTTTGTGCTTAAATTTTCTGCAAATATTTTTTAGGTTTTCATATGATAAAAATGAATTTTTTGTACCTTTTTAACAGACACAGAATAAAAATTATAATTAATTGAAAGCCCACAGCAAACAGTAAAATACCGTAATGAAGAGAGGCGCATCCCTATTAGTGATGAACTAACTGATGAAATGATAAAATTCAATTAAATTCCGCATGGCTAAAAAGGCCGCAAAATATTTAAAACATTTTTATTAAAATTTAATTACTTATTCCAATATTATCCAACCATCAACTTCAATATATTGACATGTTGCTATTTTCCACCATTTATTTTTTTTGTGAAGAATAAAACCGAAAACAATAGCAATAAAAATTTTAAATTCGATTTAACTCGTTTTCATCAAAAAGTTTCGACGCTCTTTAGACATTTCGGTGTTTTGGACTTTTAGGGTGGTTTGGGAGTGAATGCCAAATGCAGGCGCATGCAAAATGCACGCAAGCGCGATATAGGTTCCAGTTTCCAGTTGGCAGTGCCTCGTTTTGTTGTGGAGTTTTTGGATGAAGCAGGGTGAGGCTTTGGGGTGAACTGTCACATCGCATTAAACTTGATTGATAAATAATTCAATGAATAGTACCTTGCCACGCTCACAGCAGCGGATTTTTTTGTTACAAAAAAGTCTCTATAATTTTATGCATTTAGCAATAAAAAATAAAATTGTGCAATTATTTTAATCTGCATATAATATAGAAAAAGTTAAAAAATCATTTTTGCTCCCCTCGTGAGATTTTGAACATTTGCAAATAAAAAATGAACTGGCACAAGTTGACGTTGACGAAGTTACCCTTTTGCTTCATCGCCGACAAGCAATTTCTTCAGCGGCACTTTAAAACGTCGAGAACAACTGGGGGTGAAGTGGCGTGGGCGCAAATTCACTGTTGAATGTTGAATGTTGGATGGCGAACATGGCAAACGCTGAGCGGATGTGCGTCGGTGCCATCGTAATGAATTGCTTGCTCAGTTGCTAATTGCGAGTAATCAGCTTGTATAATTTTGGGCATACATGTATGCCTCAAGCACCAACGCAAACAAAAATTTTAATTTTTTCTATAAATTTCTATGAATTTACAAAGACCCTGAATTGTCGCTATCAATTTCTTTAATTTTTGTTAATTTTAAGTTTGTCTATTTAATGAGGATGTCTTTGAGTGTATAATTTAGCCTGGAGTTTAGTCTGGAGCGTGTGTCTAGTTTTGCACCCTTTTGTTCTTAAGGTGGCGGCGAGCTGCCGACGCCAGCGCCGTTAGGAAGCGGAAACTTTACGATGGCTATTTGAGTTTCGAGGCGTCGTGCGCAATTGTGTGCCTTCGGCCGGCATCTCGGGATGATCAGTTCATTCCGAGAAAGAGCGTGGCCAACCCCCCGCTTGCAACCCCACGCCTCCAGCGCAATCACACTCGGCTCATCCTAATTGCGTTTGTTTCTTCTGCTCGGGCTTCCTCAGCAGCGCGCTTCAGCACTTCTAGTTTCAGTTTTGAATGCTTTGCAACACTTAAAAGGCAAGCAAACTGCTTACTTTCAAGTGAAACAATTTTCTCTGCGCAAAAATTCACATCTTGATTATCTCGAATATGTTACTGCTTTTTGCTAATTTCTAAATTGGTATTGTTTATATGACAAATTAATTATTGAGACGAAAGACATTGTGTTTGCAATTGTAAAAAAATCACTTAACATCCGTGCACTTAATTCGCTTGGGCGTGTGCTTGATTTGTTTGCCGTTTGCCTGTTTTGCATTCTTCGCTGCTCTTCCGGAGACTCAAAGAAAACAAAACGAAACGTGTTGTACTCTGTTGTGTTGCGCGGGCGGAAGACGAACATCAACAAACAATTCAGCTCGAGTGGAACGTATCATGCAAAAGCGGCGTGTGGAAAACTTAATTAAAATTCATGAAGTTATAAAATTGTTGTCTGCCGAGACGGGAGGTGGTATACAATTGATAGGGGTGCGGCAATAAACCGGGGCACTTGGCGCGTGATGAATATACGCCCACGACGTGAAAAACCCTGTGGAAGTTTGGCGGAAATATGACGTCCGCGCGTTAAACTTAATGATTGTTATAAAGACGAAACGAAGTTGTTACTCCGAAGGGGGCGTTAAAACGATAACTTGGACTCGCCAACATTCACTCACTGTGTTTCAAAAAATCATCATAAACTTTACTAGTTTTGTGACCAAAACAACTCAAAGCAATAAATTACAACACTACAAGAATTTGATACAAAAAAATTCTTTTATTTTTTAAATTTACTTTAGTGATCCTCTGAGGATTGCCCCGGCCGGTTTTAAACCGTCGGCTGTTTGGCGTCGACGTGATATGGATGATTCGATTGATATTTTAAACTATGTGCCAATAAAAGCGAACTGCGCGCGGCCGCCTCGATAATAAAGCGGAACGGTTATTGGCAGATCGACGCATCGGCGGCGGAAGCGTCGGCCAAACAAAAGGACGCCGAGAAAAAGCCCGTTTGTGGCTCACACAAAGATAACCCACATCTTAGATATTCCAGATATCCTAGATATCCGGGAATCTAACCTTATATAGGTGCGCTGAGTCAATATCAACGCGTATAAAAGAATATCGAGGAGAGGATTGCAGAGAGTAGCAGTTGATTTGGAGGATTGCACGATGTCAAAGTGGAAGTGTCAAAATGGAATGGAAAATGTAGCATGAGAAGAGATTTAGGAGGATAATGATATTGCTTTGGATAGTTTGCATAGTTTTCATTTGTTAGAGAGTTTTATCTTATGTGAGGTTAGGTTTTTCGCAAGTCAGCAGTTGTTTCAAGTGTTGATAAATTTTGGCACATCTTCAACGAAGTTTTCCGGTTTGCTGACAATGCAGACAATAAATTTTCTTGTTTAAAATCACATTTTTCTACAAAATTGATTTAGACTCAAATTGAAACTTAAAAATTTTGTATATAGTTAATACAACCCTGTAACCCGTTTGGAGAGACCTAAGAAAACACTTTGTCTCATTTACATCCGGATTGAAGCTCGTAACCAAACCCAAAACTACTCCTACCTACCGAATAAATCTGTATCAGGGTTCTGCGCCAAAGGGAGTTAATATCCTTCAGCGCTTAATAAAAGAAAGGAATAAATTACTGTCGCTTAATGCGCATGGCATTAGCAAGTTGCAACTTTCCGAGAGGCACAGATGAAAGTCTCGAGTCTAAGCACGTCCTGAAAATACTACTCCAACACATGCATACTCGTAATGGCAATGCGAGCTTTAAGCACACTTCTCGAACATTCTGCGCTTACATTAAACCGCACAAAGCAAGTCGATACACGTCGAATAAAGTATCGACTGCGGGCGGTTGCTGCTCACTGAAGGATGGATGGCAAGCCTGCTCGCGGCAGCAACAGTCTGTCGATACGCGAAAGGGGTGCGCGCGAATGAGCGAATGTTAAGTGGAAAGTTCTTGTAAATTTGCATTAACGATATAAAGGCCATGGGCGAATTGAAATAGTATGGAAATGTGGGGGCGGCAAATTAAAGACGACTGCCACCGGATGACTAGAAACCACCTTCTGCTTTACCGAAAGCTCAAAAGCTTCTTTTAAGTAAATAAACCAAGGCTAAACAAACGTAAAAGATTTTTTAAACTCGAAAAAAGTAAAAGTAAATTAATTAAAATTGTATTCAATTAAGATGACAATGCGTGGCTGGTTAAGTAATAAAGTGCTCTTTACAAACTGGTTTGCTCTTGTTTTCAGTACCGAGACGCTCACAACACAATCGAACGTGCGTTTGCGGCACTCCACGTCGCTCGCGAGAAGACGCTCCAGACGTTAAGAGGATGCCACGATCCGGATAGACGAAACACACCACTTGCCGACACCCCACCGCATATAAATTATTAAATTAATACGGGTTCATTCAAGTCGATTCGCATTCGCATCTTGAAAAGCTCTCCACACAACATGGAGGATAAACATCGATTTCCAAGAGTTCCTTGGCTCGGATTATGTTTGCTACTTCTTGGTAAGTACTAAATTATTACAAATTACTTACATCATTGTTTACTACTTCTTATTACTTTATTTTATATCTTACGATGAAATTGATCCAAAACTCTTAACAACTCAGTCTCTGGAGTTGAGTTTCAACACCAAAACTTGCTAGACTTTATGTTAAAGTTTCTCGCATGTGTTTTTTTTTATTTTTGTGGTATGAGTTGAATAATAAAACATTAAAAATGTAAAAAAATGTTTTTTGAAAGTTTAAATTCACTTTAAAGGGTTGAAACTGATTTGGTATGTTAAAAGACTTTCCAGATACAGCTCGGAATTCTATTGTGCAAATTTAGCAGTATTGAATACATAGTTATAGGCTTGAAACTCGAGTCCTTGTCGTCCTCGTCGCGTTCTCGTCCGCTACAATGCGCGATACGTCGAGGGCGCGCCATTCGCATTTTGCCTCATTTGCTGCCTAATGTAGAAGAAGACGTCACCTTGGGAATTTAAATACGAATTCCGCAATCCCATAACGTCGCGCCAGACAAGTTATTTAGACGTAGACGAAATCCCTTCTTCTTACGATTGCGATTACGCCGAGAGAACACTTTGATCCGCGCGCCGGCGACGGTTTCACTGCAAACGTTTTCCTGCATTTGCATGCGTTCGCAAGCGTTTTCAGACATTGCGGACATTTTATTGATGATTTTCTACATGCGACATTCTTGCAGAATGTCTGCGCAGCAAAGAAAACAGCGCAGCAGTGGAAAAATTTGCATTAAATATTATATCATAGTGGATTTCAAGGAAGCTTGCAACTTTCCAAAATATGGAAAAGCGGAACATTTTAGATTTAAACGCTATTAGGTATTTAATAAACATGAGCTATATAAGCTATCTAAATATTGAATTTACAGCGAATGTTATTTCTATTTGTAGTGCATAGCATTTCTCATTCGGAAAGTTTTATGCACGCCAGAAGAAATACGTTTCCGTCCCAAAGATTTTTCATCATGTGTTTACGTTTTATAAAACTTTTCAACTGAGAGGCACTGCACAACGTAGCGGAAAATCTGTTTATAGGTAGATGGTCTCGTTATGCCCATCCGACCCTTGCCAAGCCTCTCTAGCTACCTTAAATATTCAAGAGCTTTTCATGCATATTTCAAATTATTAAAAACAAATAAAAACTTTTATACAAACATTTTTAAAAACTCTTTAAAAACTGTTTTTTGTTTAATTAATTTAATTACATTATACAAGTTGTGTGTGGGCTAAAATTTTGAATGATTAAAGGGTTCGACGAGGAAAAACACGCTTCTGAAGCTGGACGTTACGTCCGCATCAACTTTCCGCAGAGTGATCGTTGGGAAATTATGTAAAGGTTCACTCGCAAGTCACCGATGTTAGGGGTATAATTTGGGTCACTATTAATCTTAGAAACAAGTCCAAAACATAGAGATTAATGTCTTACTTTGTGGCCTCGCAAACCAGGCTCTAATTTACCAGGCACGAGATTTCAATTCGAGTGCATTTTCCGTTTCACCGTGTTTTTGGCTGCCCGAAAATATTGTGGTGTTCATAGTGAAAATTTTGAAGCTTTGAAATTGCGAAGGTCGTTTATTATGGGCGAATTGAAATCGCGTCATTGAGCGTCGAAGCTTTCAAAAGAGTGCTTTACTTGCAATTTCTTGCCTCGAAAGCGATGGAAATAAATTACGAGCTTGAGTCGACTGCCGTGGCAAGTTCGGGCTTGAGGGGTGGTAAATTAGAGCTGAGAGAGTTGAGTGAAGTTTTGCAATAGTCATCAGTCTCGAGTTTTGCTCGACACCGTTTTGCATATAAACAACTTTGCCAACAACATTTTCAATTTTCAATTAAAGCTTCTTTCATTTCGAAAATAAGCTAAATAAGCTCAATTTTTGCACAAAAAAGAGTAGTTTACTGAGAAAAGGGTTGAAATCAATACATAAACACCCTGCGGTGTCTTTAAAGGTAAATGTATTAATATGTATGCAACATTCCTAAATTCAACCCCTAAAATGCGGCAAACACGTAGGCGTCGTATTACACCATCGTTTTTCAAAACGTTTGCCTCCTGAGCACCTTGCTTGAATGTTTTCCAAGGGGTGCGGATGCTGAGTTTTGCCAAACGGCGGGCAGAAATGTTGAATGTTGGATGGCCGGCTCGCGACTTTATTTATTGCCACCGCGTTGCATCTTTTAATGGGCGCATTATGAATTTTATACCGAAATGGCGCTCTTCGGCAAGAAATATGGCGGCCGGCAGACGCTGAACGTGATTTGTGACTTTTTCCCTTTTCTCCACGCGCCCTCTGGCTAACAATCTCACTCAAAGTGCGAACTAATATGAAATTCAATTCGCAAACACTTTCAACGCATTGTTTTTCTTCTCAAACACCCAAGACAAATAAAACCGTCAGTGATGGCCGTCATTTAATGCATTTAAACGTATGGATCCATTAAAAACTTTTTCAAAAATTCTGTTTAAGTGTTAAAATGTTTTATTATTCATCGAACATTCAAAGCGCTGCGTTTGAGAGCTTTTCGGATGGAAAACGCCGAATAACGAAGCTCGCGGGTGCGAAAAGCGTAAAAGCTCGTCTTAAAACACATCTCGCGCCAGTCGCATCGCGTGAGTGTAAACATTGGCGGGGATTTCAGCCGCAATTCGCACATTTTGGTGACACGTGAAAATTTCCATTCGGCGAATATTGTTCAGCCGTCGCAAAATTTGCGAGCGCGCAACTGAATACGTTATTGTGCATAAATCAAGCGTAACGTTCGAAGAAAAATGCCAGTTTTGTCCTTTGGTGGAAGACTGAATGCGGAAGGAGGTTAAAGGAAGTGCGAACGCTTGGTGGTGGAAAAAAGGGACCTAAAATTTAATTACATCCCGGCGAGTTTCACCCACAACGCTCGGCCGAGACGTCGTTTAACGCTGATGTGCTATTAGTTCTACAAATTATGGTGAATATTAATTGCAAGCGTAATCATTTAGCTTCGTGTAACGCGCAGCAACGCTTGTAGAAAATCTAGTTTTCTTGCTGCAAATTTTTTAAATTTTTTATAATAAAAAACGCAAATTTGATCAATTATCAACTATGTTTTAACTATATAATCAAATTCAGCAATTCTATGCACAATAATTTAAATTCCTATGTGCAAGATGTAAATATAGCGTTTGTTAAGCGTTGTCAGCAATAAATTCAGTCGCAACAAAAACACGCTTTGGTTCCCCTTTCTCTCCGCTTGCTCCTTGCCGGAAAACGCAGGCATGCAGGCACACCCTAATCCTTCCGCAAATTATTACCCAATAAAACAGCGGCCGTTATGCGATCCACATTCGCAATCCGCACAAAACGTCGTGTTTTGAAAGCTGGCTGGAAGCCGCGCATCCTTCGTCCTGTTGTTGCGAAATTAGAGGTAAACATCAAGTCGAGCGTCCTGCCATCCGAAACGAATTAAAACGTTTCAACAACACCCGCATATAAATCTGAATAAAATAAAATTTCTCCGAAAATCAAACAAAAAATATTTTTTAAATAAATTAAACGTTTTCTGATGATTTTATATAAGATTCATATCAGCCACGTGCATGCCACATATTCAAACTTCTAGGAAATTGCTATTTATAAATCAAGACACCGTTTGGGCTGTTGCTACTCGAAAAAACGCTATAATTAGTTGAGGGTTGGCGGTTGGAGTTTGGGGTTGAGGGTTAAGGGTTGTTTTTCCCACCCCTAATGTTTGTACCGCCATCGGCGCAAAAAAAAACTCGCGCGGCGCGGTTTTTTAATGCGCGCTCGAGCTTTAATGGCAGAATGGAATTACATCGAACAACCACCGACCCTAGAAGCCCTTGCGCCAAAGTGAGAGGGTGAATGAAGAGGCGGATGCAGCCGGCGCGGCGCTCAAACAAATTTAGCAGTAATTGGAGATAACCGGCAGAAATATATGTCGGATATATATTTTTAGTAAACAGAAATTAATTTACCCTCAATAACGGACCCTGGGCGAGCTGCGTATACATGAGAGCAGTGTTGTTGAGGCTTGAGGGTTGAAAATCGCTAATGGTAATAGCGTTTGCGTTTTGCTCAAATGCGCTGCAGTTGAATATTTAATTTTTTACGTTTTTGTATTATCTCCATAAGAGTATAACAAGAAAATTCCTTAAAACTTAATATTATTATGAAAACTAATCAGAAAATTCATTTTTTTAAATTTAAATTTTTGTTAAATAATATTTTTGCTCTACAGTAAATTTGTCTGTGTTTAGTGGAGCTGGTTGGGACGTTGTCGATGTTTTTAATCTCAACCGGTTATTTTTTAATTCCGCGTCCTTTATCTCCAATCTCAATATCGTCATATTCCGAGTATAATGTCCGTCGACTGCAGGCGAGTTTCAGTTGAGTCCGGCTCTACGCGAGATTGTATCCGGGTATCCTTATCCGATCCTTATTATCCTGGATATGGATGGTCGAATGTGAAAAAGTTTATTTTACTTCCGGCGTCGGGGATTATATTTATACGGAGCAATTCACAATAGAGATCAATTACTGATCCGGCTAAACTACTGATTGCCCCACGAATACATGATTACTGACTGATTTCAAAATGTAAGAAAAACATGTTTCAGTTTGAGAGCAATTATAGAGAGTAGTTGTGATTATTCATAGTGCAACATTCAAAGCTATAAACATACCGACGCGCATATGAGCCCTTTCATCAAACGAGGGATTAGCTACCCTTGGAAACCGAATGTGTACGGTGCTTTGGCGGTGCTGCAGGAAAAGCGAGTTTTGATTAAATTTAAAAGTTTCCAAACAAACCGCATCCCAGCGACCCGGAGACTTCCGGGAGGTCACGGCTTGCCGACTCCTACCAAATTTTCGCTCTGGAAAGCCCGAAAGAAATGAAATAAACAAACTCCAAGCCCAGAAAACAAAAACAAATCGGAGGTTTGACTTTAAGGTTACGCACTGCTTTGTGCCAACTTTCCAATTAATCGACACACAACCGGAAGTGCTGCTTAGAAATCCACAGATATATAAAAAGTGTAAAAGTGTAATAAAATAAAATTTAACGCAGATTAAAACTTCGCACACTCGTAAAGTACTCGAATCTTTACGAAACCAATTTTAAATTAATGTGACTATTTTCTCATCAACTTAAACAAAATGTATAAAATGTTTAATAATTCAATGATTTTGTTTAACGTACTGTAGCGCACGATAAGCCCGAAGCGCCGAACCAGCATTCAACTTAATTATCTAATAAACTTTTTAATACCCATTAAGTACATTAAATGAAATTACACATAAAGTCGCTCGGTCGCTCGCTGCTTGCGTCTTTCCGGTTTTCCGTCTTCGCGCACCGCCGCCGTCGTTGCATTTATTGCTCTCCTTAGGCAAACCTTCGCGTCGTCGCTAATATTGCGTTCGTAAAACTCATAGTTGCAAGCGGGACAGCCCCAGGGGGATGTTCAGCGACAGGCGCGTGCAGAATGTGACAAGTAGATTTGTCTTGCTCGCCACACTTGAATTTATTACGAATATTTTTATTTTTAAGTCTTAAATTGTTTAAAATGGTTGATTAATGCAGTTGCATGTTAATTAATCGATTGTTTGGCTGTTAATTAGTTGATTCGAGGGTGGTACAACCCTCACATTGTCAATAATCCTGGACAAGCGATTAATCGCCACAATTACCATGAGTGCATCATAATTCCGATTGCGGCTATTCATCAATGTAATACGAGTAATATTCAATAGTAATATTAGAACATAGTTTTTCTATGTCCAAGGAAACATGACAGATTGTTTACTGGCGCAATATTCTTGCTGATCTCAGCTTGTTCAACGTCGATAAATTTTACGCTGAGATTTTTCCATCTCGATTGCTCGTGACACTTTCATGAGAAATTTATAACAATTCTTGCTCGTTGAACAGAAACTACATTTGTTTTCGTACGTCTTTTGCTTTTCAGTCACAGATTATAATTCGTAGATGTCAATTTTGTGGCGTTTTTTTTATGTTTTACTTTTGGTTAGAGTTGCTTTGCACGTAGATAAACTTTTTAGAGCTTACTTTTGGGCGGCGGAAACCAAAGAGTCGTGCTAGAAAACTAGCAGCTCTGAGCGAAGTTTACGAGAACGAGATAAATTTCAACTAGCACCTAGCGGGCGTAGAGAGTTAGCTACTGAAGAAAATAACACTCTTCGACGCGCCGTTTTTTCCACCGCCGCGCGCGCCACTTCTTCAGTTCTTGAGTCGTTGCTCAGTTTCTCTTTTAGTCCACCAACAAACCCGACACCACACGATACGCTATCCTTTGAGCTAGACTTCATGCATAGCGAATAAAACGCTAGAAGAACTAAAAGAAAAATCAAGTTTAACCAAACTCCGCGGTCTATAAAACAAACGCACCGCATGATAACACTTTTTGAGCCAGTATCCAAAGAACGTTTGTAACATGCTGGTTGTGAGTGTTGGTTTTGTTCGCGTAGTTAGTGCGTCAGGGATTTTTTTTTCTTTCGCTGGAGAAATCTCAACTAAGTCCATTAAAGCTTTCGTCTGGTTTTTAGACACTTTTGCGCGCCGAGTATGTGGGAGAGCGTTAGTGCCGCTAAAAATGTTTGAACTTAATATTTTTTTACGTTTGCTCTCCGCAAATACGTGTGCCGCCTTAATTTCGTTTGGATTGCTGCGAGGCGCGCTCGGATTTTTTTCTGTCGGGGAGATTGGAGCGTTGAAAAAGCCGCTCTAATCATATTTCTGCGCGCTGAAAGCTCTCTTTGGACGAAACGTTTTTTCTACGCCGCGAGGAAAAAGTTAGATATGAGTAAATCAAGACAAATATTAAGAGTATCTACCGAAAACAGACGAGTATTAAGACTGACTTAAAGATAATGGAAGCATAAGAGACATAAAAACAAGCGAAAATATAATTTAGTGTCTGCCATTTTTGAGCTCACTGGAATCCATTTATGCGTTCAATTTTGTAATTTTATGAGTAGAAACATTTTTGAAATGAAAACATCTTTAGAATTGTTGTGACTTCAAAATGAATGAAACGACACTAAATAGAGGCAAACATATTCGTTTATATGGTTTAGCATACGAGAGAATAAGAGAACACAAATACACAGTGTTTCCTTTTAATTCATAAGAAAAAATTGCCAAGATAATTGATAATTTTTATCGACGATTTTCGATAACTAATATCTCTTAAACTAAAAGCGATAGCAACCCACCAATTGTTTATTATGAAAGATTGGAAAATTCTCTATCAGATAAAGATATAAAATAACTATATTTCTTACAGTAACAGGTCGAAAAACGCGGCCAAAAGTGCTAAAAAGTGACATTTTTCAATTTTTGCTAATTTTCTTCAATCGCGAATATCTCGTAAACTAAAAGAGATAATTAAGATCTGATCGCGGCGTTTTAATCTACGGACTATTCTCTATCAGATAGGATAGTTAAAACGAAAATCTGAGAGATGAAATTTTCATTCTTAAGAAAAAAATTGCCAAGGGGGGGTGCTTGATACTTTTTTTTGACGATTTTCAAAAATTAATATCTCTTAAACTAAAAGCGATAGCAACCCACCAATTGCTTATTATGAAAGATTGGAAAATTCTCTATCAGATAAAGATATAAAATAACTATATTTCTTACAGTAACGGGTCGAAAAACGCGACTAAAAGTGCTAAAAGTGACATTTTTCAATTTTTGCTCATTTTCTTCAATCGCGAATATCTCGTAAACTATAAGAGATAATTAAGATCTGATCGCGGCGTTTTAATCTACGGACTATTCTCTATCAGATAAGATAGTTAAAACGAAAATCTGAGAGATGAAATTTTCATTCTTAAGAAAAAAATTGCCAAGGGGGGGTGCTTGATACTTTTTTTTGACGATTTTCAAAAATTAATATCTCTTAAACTAAAAGCGATAGCAACCCACCAATTGCTTATTATGAAAGATTGGAAAATTCTCTATCAGATAAAGATATAAAACAACTATATTTCTTACAGTAACCGGTCGAAAAACGCGACTAAAAGTGCTAAAAAGTGACATTTTTCAATTTTTGCTCATTTTCTTCAATCGCGAATATCTCGTAAACTAAAAGAGATAATTAAGATCTGATCGCGGCGTTTTAATCTACGGACTATTCTCTATCAGATAGGATAGTTAAAACGAAAATCTGAGAGATGAAATTTTCATTCTTAAGAAAAAAATTGCCAAGGGGGGGTGCTTGATACTTTTTTTTGACGATTTTCAAAAATTAATATCTCTTAAACTAAAAGCGATAGCAACCCACCAATTGCTAATTATGAAAGATTGGAAAATTCTCTATCTGATAAAAATATAAAATAACTATATTTCTTAAAGTAACGGGTCGAAAAACGCGACTAAAAGTGCTAAAAAGTGACATTTCTCAATTTTTGCCCATTTCATTCAATCGCGATTATCTCGTAAACTAAAAGTGATAATTAAGATCTGATCGCAAAGTCTTAATCTACAAGCATAATCCGAAAAGAAAACATGCTTAACAAATATTTCAATATTTAGGATACAGTAATAATAAGAACCTGAAACAATCAAGTCTGCACAAGACGAAAATCGGGGTGCTTCCCTCTCCTTATCACAATGCCAGGCACTAAAAAATGGTCCTGCCTAAAAAAGTAATGCAAAAAAAAATTGAAGTTGACTCAGGTCTTCTCCCAAGAAAACAGCCTCCCTCATAATTGGCCCTTTGGTACCTAATAATGGCTACCCAAACCTAGATTCCCAAAATGAAAGAGTACTCACTACTTAAAGACATCCGGCGTTTCTAGCAATGCTGGGTGGACTATCCCTGGACCAAGGACCTAGTCCCAAGTGTGTCTCCCCTTCGGCTGTCACATACGCAGCAAAAAGCTTTGCGCATCCGCCAGTCAGAGGCACTCGAGACTACCCTCCGGTCCAGGTCATCACCACACCTACCTTATATCCGGCTCCTAGAAACTGGGATCCTACGACTAGTTTCTCAGGAGGAAGCGTCGATAATTTTATCCAAACTTGTGTCCAAACGCTGGTAGGTTGCTTGTAGTGGACTCACCCTCATATGCCCTCTTGGTATGGAATTTGAATGTCTTTGATGGTCTACAGTGTTTAACGAACACTTTAAGAGGCCGAGGCGGATTATTATTACACGATACTGATTCGGATTTTACTACACGCGGCACGCACTCGTTTTGTCGGAAATACGAAAAAAAAACTTGACTAAAGCGCACTATTGTCCTTCGATTCACCTTGGATTGAAGTCAGGGGACTTGGCCGCGAATTGATAAGAGTTTAAGTGAACCGCGACGCGACCCGCACTCGATGAGTTTTCGTTACACCTCTCCAGGTCAACCGATATTAGCGATAAATCTGCTGTATCTGCAAAGTAAATTAATATTATAGAGAAATGAGTGGGTCAGGATTAGTAGATCTATTACTTTGAATTGAATTTTTTTCTTGTTGGGATAACTTTTGAAAATGAAACTAAAATTTATCTTTGAATATAGGAATCCAATACAAACTAATGTAGTAAAAGTAATTTCAACAGAATAATGAGGATTTGTTATTAAAGGTATGAGGAGAATAATGGTCCAGAGAGAAAGAAGGTCCTGAAAACAAATAATAATTAATACATAACCGGTAATCGAACGCGCCCGAATTACAAACATTATCAACCAAAATCGAATATAAACCTGAAAGACAAGCAGAAAGAACAATCAATACATATTAAAAACATTTTTGATTTCTGAAAATAATAATAAAATAATAATTTGCGTTGGTATTACCTTCTCTCTGTTTTAACGCGCACTTCACTTCACTTCACTTCACTTTATTTTAAATAACTATTTGAATTGCTATAAAGTAGGGATATACCAAAAAAATACCATACGTGCACTAGAGAATTACCTGTAGATTAAGCATCTTCAATCCGTTCATTCCTATCTGTTGTAGTTTGCGAGATGTCCGCAATCGAAATATTGATCGAAGAAGCATTCTTTTAATAATCTACAAATATACAGTATTAATATACGAATAAAGTCAAAGGGTTCGAAATATTTAAATATTGTAAAATTTTACTTCGCGTGTCACTTTGTATAAGAATCTTAAAATATTTACATTTATAAAATACATCGCGTTTTGATCTTTTACTTATTGTATTATATTGCAACGAAGTAAAGATAGAAGAATGTGAAATGTAAACAAACAACTGATAACGCGCGCCGATCGCGCTCACCTTGCCAATGTAACAGAGGTCAGTGTAGCCGAACTACGTACGAATACATTGTATTTTAATACATGCAAAATATTATAATTTTCATTAAAATTAGTTAAAAATCAGTTTATAAGTCCGAAAGTATTAATTATGTGAAATTATACCTGTTACTGCAATTAGTACTGAGTTGCACTTGATCACAATAATATTCTGAAGATTACTTTTATTTTCAGTGATTTTAACGTTGAGCTGCGCGCTACACTCGAAGTGGTAACCGACTGTGAGACGCGTCACTGCGCGAAGCGTAATGCGCATCTCTGCCAGCGCAGTGCAAACGTTAAAATCAAAACATTCGAGTCTTGTTTTGTTTTCAACATTCGCACCGATTGAAAGACAGCCAATAAAAAAAGAGACCGTATTACTGATAAGACGCCGAGTCTCACGCAGAAACGCAGTGTATTCAAACAAACAAAACATCTATTCGCGTTTCTAAACAACCAGGCCGTAACATACAAAAATGAATGCCATGTTTGGTTCCGAAGTATGCATTTTTCTATTACGAACCACTAATTTGCGACTTATGAAGTATAAATTATGAGAGGTCTTACTTATTCCTACGATCTGTATTGAGTTGCACTTGATAACACTAATTTACTACGCATTAGTTTAATTTTCAGCAGTTTTTGGTGCAGAGATGCCTGTTGCACTGATCGCTGCAAAACTGAAAAACTAAATGACCGTTGAACGCTCGCGGCGCTAGTGTGCAAGGTCGCACTACTGACGCTACGAATTCAAAAACCTGCGCGCACGATGCGCAGACGAATTGTTTTAAAAGATTCAAAATTTTAAATTCCTGATACTATTTTCGCCTGATTCTCTCGCAGTGCAGTGTTCTAAAGGTTTCACTTCTACCGCGTGTGAACTGCACACATGATTTTATTTATTCTACAATACCTACTGGTGACACCATTTGAGGACTTCACTCTATTTCCACACTATATATTTAAGGGTTTGACTATTTTATTAACGCTAATTTGTAATTATTTTACGCGATGCTTGCATGCACTGTAATTAAGCGTTAAAAACAACATTTAATTAATTCCCGTTGCGTCAACGTTCTTATTACGCTGTCGTCGTCTGTAATTACGCCGCCGCGTTGTAAATCGAAAATGATAGACGTCGGTGTAACAGAGGTCAGTGTAGCCGAACTACGTACGAATACATTGTATTTTAATACATGCAAAATATTATAATTTTCATTAAAATTAGTTAAAAATCAGTTTATAAGTCCGAAAGTATTAATTATGTGAAATTATACCTGTTACTGCAATTAGTACTGAGTTGCACTTGATCACAATAATATTCTGAAGATTACTTTTATTTTCAGTGATTTTAACGTTGAGCTGCGCGCTACACTCGAAGTGGTAACCGACTGTGAGACGCGTCACTGCGCGAAGCGTAATGCGCATCTCTGCCAGCGCAGTGCAAACGTTAAAATCAAAACATTCGAGTCTTGTTTTGTTTTCAACATTCGCACCGATTGAAAGACAGCCAATAAAAAAAGAGACCGTATTACTGATAAGACGCCGAGTCTCACGCAGAAACGCAGTGTATTCAAACAAACAAAACATCTATTCGCGTTTCTAAACAACCAGGCCGTAACATACAAAAATGAATGCCATGTTTGGTTCCGAAGTATGCATTTTTCTATTACGAACCACTAATTTGCGACTTATGAAGTATAAATTATGAGAGGTCTTACTTATTCCTACGATCTGTATTGAGTTGCACTTGATAACACTAATTTACTACGCATTAGTTTAATTTTCAGCAGTTTTTGGTGCAGAGATGCCTGTTGCACTGATCGCTGCAAAACTGAAAAACTAAATGACCGTTGAACGCTCGCGGCGCTAGTGTGCAAGGTCGCACTACTGACGCTACGAATTCAAAAACCTGCGCGCACGATGCGCAGACGAATTGTTTTAAAAGATTCAAAATTTTAAATTCCTGATACTATTTTCGCCTGATTCTCTCGCAGTGCAGTGTTCTAAAGGTTTCACTTCTACCGCGTGTGAACTGCACACATGATTTTATTTATTCTACAATACCTACTGGTGACACCATTTGAGGACTTCACTCTATTTCCACACTATATATTTAAGGGTTTGACTATTTTATTAACGCTAATTTGTAATTATTTTACGCGATGCTTGCATGCACTGTAATTAAGCGTTAAAAACAACATTTAATTAATTCCCGTTGCGTCAACGTTCTTATTACGCTGTCGTCGTCTGTAATTACGCCGCCGCGTTGTAAATCGAAAATGATAGACGTCGGCATAGGTGATAGCTTGGCGGCTGAACGCTCACCATTGAAAGAATAACGAACGCTGAAGAAAATGAGATGCCAGCGGCAGGAAATAAGCGTCAAATGTTCCCCCTGCTGAAAAAAATGTTAAACGAATCTTCATTCAGTAAAAGCTCGCGTAAATTTTTAATGTTTTTTAATGTTTCACCACAAAAATGGTCGTTTGAAGGTAGCATGTTATTCTTGCGAGGGGTGAGGAAGTTAAGGGTTGATAAGGGTCAACCGGTGGTTGTCGCCGCATCCTCAATCGATGACGAGAAAGTAAACTTTACTTGCCTATCCCGAGGCCTAACGTTTTATATTCGTCGCGTGTGAAATAATGGCCATCGCTCATAGCCATTTTCCCTGGGGGTTGCAACCACTACTAGACTAGTGATGGGTCCAAAGGGGATAAGATATTGAATGGGTCTTCCTACTCCCTACTCAGGATCAATGACGTGGACTTTTTTGAGCATAAACTGAAGAAATTGACGAACAATCAAGCAAAACATTTTTTAAAGTTTTTGGAGGCAAAATTTGAATAAAAACGTTTTATGAGTAAAAAAATAAATTTATTTACTCAAAAGTGAATAAAACACTATTTTTGGTATGGTATGGACTCACTGTTGATTTGACACGGACGTCAAATGGATCTAAATCTAAAATTAAAGTTAGAGTTTGAAGCTCCAACTGAAATTACTCCTAAATCTGGGTCTGAAGTCAAGACTACAGCTAGACGTGTAAAGGTTTGAGGATCGACGGTTTGTCTGGTTGTCAGAACGGCGGACAAACATGTGGGCGGTATCTGATGTCCGCGTCTGATGGATGGATTTATTTATTAAACAATGTGATCCGGGAGAGGATAGCCGCTCCACCAGTACTAGCAGATACTGACTTTTGATATAACCAGCATTACTATCACATGAGCTCGTAATAAATAGCAACCAAACATGATATACACATTTGGAGTACGTGGATGTATGAGGTCGGTTTTGGATGGCATCGATGCAGGCGGGCATGCAGCGATGCAAAAGTCGTTACTTGCCGCCGCGACGTCAGTCAACCCTTTTGCTTTTGCTTTGGCCCGGGTGTAAAAGCAGGGTTGGCGCATATTATGCTCCCTCGCACACAGTCAGCCGTATCGTGGTGGTGTGCGATGTCGATAAATCACCGCCCTTTGCGCTCGCTTCCGTGGAAAACGAAAATGCACGCGCAAAAAGCGAGCGCGCGATGCATGTAAATGCAAAACTACCCCGGCCCGGGCGCCACTGACTTTGCAGGAATAACGAATTATTAAATTTATTACTTACGTTCCTGCAAAATGCATGCAAACACCAAAAACAAAACAAAAAACGTAAATATTTTACGTTATCAGTTGATAAATGTTAATTTCAATAAGATCAAAAATTAAACATTATAGAGGCTCGTGTGAATAACGCGGGTGGTGTAGCCTGTGGGGGATGATTTATTTACGCACCTGAAGTTTAAACGATTCGTCGAACGGCCGAAATTGCCCCTCTTAGTTAAACTAGTATTAATTGGGGTTGAATAATTATATTACGATGGCGGCGGCGCTGGCAGCGAGCGCGCCGCAATATAATGTCTTATAATTAATGGAGGCGTCTTTGAATTCGAGTGGCGGGGCACTTTCGTGCCGCCGCCGCTGACGCTGGCATGCATTGCGTTGGGAATGCGGCGCAAATCGCGTTGAAAAGTAAACTGCGCGCATAAATTATTTAATGCCAAGCGAACGATTTCGATAACCGAACAAAACCACCCAGCCATGCTTGGCGTCTTCATGTGTAATGTGAATTCGAACGCTTAAATATTCCAACATTTAAAGGAGTAACTATTCATTTGGAACGTACTCAAATTCAATTAATATTGATATCATTTTAGATGAAATAAAATTATTTATGTATCACGATTGGAAAATCATTGGAGGTGCTACTTAACAATTATTTAAATTTAATTTAATTGAAGTGTAATATCTGAGTAATAAAATTGTAATAAAATGAAAGACCTAGACATGTCTATTTGTCATGTTAGATAAACACCCACATGGTTAATCAAATACAATTGAACTGCCAATCCTCAATGGATTATTGTTGTATTATTCATTTAAATTTGTAAGACACTTCGCACAATTAAGTGCAAATAGCTTAATGCAATGTACATGCTCATTACGGCTTTACTGCTTTGCATGCAACCCGCTGCGTCACGCAATTGCATCGCTAATCGAGCGTGCTAAAAGTCGCAGAAAAATGTTTCCGCACGACGCGTATAATTAGTTACAATGGCCGAGATCTTTAAAAGCCTTGAAATTATCAACTGTAGGTTATAGAAACATCAATAAAAGAGATAAAAATTATTTTTAACTTTTTGCTCAAATTTAACAATATTTAAGATTTTATTATATACTAGCTTTAACCCGCGGCTTCGCTCGCGAATATCTAAAATAATGAAGTTGCTTCTGTACGCGTCTGTAGTCACAGAAGAAGTAACAATGAAGTAGAATGGCGGGAAGTTTAAAATGGCTGAAAGTATAGTCTATGGAAGTATAGTGTACAGTCTCCATAGTGTAGTCAATTGGATTTGATGTTGACGTAGCTGTCGGTAATACAGTGTGATAATACAGTGTGATGGTACTATAGTACTTAGGTTTGAGCTTCATTGCTGGAATGCTAGATGGCGTTAAAGTAGTCAATTAGCCAGATGCAGAGGTATTATTGGCAAAACAATTTCTTTATTTTATTTTAAAAATTATTTTTTTATAAAATAAAAAGTAGCCTATAACCATTCGGGGACCACAAAGAATATGTGTACAAATTTTCATGATGATCGGTTAAGTAGTTTTTGCGTGAAAGTGTATCAAACATCAGGACTTTCGCATTTATAATATTAGTAGGGATGTTATTGTAAGCCGAATATAAAAATAATATCAACATCAGTATAGAACAAGTACTTTATGTCAATTGCAATTTTATATAATTTTATACGGTTGATCAAAGAAGCAGATAGCAAAGGTGTGTCCCATATAAATAATCCGCAAGGAGTGTAGATTTACCTTGACTGAGTTTTCAGTATATATGCGAAATATACCGCTTGTAATAATTTTAATTCCCAATGAAACAAAGCACCACTTAAAATAGAAATATTCATTTAACTAAAAATAAATTAATATCCAGTTTACACATAAATTATTTCCTGAATTATTTTGATTGTTTAATTTTAATTTTATCTCCCGTATTGTCATACACGTACGTGTTGATGCTTTAATTGGATTGAAATAATTTTTAGATTATAATAAATATATTTTCAAAGCACAAACAAATTAATGGAAAATCAATAGAATTCATTTTCAGTTTTCATGATTCAATACGCTGTGATATTGATTTTTTATTCAATTATAATTACTACACGCTCGTTCTTCTATAATAATTATTTCGAGCGTTCCGAATTTAATTATTAATTAATATTCCGGTTGCGTCGTACCTATGTTAATTAATACGCTGTGTTTTATTAATAGATTTTCTGCCAAGGCACCTAGGCACAAATGAAATTTTGCAACGCAACAAAATTAAATCTAATTAATATGAAGTGTTTTTGGGTATTGTGTTAATTCGAGTTTATTTGAGTTGGAAAAGTTTAACTTTGAGTTTTCATGAGTTTTAAAAATGCAGATGTCTCGTGTGCAAAATCGCAATTTAAGAGTTTTCCACGCGCTTTTATTTTCCCATTTGCGAGCCGGAATGTGCGCTCGCAAGCAACGATTTCGAGTTCGTACGGGAAACGGTCGACATAGAGTCGTGCCAAGATGAAGAAAAAAGAAAACAAACCGGCCTTATTGCCATTCCCTTTAAGGTAATGATGTCGCAAACGTGCGCCGAATTCCGGATTATAATAATGCGACCACCTCGATAATAGCGAGCTTTGAAAGCTTTTGAGAAAAAAATATTTTTGTTTTTCAAAAATACGAAAAATCAAAAGAAGAAAAATAATTTTTTACCAACCATTTTTATAAAAGCCTTTACTAAGTTTAAGGCGCAACTAATGACTTCCAAAATGTTGTTGTGAAATTCTTTAAAAAACTTTCTAAAAAAGCACTACCAGTTTAGTTTTATTTTGTAACTTTCGGCTGCATAAACCTGCCGTTAGTGTTCGGCAAGTGTTCTTGTTAAAAGTGTAATAATGCCTGCTCATATTGATTCCATTTATATGTAAATTCTTTTTTCTTGTCGCCGCGTTCCGGCCGGCTGCCGCCGCCACAGAGGAGTTTATACGTTGATTTCGGTTCCGTTAAGTTGCCCTCATCCCCCGTTGGCGGCCCAGCGAAGCGCTGCATAAAGAGTTTGCCGCAAAACGCAGATTGCGTCCTCTTTTGCAACTTAATCAACGTCTTTTTTGCCGCTTGAGAGAGCCGCCCGCTCGCCAGATTGTCGGTTGTTTTTCTTTTCGGGACTCCGGCCGGATTCACTCGCATTTGGAAAAAATCGCTTTATTCAAAGCAGACGCCGGCGTTCCATTCAAAAAGATCATTGCTGCTGTGGGTATTGATGTGGAAAATAACAGGTGCTAATATATTTGCAAATTAATGCCAGGGGACAAAGTAACTAAATTCCAAACTTTCAAAAGCAAAAAATAATTTTTTTTATTGTAAACTAGCTGTTGCCCGCGACTTCGTTCCGGCAGTGTTTAATAAAAATGTAATTCGTTTTTACTCTCTTGTTCTAGACATACTCGTAGTAAGAGTCGATTCTATCAATAAGATTAGCAATTTTAATTTAAAGAAATTAATTATATAAAGTTTTGTCAATAATGCACTTCAGCGCGCCATCTCGAATTCAACTATTTAACTATAACTATGATTGAATCTCAATGTCAAATTTTATTCTATAGAAAAGAGCTGTTTTGAGGATTTTCCCGGCAATTATTCGAATTTTTCTCACCTTTTAAACCTTCCCTAGACCTCCACGAATAATTCAAGACCAAGATAAGATAAACCCGTTCAGCCGTTCTCGAGTTTTAGCGAGACTAACGAACAGCAATTTATTTTTCTATATATAGATATAAAATCATTGACATGTAATGCTTTAAATATATATTTTTACCTTGAACCTAAAGCATTCACGGTCAAAAGTGAACAAATAGTAATTAATATCATAATTATTGATAAATTACTGAAAGCCGTGACAATTTACAGCTATTTTATTTCACGACTTGATACAATCAATTAAAATTTTATTTCAATATGAACAACAATTTTGTATTTTGTTGTTAATATTATACAAACGGTAAACATTCACATAACCTAAATAGTTTATTATTGGTTTTCACATCGAATGTGTTTATCTATTTACGCATTTATGAATCAATCAGTAAACAACATTAACATTTTACGGTTTTCGCACGATTCGATTCATGATTCAGCTTTTTTTATTAGCCACGTAATATTTACACTAGATTTAGGTCACGTTTCGCAAAAGTCATTAAAATAGAAATTATTATTATTATCATAATTCCAATAAAAGAAGAAGAAAAAACGCAAACGTAATAAAACTTTATAATGCGCAATGTTTTTATTGTTATTATTGTATGCGTGTGAGAGATGACGAGCCTTGAATTGACTTGTCACTCTCAAGTCATGAGTGTGTTTATAGTGAAGCGACGCAGAAAAAAAAATGGCCTCTATAAAAGCCGCGACGCGGGCGCTTTCCGCTTTCCGCTCGTAAATCTTGCGTCCTTCGCGGCGCATTGAATTTAACGACGAACGGATATAGGCGCCGGAAATCTTTTATTAGCTTATTGTATTTCGGATATTTTTATGCATTTTGTATTAAATGTAAATTTGTATAGGTAGAAACGCTTTTTGTACTTATTTAAACCTAGAATTTTATAGATTTTCTCCAAAGATTCGATACAAAACAGAAATAAATAAAAATTTGGTTGCATATTGATATATTAATTAATTTTATACCAAGCTTATTTTTTGCTATACACTATACATTGTTTTCTTTGTTATTGTAATTGTTGTTTTCCTATTAAAAATTCTTCTATTAGATTAAATATTATGCGTGTTTTTCAACACTGAATACAAAAATATTCGTAAAATTCAAAATGCAGTGCTTGCAAGCGTTTTCATTTGATAAAAACTAGCTTTTGCGCCCGCGACTATGTGCGAGTAGAATCTACTAATGCCTAATTAATTACTTACCAATCATCATTCAAAATTTTATACCCTTGGTGTAATATTTTGCGCCAACCAGTTATTTTGGTAATTTGCTTTCCCTTGATCAAAAATTATTTTAAAATTTATAAACACTGATGGAGTGCTTTTTGCTTAAAAGCGTCATACGTAGTTTACGTCGTTAAAATTACATTTAGACACTAAACGATATCCTATTTCCTTCTCTAAAACATTATTTGCTTTTCTTTTCGGGACTCCGGCCGGATTCGCGCCGCATTTGGAAAAAAGTCTTTTTATTCAAAGCAGACGCCGGCGTTCCATTCAAAAGATCATTGCTGCTGCTGTGGGTATTGATGTGGAAAATAACAGGTGCTAATATATTTGCAAATTAATGCCAGGGGACAAAGTAACTAAATTCCAAACTTTCAAAAGCAAAAAATAATTTTTTTTATTGTAAACTAGCTGTTGCCCGCGACTTCGTTCCGGCAGTGTTTAATAAAAATGTAATTCGTTTTTACTCTCTTGTTCTAGACATACTCGTAGTAAGAGTCGATTCTATCAATAAGATTAGCAATTTTAATTTAAAGAAATTAATTATATAAAGTTTTGTCAATAATGCACTTCAGCGCGCCATCTCGAATTCAACTATTTAACTATAACTATGATTGAATCTCAATGTCAAATTTTATTCTATAGAAAAGAGCTGTTTTGAGGATTTTCCCGGCAATTATTCGAATTTTTCTCACCTTTTAAACCTTCCCTAGACCTCCACGAATAATTCAAGACCAAGATAAGATAAACCCGTTCAGCCGTTCTCGAGTTTTAGCGAGACTAACGAACAGCAATTTATTTTTCTATATATAGATAGATTAGATTTTTGTAAATATCTGCTTATTAAAAATGATATAAGACGTGAATACTTGTGACTTGTGAGAGGGTGAAATTTTGGTCGTGGTGTTCAAAGAACAGCAATAATTCTGCGAGCCGACACGAAGGTGCCGGGCCATAAATTAAATACAAGCGGCGCGGAACGCTTCGTGTTCTCTCCACGCAGCGTGTCGCAAACCACCCTCGCAAGACAGCAGAACCACCCCAAATCTACATCGCACATATTGAGCTGAACCCACAGATAGACATTAAATATTACTCTACGTAGAATCAAAAATACTTAAAAAATCTTAATCTTTATTCTCCATAATTATTAATTATTTTCGCTTTGTTTTTATTTAAATTATTCTGCTTGGGTGTAACTAAGAATAATGATCGTGAATAAGTTTTCAATTAGCATAGATGTGTATCGCCGCGCGCACAACTTGGGCAATTAGAAGAATTGCCGGCGAGTCACCTTGGGGGCTGCAGGTGGGCGTAATGAAAATCATTTTTCTTCTTTTCCGTTCTCGCGCACGTTTCCTTTCCTCGGCTGTATTTTTCATGTTTTATGTTGATTCTAATAAATGACGCCAACACTTTGATTGTAATAAATCTTAATGAATGTTTCAGCTCGTAATTAATCTCGGCGAGAAACAATCAAAAAGTGCAGCGCCGAATGTTTATTAAATTCGCGCAATAATTCAATCAGCCAAGTGAATTCCGGCTGTTATCATAAGACAGTCGACGGAGAATACGAATAGTATAGCAAGGTTTATGACCGGCAATGTCTTTCGACAGGCTTGCGGTTGTTAGGCGGCGCTGGTTCGAGTTGGGTCGCAACGCGAAGTGGCAATCTCTCATTGTTCTCGGCCTCGGCCTGTATTAAAGCCATTAGTCTTTGTGTTATGAGTCTTAGTTGCATCTCATTTGTCACAAATAGTGTTAGCGTTTAATGCATGCGAGCGCCGCCCGCCAGACCTCCGTGGCTCTAGGACCACCACCAGAGGCGGTTGTGCTGGCAGGCAAGACTTATAGTTCATTTTCGCATGCATGCGACGACGTGTTATTACATACTAGGGGATATAATATGAGAACATGTTACAGTGCTGCATTAAAGTTTATTTATAAGCAGAATATAATCAGCAAAAAAATAAAAAAAAAAAAAGCGAGAAAAATGAGTTTTTTTATGAAGAGTAAAATTAAGTAATGCACTTAAGTAAGGTTTTAATAAATCCAACCCTGTTTACGATTGTATCCTCTTCATATGTTGTAATATACTAAATGTTTTATTAAATTTTTATTAAAATTCTTTGAGTTTTGATAAGGAAAAACAAAATTAAGAAAATTTTTCGTTTTTTCTTCTTTTTTGCGTAGAATTTTTGTAAAAAAAATTATGTAACACCCTGTATAGCTAACCTCTTCTGGTTTCCACACAAGCACAATTTAAATGCGCATTATGCGCACATGCTATTGGGAGCGCTCTGTTCTCGTCGTGACGGTCGTAGTTCTCGTGTGGGTCGACATTAAAGTTCGCGTTGTTTGCTCGCAAAGTGCATGTTCATTTATGTGCGAGCGGATGCAATTTGCCGCTCGCTCGGCAGTACGTAATTTACAATTTCTCGAGCCCCACAAGCACCGGCATAGACAATTTTTATCGAACTGAAATACTTAACTGATCTACAACCATGGACCTAGTCAACGTGTTTTTCATGTTTTTATTGTTATATTGACCACGTGAATAAAGTAAGACATAGCATACAGGGTGGAGAAAATGCAGACGCCTGGATCTATCCATCAATTTAGCAAGCGTCGCCGCGGTCGTATATTAATCACGTTGAAATATGGCTTTGCGGATAAAAGTGGCGGTTCCACGGCGTCTTTTTGCGTTCGTTCGTCCGTTGTGCGCGCAGTTCCTTCTGTCGGCTTTATTTTAGCCGTGGTGGAGGCGCCGGGCGCAGAAGGAATATAGACGTGCGCGGCGAAATGTGACGAGGTGCCACATGGACGAACACGACTTTGACGCGCACCGCCGGTAATCATGCACCGGGGAGTATAAGTTATGAAAAATGCAAAGTGCGCGCCAACCCTCTAACGTCAAGTTTAAAGTTACTTTTAATAGAAACGAGAATAGAAACGTATTTTGCAGGTATAATGAGATACAAAAAATAGCAGCTTTGTTTTCAAGGGTGAGAGAGATTGATGATTACGAGGATAGAATTTCTGTGAAATGCAAAAAACATTCAAATATTTTTAGGATAAAAATTGATGTTTTTTTTTTGTGTGCAATAACTCAGCGACTATCAAAGATACTTACCCAGTGCTGGTATTTTAATGGTAATGATATGGTTTGAAAGGCTTTTTAATACACTAGGTATGACATGACGAATCGCATAATGATTGCTAGTTAAACGAGCCAGAAACGTGCTGGAAGCGCTTTTTTTCGTCGGTGCCCTTTTTATCGGTATCTTTATTACATTTTCATGAAGTATAAGAACGCTGATGTATTCAGTTATTCCAATTCCCTTCGCATATGCGTTCCACCGCCGCTCATTCCGGCGCTGGAGCGTCGTTTCCCTTTGAGCGCATCGCTAAAGAAATCGATATATTTTTATTGCGTTACCGCGCGCGCCACCCTCGCCGCCGACGTTTACACTCGTGCCTGCGACGTGTATAAATAAATATTTTTTCGGGGACATCGGCAAGGTGCCGTTATTGGGCGCGCTTAACGCTGTTTGCGCACGTCCGCCCGACGACATAATAGTCGACATTCGACGAGCGAAGAGAAAAAATAAATAAACGACGAGCACGAACGGAATGGCATCCGGTGCGCGGAAGTTATGATTCGAGTTCGTATATTTTTTACCTGTATTTATCCCAATATTATTCCTGAATGTGCGAAACATCCCAAAACTCGTCTTCATCATTTCAGGTAAACTTCGTTTAAATTGAGCCGGAAGTTTTGGCATTCCAGCGACGGTGACAATGATGCCCACTTTCGGTGGCGATCATATTTCATTAAAACTTTTATTTGCCCTTTGCGTGCATCCTGGTGGTGAAATTTGATAATAGGTAAAACGACTTAGGCGGCTATTCTTGGATTGGTTTTATGGGAAAAGTTTTAATACGCAGGGAGACGGTCACAAATCAAAAAATTATTTTATATTTCACCTGAAATAATGAAAGTTTTTTATTTTTGTTTTGTTTATGTTGTGTATGCATTGAAGTCGAGAGATTATTGTTTGGCGTATCGGCAAACAATGAAACAAATCGTCGAACGGGCGACGCAACACGGCATTCATTACGAGCGCTCTGGGGGACGGCGGGAAGCGCCGACAATATTCGAAAATGAATGGCGGTTTAAGTTTGATTTGGTCAATGCGCAATCAAGCGCCGCAGCTATAAAAACGCAAATTGCGCTCGCGCGACCCCAAAACGCTCGCGCAATTTATAAAACTCCCGAACCGTTATCGCGCGCGGGTCCTGCGCACCCTATCTACAGTCACATTTATTTCGCCCAGTTTGCCGTTTGATCGAAGACTCGGATAAGGGCCATTTCGCTACCAAACGATACAGAAAAACGAAACGAAAATATCAAAAGCGCAATAAATTACTCAATTTTCAAAACAAACACATTTTACAACGTTTTATTTTTTAAATATAAAACTTTTGTTGAAAGAACAAACATATCGAAATTGCATTGTGCCCAAATAAAATGCCGTTGGCAGAACTCAGACTGGCGTTCGGTGTTATTGCAATGTCCACTACTTTCGAGATACGTTGGAGAATTGTCCGAGAAATGGACGAACGCAATCGCAAACATTCGCAACCCTCGCTTGCCAACATTGCCAAAGTTGTAATCTTGAATAAGATGCTGACATGACAGATCAGAACAGTTCTACACAGCACAAAGTCACATTGTCATCAAGTTCTAGTCGCCCCTCTATCCAAACTCTAGTTGATGTTATTCGCAAAAGGTGTAAACTTACTCAACTTATGACTTGTGTTATCATTATTAGCAAAAGTTGAAATTTACTGCGTCGTAATTCACCAAATGATCGTCGCATTTTAACTCTCCACTATTAACATAAAATTCCAATAACGTTTTTGACAGCAATTAGCGACACAAAAAAGATTTACGATCATTATTTATGATTGTGTTTTGGTGCACGGCTCTATTTTTGTATTCCGTTTTCTGTTTGTGTTTTCATTTGTTTTAGTAATATCGGAAGCTGCTTGTTTTTTATACGTCACGTTGTTGTTGTAATGTTTTCGAAAAAGGGCAGCGTTCTATTTTATGCGCACACAATGCGTAATGCATGTTTGGACAAATTTCAATTGTTTGATGTGTCGCCTATGTTTTCGTAAACTACGACTATTCCAGCACAATACAAACAGGACAGGCGAGACGTGTCCGACAAACAGGACAATTATTCTGAAATATTACCGATTTATCGACGTTTACAAAAAAGGAAATCCATGGAAAAATAATAGACACTTAATAATAATTGGATCCACTGGTTATGTATATTTTTGATTGTTTTAACAAAGTAAAACTTAAAAAAATCCCAAAAAAAATTTTTTGTTGCTCAATTGAAGCAATAATTATATTAAAAATATTTTGGTAATGATTTTATAACGTTAAAAACTCATTTCCTTACAAAAAGTTGTCCATGTTGTAAAATGACGGAAAAGCATTAATGAAAAAGGAAATTAAGAATTCAGCGTCGATTGGTGCAACGTAGAGTCACAAAATTTAATAATATATTCCGTAAACGAGGTGGCACCGCCAGACCGGGGCGAAATATCGTTTAATTTCCACGTTTTATAATCTAAAACCCATCGATTCGCTGCGAGCAAACACGTCGCAATAAAAACAGCGAACGTGGCGCCCGCAAACTGCACATTATGATTAATGCACTCGGTTCACACAATATTTTGCATATTTATCATAATTACATATCCATCATGTTCGTGCCTTCGTAGATGAGCTATCTTTGTGCATAAAGAAATAAAAATTACGTTTGAACGGAAATTACTTTGTTTAACATGTAATCGGACAAAGTACGAGTAAGTACATACATGCAGTTAACTTTTAAATTGATGTGATCATAAATTAAAGTATTTTGAATTAATAAATATTTTATTTGTTTCTGCATTCAAGCAGAACGTTTTCAGTTACTGATTGTTTAAAAATAAAAGTCAAACATACACAATCTTTGCTTCTATCTACATATATAAAAATGAATTGCTGTTCGTTAGTGTCGCTAAAACTCGAGAACGGCTGAACGGATTTATCTTATCTTGGTCTTGAATTATTCGTGGAGGTCTAGGGAAGGTTTAAAAGGTGAGAAAAATTCGAATAATAGCCGGGAAAATCCTCAGAACAGCTCTTTTCTATAGAATAAAATTTGACATTGAGATTCAATCATAGTTATAGTTAAATAGTTGAATTCGAGATGGCGCGCTGAAGTGCATTATTGACAAAACTTTATATAATTAATTTCTTTAAATTAAAATTGCTAATCTTATTGATAGAATTGACTCTTACTACGAGTATGTCTAGAACAAGTGAGTAAAAACGAATTACATTTTTATTAAACACTGCCGGAACGAAGTCGCGGGCAACAGCTAGTTCGCAATAAATTGATTTTACGCTTATTTTGCAATCGTTTCTTTATCTCAAACATAAAATTTACATTCTGCAACAATGAATCATCCGGTTTTACAGATACGAAACAATTTGTTAGTTGGCAGATAGATATAATAGTAAAGTGTTTGTAATGTTTAATAATTTTGAATTTACGAAGGCGAAATTGTCTTGCCACATGATAACCATGCGGAAAATTTAATCAGACTCAAATAGGCGTGAAAGCGAATTAGAACGAGCAAGTTGCCGACGCAAATACCACCCGAAAGAACGTAATTAAAAGATATTTTATATTTTAAAGCGCTGTGTGCTCGCACCTACATCGTTGCGCCGTTAATTAAATTCTACGCGAAGCGTTTTCCTTCTGGCGTCGTGCGAAAACCTTTGCTTCATTCTCATTTTCACGTGCTTTTTGGAGAATGTATGCTCGGGGAAGCATTAGCGGAATATTAGAAGAAACGCTCGAATGATAAAACGCTCTTGCGAATCATCTTGATTTATAATTTTAATATAAACTGGCTGAAGGCATGTTCAGAGGAAATAGGCATAGGCTATAGTCTTGGGCTAGAGATTAATTATTTTAATTAAAACTTTCAAAAATAAAAATAAAGCAAAGCAATCAAAACGATTTCTGATGTTTTATAAGTCAATCGAGCGAAACAAATGTTTCTGGCGACACAAATTGGTCTGTCGTCTTCGATTTACCCCAGAATATCATAACTTCCGGTCTACTGAACACAAATCCCAGCCCTATTTCTCTACCCTTATAAATTAAATCAACTTATAAGTATTTATTTTATTTTTTCAGTAAAAGATGTTAGTTCATCTGCTGGTCCAGTGTTTATCAATCCGGAAAACCAAGTAAAACCAACTCAGGTTGCAGCAGCAGCTCCTGGCTCCCTCGTTACTCAAACCGTTTATGGCTTTCTCGATTTTACAACAACCATCGGCAACACGGTTATGGTCTTCTCGCCGCAAAGTGCAGCACCCGCTGCACCCCAACCAACTGAAGGTACTTTCATCCGCAATTGCAATCGTAATTTTAGCTTCATAAATTTACGTCATGTTTTTCACTTTCCAATCAACTCGCTTCCTGCTGCTTGATACTTCCGTTTTACTACTCGATGTTTATTTTATACACTTATGCAGATATCCGGCGTGTTATAGCGTCATAAATTATAATTTGTTGCAGATGCTGTTCCAGTGCCGGAACAAATCGCCGCGCAACCGACTAGCGTCATCGAAACCAAACCCGCACCCTCGGTGAGTGTCGTAACACAAGTTGCTGAAATCCCGGATGTCATAAAACCCAGCAAAACCGAGAAAAACGAGAAAAAATCAAGCGGGATAAGTAAAAAATTGTCATCGGTTGTGCATATTGTGGAATCCAACCAACCAGAAATCAAACCAATTGTGAATGTTATTGAAGGTGTATCAAGTGCGGTTTCTATCCAAGAAGAACCCAAAGCAGCTCCTGCATTTATTCCAGCTCAAGCGTCTAAAATTGAACCAAAACAAAATATTATTACTAAAGTTGAAGTTGTTACTGACGAAGCTACTGCCCAACCAGAAACCCCAATAGTTTCCAGTCATGTTGAAGTCCATGAAGAATCATCAACTGTCCAACCAACTTTTTCAAGCGTAGTGGAAATACAGGAGGCAGAAGAGCCAGCGGTAATTTTAGGTAACAACATTGGAGAACCTGAATATGATTTCCTTTCAAGACAACCATCGGAAGTTGTTGAAGAGACTTACAAGGTCATTAATCTCAAACCCAGTGTAAAATCACATGGTAAAACAGAGCTTCTACACTAAAGAACAAAGGACACAGCGGTGCTACAAAACGATCAGATTCTCAACATCCCACTGGATTGGTCACTAAATTAGGTGGGACGGTTGTAAAGGATGGTGTTACAACTGTACATGAAACCAGTGTTATTGGTACATATATTTCTGGGAAATATGCACAGGTTCTTCAAAGTACTTCGCATATTTATAATGCTAAACAGAAGATTAATCCGTCACCAACTCTGAGAATTCTAAAAACGGCTGCACCTGCTCTGGGTAAGAAAAATAGACACTTGGAACCCACCCCAGCTGCTTCCATCAACGAGGAAAGTCTTCTGGTAGCGGAGGTTACTCAAAACGCCATCAAACCGACAAGGAAACCAGCTAGTTCTGGTAGTTTTAAGCGGTTTAAGAATAGGTCCCAGGAGTATGAAGAGTATGAAAATGATAGTAGTTCCCAAGAGAAAAAGACTCTTAGGAATCGTCAGCAGAGTGGCATCCATGCGCAATCTCGAAGTTTCAAGTAAGTTTTAATAATTTTCAAATCTTTCTATACAGTTTGTTGGAATTGTTTCTGGTCTTTTTACTAAATTTTTCTTGGTTTGCATTTTAAACTGTATTTCTTCTTTCTGGTTGTGAGTAGCACTAATACACTTCTGTAAATATAATATTAGACAGCACCACACCCCACAACAACACTCCAACCACAACAACAACAACAACAACTCTTCTTCCAACAAGAAATTCGGCCGGAACAAGTCTCAAATATCCACTGTGTCTGTATCTAGTGAGCAGCCGCCAGTGGCAAGCAAGAGGTACAACTCGCGTCGGAACAAGCAGCAATCGCGTGCTACAAGTACAGCAGCTCCAGACAACGGAGGCGGCTTTACGCGTCGTGGATACAAGCCGAAAGTCCAAGCGTCTACTGTTGACAGTGGCTCTGCTTCCTCCAGTCTCTATAAGTTTAAACTGAACAGGTCTCCGGGCCGCTGGCAATACAAGACTACTCCCAAACCGCGCGTCACCATCCGGAAGGTCAACGACGACGACGCCAACGATGCAGTGACCCCGCCGCCATTGCAGGAAGTTTCGCCATCCCTGAATGACCTGGTTACTCCTCAAGCGAGGTCAGATGATGTCGACGGTCTCGTAGGTTCTGAATCCGTTGCTTCTATTGTGGATGATGAAAGCTCCACTGAAAACAAACTAGACACTCCATTCCCGTTGGAAACAATTAAAGTGGAGATTTCGACTCCTCCGGATTTCAAAGATATCTACTATGAAATTGCAACGATTAAATCACCGTACACCTTCCAGGTTAGTGTCTTTATCCTATTATTAAGTGACGTAAATGATCGAGGTGAGGATAGAATTAATTTTGTGTTCCATGTTAGGTCGGAAGTGTTAAGAACACACGTTACATCACGGTGACATCTACATTTGAAAAGAGCTTGGAGGCGACAAGCGAAGCGACGATTGGCGCTACGGCTACCGAACCTTTAACAGAAAATATACTCGCGACGGCGAGCAACTACGACAAGGATAACAATTTCCTTGACTCTAGCATTGCGACCCTTCCGCCCCTCTACTTGGCATCCGACATGGAGACTCCGCCATTGGAAACCCTCACTGATACCTTCAGCACAACCCAAACGATGTTAAAGACGCATATCCTGCCTGTCATACGAGGTGGCAACGACACAAGTAGCTACACTCTCGTTCAGACTTACCTTGTCACTCGGTTAGTGACAGCGACAAAGACTTTACCACCAATGGAGGCCTACCATTTTAACCCTAGTAAAACTCTGAATGAATTTAATAGTCATTTGGATGAAGCAGGTTCAGAACTTCATCTGGAGCTTGAATTTGGTGACCAGAATGAGCAAGATGATGGAACACCTAAGAGAATTCTTCCAGGTGATTTGGATCTTGCTAATATAGGTTCTGATTTTGATTTGTCATCAGTAGACAAGTCTAGGATTCCTGATGGGCTTAAACTGCGTAAACCTCAACCTCCCACAACACCTAAACCTCAATTCCCTGATGTTATACAGACACCAAATTTAAGTCCTGAACAACTTCAACAACTAGCGCTTCTTAGGTTGTTGAACCCTCAAGCTGCTCCACCTCAAGGCCAAGTTATCACCGCTTCCAAACCAGTCGTCAAAGTTGAAACCGTTTATGAATCCCACGTCATTCCAGTTGTAAACGGCCAGAATACAATTCTCAGCACATTGTCGAAAATTGTCGGAACTGTTACAAAAACTGACTATGAATACGTAACCAGTACACTGCCAAGCATTCCCAACTTACCCATTCCACCACCGGTAAATCCACTCTTCCCACAACAACAACCTCAATTCGCTGTTACATCATCTCCGGTGGTTCAGACTGCGATTGTAACACAAACGCAAAGCAAAATTTTAAAATTGACCTTTGGTGCAAAAACAGCTTATACAACCATCTTCTCAACGAAAGTAGTGCCTACTTTACTCACCAGTTATATGACAGCATCAGTTGCAGTTCAACCGACGGCAGCATTCCCAGGATTCTTCCCAGCACCATACGGTCCATTCCCATACGTGGGTTAAACAAAATCGCGCGAAATTGAAAAACGGTGCAAAATTTTAAAGTGAATGATCAAGGACAGTCAATTTGATCGTGTGCAATATGTATTATATTATATTTCGATTGTCGAACGCACAGCAACATCTTTCTTGTAAATAAATCCATCGACGAAATTCATCAATTAGTTAAGCAACGAATTTAATTATAAGAGTGTAGATTAAATACGTAGAATAATAAGAAACATTTCATGTAAGTAATAATTCTATTCTTTGATTTCTTTACGAGTAGATATCTTCGAATTTGAATTTCTGGCCCAGACGTGTCACGTCTAATCATATTGTAATTGTAATTTTTTGTATTATACATTATTGTAATATAAATAATAAATTATGGTTATTAATCATTTGCAGGTTGATTTTTATTAAATTTTGATTTTTTTATTTTAAACTAGCTGTTGCCCGCGACTTCGTTCCGGCAGTGTTTAATAACAATGTAATTCGTTTTTACTCTCTTGTTCTAGACATACTCGTAGTAAGAGTCAATTCTATCAATAAGATTAACAATTTTAATTTAAAGAAATTAACTGTATAAAGTTTTGTCAATCTGCCATCTCGAATTCAACTATTTAACTATAACTATGATTGAATCTCAATGTCAAATTTTATTCTATAGAAAAGAGCTGTTTTGAGGATTTTCCCGGCAATTATTCGAATTTTTCTCACCTTTAAAACCTTCCCTAGACCTCCACGAATAATTCAAGACCATGATAAGATAAATCCATTCAGCCGTTCTCGAGTTTTAGCGAGACTAACGAACAGCAATTCATTTTTATATATATAGATTTTTTAACGATGTAGAAATATATTTCTTATAAGAGTTCTGTAACGGAAGAATTTTATGAAAATATCTCATATTCTAACGTCTGATCACATGATATTGCGATACGTTTATATGCGAGAGGTAAAACGACCCGAGGAGGCGGCCAAAGGTGTCATAAATGGAAATAGGCAAAGATATAGAGAGGCAGTGAGTGAGTGAGTCAAAATCAATACCAGAGTCAGCGCCTCCGCCATCTAGATACATGTAACGATCTGGAAAAACGATGCTAATTTATCACAACCTCTATTCTTGATGCATGCACTCTGAATGCAGAAATGTTGAAAATCTAACCGCTGTAATAATTAATAATTACAATACAAGTGTGTATAACTCTTCCGACACTCTAATTAAAAAGCAAAATGTGTTTGGTTCCAGCCCAGCCACATTCGGCTTAAATAAATAATGCCTGATATCCAGCCATGCGATGCTGAAACTGAAGTTTGTTTTGAACGTTCAACTTTATTAGTTGCGAGTTTCCAGCTTTGCGCTTTTGAGCTTTGAGTTTTGATATTCGAGCGCGTTTGACACAATGCGGGTGGGAATTAGTTGCGAGTGAAACAAAGTTGTTTGCTTTTAAGCGAATGCTAATTAAAACGGACTCAATGTGGTATTAAGAATAACTGAAACAATTCGAATGCAAAGATATTTTGGTCATCTAAATCATTCCTACTGCGCATGCGCAGTAAATATATTTTCACAAAATAATTTCTTTTTCTTTTTTTGCGTTTTTACGTACTTTAATGTAGAAGCCAACATATCGGGATTGTGTGTTCTCCCAGGGTGCAATTTTCATTGATTACTTATCAGATTTATGTAATACGTACGTTATCTTCGTTGGAAGTTATTAAATTCTGCTGGTTTCCAAACGGCAGCGACCAACACAGCGCAAACCGACGAAATAATATCGTACGACAGGAGCTTTTTTCTTATTTCGTTTCGTTTTCATTTTCTCTTATTTCTACCCGCATTGCGTTGGCTGGGGCATCTTTGAACAAATCTGGAAATCTCAAAAACCCGCAAAAATCCACCAAGATCTCTAATGATTACATCATAAAATTGTACGATGTTAGAGAAAGAGATGCTTTCCTTAGAACCCGAAGCTTTTCAAGCTTCGTTAGAACATCACGCAGTTGTGATACACATTTATCGGGTAATAAATACAATAAACAAACCGTTTCCTATTAAATGCACCATTCAATAGTCTGATAATTAAAAGCAGCAAAAATTGACATCTCAATTGACAGCTGGACAATATAATATATTCATTTGAATGATTTAGAACTTAATGCTTTCGGGAACGGGCATGATTGGGATGAATGGAGTGAGGGTGGATTGTGCACTCGCTCGAATTAAATGAAGAATGATCGCCGCCCGTTTCCGGCGTCCTTTATGGCGCCGATATTGTTATTGTTGTACGCGTCCGTCGCGGCACAAAACGGCATTGACAAATGACGCTTCGGCGGTCACTTTTAAATTAGATGTGCACACGTGACGCTGCGTCGACTCGCCAATAAATATGAATGCAATATGTTTATTTACTGTTATAATAACATCATTCATTTATTTAAATTTTGCCATTTTCTCCCGCAATAAATTAATGAAAAATACTGTTATTTCGAATTATTTGATTTTATTTTATCTTGTATTGTTTACTAGCTTTAACCCGCGGTTTCGCTCGCGAATATCTAAAGTAATGAAGTTGTTTCCGTACGCGTCTGTGGTAGCCTGAGAAGAAGTAAATAAATGAAGGAACTATGGAAGCTTAAATGGCTGTTATGTCTATAAAGTATAGTGTACAGTCTCCATAGTAAATACCGATTTGATGCGTAGCCGTTTGTAATAATATGTGATAATACAGTGTGATGGTACTATAGTACTTAGGTTTGAGCTTTCAGCTGCTGGAATGCTAGATGGCGTTAAAGTAGTCAAATAGCTAGGATGTAGAGGTATTACGGCAAACAATTTCCTTTTATTTTATTTAAAAATAATTTTTATTAAATAAAAAAGTAGCCTATAAACTATTCGGGACTCACTAAGCATCATGTGTACAAATTTTCATGATGATCGGTTAAGTAGTTTTGCGTGAAAGTGTAACAAACATCAGACTTTCGCATTTAAAATATAAGTAGTGATAAATCCTAAAATTTTGTCGAAAGCCAACTTGCTACAGCAAATTGAGACCTGGGAATAACCACAAACTTGGATACTTTGATATTAATTGCAATTTGAAAGTGCGGAAGTGCTGCATCTTGATTTCGTGCGTCTTACCAGTGTGAATTTATATACGAAAGGAAACAAGATGGCCGGACGTGGAAAAGGCGAGGAGCGTCTTAGCAATCAGATCGAGACGGTCAAGTACTTCATGCTGTTTTTCAACGCATTTGTTATTGTAAGTATTTTTAAATTTTTAATAAAAATTAGTAAAATTGGTATTTCGCAATACTTTGGTGAAAAAATACGCCAACTGCGTGATTAACCGATGATTAATAAACTAAATTTATCTCACAACTCGGTTATCAGTTAGGAGATAAGTTGTTATTCATTATGACGTTATATTGACATTATACCTGTAGAAATTTAGTAAAAACTAGAACAAAGTAACTCAACAAAAACATAATTTTAAGAATCCAGCGGAAATAATAATTAATCGTCATAAATTAACCAAGAAAAGAACAAAGTATGTGATAATCGGCACGCAACGCGTGTAGAATATTCCGAGAAAGCTCGACGCTGAGGCGCGAAACTTATTACTAAATATTGCGCACCTAACTTACCAGCAACGAGTGTTTGTACTTTATGTAGGGCACAGGTACACAAACCTACCAAGATTACAAATGAAATTAGGTAATAAAAATAAATAGTAGGTTATTATTTCCAAGGTAAATTTAAATATAAAAATGTTAAAAATAAATTAATTCTGGTTAAATTAATTGTGAGGATGTTTAAACAATTAGAGTATTTATTAATATTTTCAAAATTAAATGTAAAAATACGTAAACATGTTTTGGTATAATTTCAATTAGCAGAATTAACGCTGGAAGTTAAAGTCTCAAACATGGTTCTTAAATTTAATTTGATGTTTTTTCCTTCCGGCGGTTTTTGGGATATCCACAAAGTATAAAAAATATCGGCTGGAATCTCGTTGGCGGTGCACATTGCGGGGTTTTACCTCCTACCTTGCCGCCACAACAATGCCAAAGCTTTACCTGTACTTACAGAATGTTATTTTTATTCACAACTAAAAAAATCTAAATTTTAAAATTAATTTTAACAACGAAATTATTTTAATATTTAAAAATGATGCATTTAATTGTGTTTATTTTAAAATAATATTATTTTGTGTTATTGTGTTTATATTCTGGTTTTGTAAAATATTTCGTAGCAACCTGTATGATGTTAATTTGCATATACGTATAAGGCACCTAAACATTTTGGTATAACTGTTGGATTTACATATTTAGGCGCTCACGATGTTGCCGCACCGCCGCCGCCGTCGGTTGTTTCGAGGGGCAGAAATTAAAAATTATTTACGCCCCTCGGCGCACGGCGAATGTATGCAAAGCTTCGCGAATAAATCGGATGTAAACAGCCCCGTTGAGTTTTCTCCAAGTCCCTGCCGGTGCTTTCCACCCCGAAAAGTCCTTTCAACGCGCACAGACTGCTTTTCACGTTTATAAATATTTCAAACATTAAGAACAGAAAAACAATTTCAAAAAACAAAAACACACAAATAGATAAAGAACGATTAATGAAAATTCAAACGAATAATTCCTGAACCTATAAATTAAAGTTTACCACTAGTCTAAATGTAGAAATAAAAGGATTGCGTGTTTTTTGATCGTTTTCGGAAGTTGTAAAGTGCATAGGCTGCATAACAATCCTTAATACCTAAAGGTTTAAGGGTTAAAAGTGAATTAATGATATACTAGATGCAATTCAGCAATAAAAAATATTTAGTGATTTTATTTTTAAAATTTACGTTTCTGGATAAGAATTGACTGTATTTCTGCACGTACGAGAAATAAATCGCAGAAGGAACAAATTTACATGTTATTAACAAGTGTGATTAGTCACCACTCTGTAGTTTCAACCCCCAAGCGCAGAAATTGAACGAATACCCGCCGCAAGTCTCGAATTAATTGCGCTGATAAGAAGGGTTTGCTAAAATAGCGCTCGTGTGCACCATAACCGCCAACTATCCAACTACCAACCACCAATCACTAACCTCGAATCTCCGCTCCCGAGTGTAATTGTTCTTTTTAGAAACACTCAACATCAAACAAAGTTAAAGACACAAAAAAAGAAACTCAGTGATAAGAAGGGTTGATAAGTCTTTAAGTCTTAAACCAAGGACACTTGAGTATCCCTACTAATATTATAAATGCGAAAGTTCTGATGTTTGTTACACTTTCACGCAAAAACTACTTAAACGATCATCATGAAAATTTGTACACATATTCTTAGTGGTTCCCGAATGTTTATAGGCTACTTTTTATTTAATAAAAAAAATTATTTTTTAAATAAAATAGAGAAATTGTTTAGCCAATAATACCTCTGCATCTGGCTATTTGACTACTTTAACGCCATCTAGCATTCCAGCAATGAAGCTCAAACCTAAGTACTATAGTACCATCACACTGTATTACCACACTGTATTACCGACAGCTACGTCAACATCAAATCCAATTGACTCCACTATGGAGACTGTACACTATACTTCCATAGACTATACTTTCAGCCATTTTAAACTTCCCGCCATTCTACTTCATTGTTACTTCTTCTGTGACTACATACGCGTACGGAAGCAACTTCATTATTTTAGATATTTGCGAGCGAAGCTGTTTGTTTGTTTTTTTGTTTTCTTTTATTTTGGGCAAAGATTGAACTTTTATTTGATTCGTTTAAATCGAGATGTTGATCTGAGGTGATTGTACTCTCCCTGTGCTGTAGCAAAAGCAGTTGAAAAAGATAGGAGTGAAGATAAAGGCGAGACGATTAGAGAAAGTGATTTCCCTCCATTGAACCGAAAATGCATTACGCCGCACACGAGGACACAGAGGACAGCAAACCGCCAACGGAGACGCAATATTTCACTCGTGCGGCGCGCAATTACCGCCGGCGGGTGCCGGTGCGGTGCAGCAGACTGTGATCGAGGGTAACGAAGTGAGCAATGGCTCGTGCTCGCATTCGCTAAACTATCGACGTTGTCCTTGTCCTCGTCCTTTTTGTCCTTTTCGTCCTCGCGACGAGTCGCGCCAGCTCACTGAAGATCGATGCGGCAATCCTAGTTCTGTCGCGTTTCGTTCTTACAAATTCTTTTTGTAGACGCATTCGAATCAGATTAACAACCTGTTCATACTAATTTCAACAATAAATAAATTCATAGATAAGGTTAAGCATATTAAAACTGCATTTATTACAATTTGCACTTTTAAAAAGGGAAAAATGTAAATTTAATTTTTTTTTCGTTGCTTTTTGATTTTATCACTTCTAAACTGTAAGAAAAATTAAAGGATTTATGTTTTAAGTTCACTCTTTGTCTTGGAAACATTTACTACACTCAACACAATTAAAAAAACAAATGAATTTTAAATCCGTCCCTGATTATTGTGGACTTTTCTTACGAGTAGAACAATAACATGATATCATATTGCATTGCAGCGCGCTTGGTGTAGTTTTCTTTTGAAAAGCCTTCGTAACAGATTTGCTTTGAGTCAAGTCCTGCCTGAAGACCGGCAGGATTTACCGAAGATGTCTCTTATCATCCAAGAGCATCTCATAATACGCGTCGCGCTGTTTCCGCGCTGCTGATGAAAGCGGCGCGCAAAGATACAAATTTAATCTGCAAAGTGCTCCTTTTTCGCCCCGAAAACGGAGAAAAGTTATAAAAGTATGCGCCGCCATTCCACTGGGACCGGAAATACGCAGCGCCCCGTTGTGAAAAACTCGCAATTGCACGCTGCGCGAATTAAAAGCACCTACTTGAAGACAATCATTTTAAAGATACAAACATATTAAAATCTTTTCTTTGTTCAAACAAACAGAAAAAACAACAACAACCGGAAATTAACGTTTATTGTCCATTATCTCAAGTTTCCGAGTTCTCAAGTGTTTTACTTGCAATTTTTTGCATTGTTTTGTGAATAAATTGAAGATTTACAACCTTATCGACGCGGTGAAAACTGCGTTGAATACCGGCTGCGTATTTTCCACTCGGCAGGCGTTTTCTGTGTCACACAGAAAGAAAAAAAAGAAACGAATGCATCGGACAAATTGAGCCGCACACGCCGCGACCCTCTGAATTCGAGCACGTATTGCTTTATACGAAGATTGAAAGCCGAAACAAAGTGAGGCGATTTTTCTCGACCCTTCGGTAGAATGCAAACGAAAATCGCGCCCGGCAGAGAAAAATTCGTGCATTATACCATAACAAACGTTGATAAACACATTGCATGCATATCGACAATAAAAACATCAAAAAATCAAATTTTTCTACAAAAAAACTTTTTTTTAAGCAAAATTTTACCATATTCAAAGAGTAGTTGTCAAAAAACTTTGAAGCATTTCAGAGATGGTTTTAATAATAGGGCCTGGAATAAGTGTCAGGTCAGCACAAATGACACGGCGCAGCATGGCGGAACAAACGAGACGAGATTTAATTATGTCGTTTCACTTGTTTATAACACGCAGGGAGCACCGAGGACGGTCGTATGCGCACTTTTCGATGTCAAGTTGAGCTCGCGCCATATTTTCCCACCAACATGGGAATTTTCAATTTCCCTAGCGCGTTTGTTTGCTAATACGCTGCGGAAAGTTAATTTAACAGTCCGGGCACTTTGCAACGCCCAACGCGGAAATGCTCTTGTACTTTTTAAGGCTTTTCACCACCAAATTACGAATCTATTTACTTTTGATAACTTTGTCAGGCATCTACGATAACAAATCACCCGACTGACAATTTTGATGCTTCTTAGTTTAATACATTTTATCTATATATATATAAAAATGAATTGCTGTTCGTTAGTCTCGCTAAAACTCGAGAACGGCTGAACGGATTTATCTTATCTTGGTCTTGAATTATTCGTGGAGGTCTAGGGAAGGTTTAAAAGGTGAGAAAAATTCGAATAATTGCCGGGAAAATCCTCAAAACAGCTCTTTTCTATAGAATAAAATTTGACATTGAGATTCAATCATAGTTATAGTTAAATAGTTGAATTCGAGATGGCGCGCTGAAGTGCATTATTGACAAAACTTTATATAATTAATTTCTTTAAATTAAAATTGCTAATCTTATTGATAGAATTGACTCTTACTACGAGTATGTCTAGAACAAGAGAGTAAAAACGAATTACATTTTTATTAAACACAGCCGGAACGAAGTCGCGGGCAACAGCTAATATTTAATAAAGTTCCTTGAAAAGGGTAGTAAAATAAAATAATGTATTAAATGTAGATAAAATATGGACGTGGGGCGGGTGTGTCTGAAGGCCTCGGGTGACAAAGCATGGCAGGTTCCGGATTAAAAAACTTGCTCCACTCAATCTTTGAAGTCCTCGCAGATTCGGACTTTCCTCCGACGTCAGCAACAATATGAAGCTAGTCCGACTGGACTGCCCCAAGGGTGACCCTCACCTACCCCTACCAGACTATTCCAGACCGAATTTGTTTCTATATGTGAAGATTCGAAAAGTGTGTGGATGTGTAGAAACGTATTACTTTTTTTTCTGCTGCACGCAGCGTTCATCGTTCTTTTAGTTATTTTCTTTCGGCTGGGCTTTCATTCGCTGGCCCACTCGGCAAATGAAATCTTTTATGATTGATAGACAGCGGTGAAAGCTTCGATCGTCGCGATACGACGACATTCGTTGACCGTGTATTAGAATTAATTTCCAGCGAGCTTTCAATTCCTTTCAGTTTTTTTTTTGTTCGAATATTGACGTTTATTCCTTATAATTGAGGATGTCATTCAAAAAAAGGATTTTCCTGCTCACAAATATGACAAAAATCAATCAATCATTGCATTAATTGAAAGAAAAACTTAAATTTGTTAATACTTACGCGTGCAGGATCAAAAATGTAATTTTTTTTTCTGTTGCTGGTTTTGTTTGATCTAAACATGAAAATACTTTAAGCGCGCGCCGTGTAATATTCGTATATGTGCGTGCGTTTGGCGCTCTAGTGCACATTTCATCCCCGCGAACAACAATCAAACATAATGCTTGCATATCTGCACAAGAGGGCGGCATTGTCGAAGCGGCCGAGTGGGCGCGCACAATGCGCTCATCGTTTATTCATCGCGCGAGAGGGAAAACAATCATATCGCTCATTGAAAGCCCGCATGCAAGCATCAAAGCTCTCATACCGTCATGAAACGTCAGCGACAATTAATCTGTGCGCGTTAGGAGAGATTTTATCCCATGCATCTCACTTGAAAATATTTTTAGTCAATTTTTATCCAAAGTGTCGTCTTTATCGCTGTGAAGTCAACAAATGCCAGGGCATTACAGTAACGAGGTCGAAGTTGGGCCAAAGTGATGGATCCACGCGCCTGCTTCTCGAGGAGCGTCTCGATGTCGCGATAGCCGCGCCTCATTTACTCCCAATGACCGCACTTTATTACGGCCGGCGGTAATTACGCCCGTAATCGGTCCATTCCGACCCGGGGCCCCGCCGCTATCGTCCTACAACATACGCACATGCCAACAACCACTAAATACACCCAACTGGGATCAACATACGAATTTAGGATCTTAATCTATGCATCCATCCAACATTCCGTGTGGAACATCGAGAATCAAGAATCGATTTTATGTCGAATCGAGAGGGGCTAGTTTGTATGCGGGATGTGGTCTCGCGATCGGCGTAAATATGAACCCGGATGCGTGGGCGCCAATATCGAATCTAATAGGTCATTCGTCGTAATGTTTTCCAGTCGACGGGAATTGCCACCTATTCCAATCGGAAATTGACTTTGGCCGGTTGTGGAGGAATTGGGTTAGAGGCCCTACCCTCCGATAGAATCGAAGATCATTTTGTGGGCAATGATCTAGGAGGGTTCAAATTTTGCCTTTGACTAAAACTATCCGTTGCCAGAAGCTTTTAAATTTGCTTCGAGACTCCAGACAAGTTGATTTCTTGTTACATTTGGTATCTGGTCATGTGTCTGGTGTTGTATATTCCCAAACGTGTGGCAAAGTTCCTTAATTCAATTCCAGCATAGTTTTCATGCAATCCGCGAATGGCGCGCAGAATTATGGCAGATTCGAATACTGCACCAGGGAGCGTAACGCATCTTTGGAGAATTGAACTGACAATTGGCGAGAAAATGTGATTACACCCAGCAGGCACACATCACTTTGCATTTTACAATTGACATAAAAGAAATTCTTTTATTTTTGTTAAAAAAATTTCTTTTTCAAAACCCCTACTAATATTATAAATGCGAATGTCCTGATGTTTGTTACACTTTCACGCAAAAACTACTTAACCGATCATCATGAAAATTTGTACACATATTCTTAGTGGTCCCCGAATGGTTATAGGCTACTTTTTATTTAATAAAAAAAAATTTAAATAAAATAAAGAAATTGTTTAGCCAATAATACCTCTGCATCTGGCTATTTGACTACTTTAACGCCATCTAGCATTCCAGCAATGAAGCTCAAACCTAAGTACTATAGTACCATCACACTGTATTATCACACTGTATTACCGACAGCTACGTCAACATCAAATCCAATTGACTACACTATGGAGACTGTACACTATACTTCCATAGACTATACTTTCAGCCATTTTAAACTTCCCGCCATTCTACTTCATTGTTACTTCTTCTGTGACTACAGACGCGTACAGAATCAACTTCATTATTTTAGATATTCGCGAGCGAAGCCGCGGGTTCAAGCTAGTCAAAAATAAATTCATTCATTGTAGAGGTTTTCCAATAAGAATTCGTGACCTATTCATTTACACGCACTCTTTAGTCTCTAGTCCTACCCTGCTGCTCCTGGGTGTAGATGGTTGTAGTGGTGGATAGCTAGAGGCGCTTTGTTATTTATTCAGTAAATAATGCAGGCATAACTCGCCCGAGCGGCGAGTTGTCGCTGCGCGAACAATGGACGACAACAAAATGCGAAACGAGTGGAACAAGCCGAAACAAACAGCCGCGCGCGCGCGATCCTACCAAGCGCCACGGTTTAACTATTGACCAACGAGATCCAAAGAGTGCACTAGAAAACATGCGCTCGAAATGCGCATCGGGACGTGGACGTGTCAGGCGCCTCATAGATTTTAGATTCTATCAATGCGCAACATTTTGTGAGAAGAAAAAAGAAATATTTGTTGAAAAATTATCAAAAACACATGCTACATATTTTTCTTATGATTGAGATTCGGTATATGTATCGAACATAATATTATTTGCATGTTAAATTATTTTTGCTAAATTTAAAAATTTGACTGCAATCAACAAATCGTTTTGATCATTCTCACCGATAGAGCTGCTTTCTCCACATATTATCATCCGTCGTCATGTTTGCCGCCCGACTCAGCCGGCGGCGGAGGCGGCAGCGTAGCTCCATTGTCATATGTCAACGGCGACGAGCGCGATTTATCTTGCGCCTATTCCGCCCCCGGCCGCCTCCGGACGGTTGACGTCGCGCGGCGCAAGTGATGACCCAACTTTAGCCGAACGCGCTCTGGAGGCGGCGATAAATTTCGAATTCGGCCTGAATTTAGACGTTTTCTTATGCGTTTCCCAACGTGCTCTTTTTTGTGATGATGTATCGTCATTTTTTCGGATGATAAATTTAATTTTCAGCAGATAAAAATATACATTTTTGGTAATATATTTTTTTTGTTTAGATGCTGGGCATTGTCGTGTTTGCGTTGAACATGTGGCTGGCCTTCGATTCTGGTATCGGCGAATGGATTCGTGATCTGGAACTGCAGAAATTCTACATTGGTAACTACATTCTGATCCTTGCAGCGTTCGTCATTGTTGTTAGCAGTGCTCTTGGATGTTTGGCGATTTATTCCGAGCAAAATTTATTTATGCTTGTGGTGAGTTTTTTTTGCTGAGAATTATAAAAATTGTGTTTATTTCGTTGCTGTTATATAGTGTGAATCAGTTGAGTCCTTTTTTGTAAATGTCTCTTTATCTCTATTCCGGTCTCTTCCAACCCTAGCCCCCCGGGGCTGGAAAATGCAACGTGCCTATCTTGCAAATTACAATATTTCTATTTGTCGCGAGATTGCGCCGCGGCGCGCCGCAAAGGAAAAACACATCAGCGCGTGTTTTTCTGCAAACTCAGCCAGTGAGGAATGCCCCCGAGGGTCGGTGCGTCACAACGGCGGCAGCGGCGGCACGAAGACGCCGCCAACAATATATTACGCCCTTCTTACGAGCGTTTGTTTACCATATCAAAACATATTCCATGCCTTGTGCCACCCTTCGGCGGTTTGGACCCTCGAATTATCTAAACGGCACGTGTACATAAAATTTACATCTTTTAACGCAATTTCCTCGCATTTTTCGAACGTGGCAAGATTTTGACCAAAAATATTTTTTGTGCTGAGAACAAAGACTTTTCTAGAGATGAAAATGAAAGAAAATGCTTGCAAATGGTTAGAAATAAAGAAAATAGCTTAAACTCCAGATGAAGGAAAACCGCTGCGTTTTCTCCATCCGGCAAGCATTAATCTAAGCAGACGTAGAAATGCGCGGATTATTACACTTTAAAAACTGCCCGAAACATAAAATTTAAAATAAAAAAATTAATTTTAAAAATCTATAAATGTGGATTGTGAGCTTGTATTGACAAAAATTGAAAAACCGAAAAAATTACACAAACCAAATGCGAAATGTAAAAGAAGAAGAATGGGGCCAAGCAGGGGTGTTTATGGTGGAGGGTGCGGCCGCAGCTGAGTGGGATTCGTTGTAGCGCACGACGGGGCCCGCGCCGCAACTACAGAACAATACACTTTTCTCAACAAGCTGAATTACCACGGACGGCGGCGACGGCGGGCGCAATGAGACGTTGAAAAAGCGGACCTTCACTCTTTTGCCAGCGCAAAACCAACAAAACAAAAAAAAAACACACACACAAAAGAATAAAAAACATAAAAAAAACTTAATTTTTTAATCATGTATACAACAACGTACTTACTATTTCTCTTTTTAATGTTTAAAATAATGTTGGTTGCGTAATTAAAGGTTGAGAATCAATTTAACAAGTGGCCGGGTCACGACGCGACTATAACTGGATTTGGTTTTAATTAATAAGGACGTTAAAGGACGTTATAGGCCTACAACAACGCGTTAGCGTGTGTGGGCAACGAGGATAAGGCAGCGGCGACGCATCCGGTTTGCCGAAGATTAAATGTTTAATGAAATCCACCTACAAACTCCCGGCTTACGTTCGAGGCTAATCGTTCGTTGCGTTCCTGCGCCGAAATAAATTCACCAGCGACGAAATTGTGCCGCCTAATTCGCCCGGCCAAACAAGATGAATCATTTAATTATTACGTTATTAAATTATTCAATTAATACAATCTAAATATTCTTGTAATTAAATTGGCCCTGGAAAAACGTCCAAAATTAATTAATCAAACAATTTCACTCGCAAAACAAAAATATAATAATTGTCATAAAGTAAAATCCATGAAAATAAAAATGGCAGGTTGATTTTCTCCATGACTGCACGCTCTTCGCGTTGCGCACGGTTCGATTGCTGTTTTCACAATTCACTATAACTACAAGACAGTTAGTGTCACCCGGCAATTACCTTCCGGTAATGCACTCGACCGTATGGGAGACTGTAACACTCTGAACAACACAACATTGCAATTCGAGATGTGTATGTGAAGGCGCCTCCACCATAACTGAAACTAGAGCCCGTGGGGGAACAAACACAATTCGAATCTATGGTCACTTCGTTGCCATGCAATTTGCCGCACACAGAGCCCCGCTCAACGATTTTTATCCTTATTATCCTTCGACGCCGGCAGTGAGGCCGAGTTTAGTGGACGATTACGCCAAGAGGTTTAATAAATTTTTGCAACGTGGTTCAGGCAAAATGTCACATTGTTGAGATGTTGAAACGAACGCGTAAAAAAAGTTAACAACGACGTCAAGGATATGAAATTTGTGTCAATAATATACCAGCAGTCCAATTAACAATAACGTCAAACACAAGTTTTTAAAAAATGTTTTGAATTGCGTGTGCGCATGAAATGAATTTATTGTTCTAGCGTAATGAGTTTGCGCTGTGGTTAATCATTTACACGACAATGTATGCGCGCATTTTGTTGTTGCAAGTGTTACAAATTGCTGATGATTCAGATAAACGTGATTAATCAGTTTCATTGATAATTATGATTCATTGTAATAAATATTTCACGTGACACAAATTATGCTTTATTTTATAGAATGACAAAACATTGGGTGATGCATAAAATGATCTAAATTTTGTTTTTTTGTGTGATACATGTTGGTGTGTGTAAAGGAAGGAGGAAAATGCTCGAGGTCGGCGGGTTTGTTTAGGGTTTCAGGGTCTGTGCCGTTCGACGCGTCGTTTGCGCGCGCGAGCACTCGCTAAGTGGAATCTTAGACGTCTGGGGAGCGTTATCTAATAAACCGAAGTAATCAACGAAAATGTATAGCGATCCCCGGCTTGCGTCTTGCTCTGTTTTCTTAACAACAACAAGCCGGGGGTGTCTGGTGTTTTGGTGCTGTGCGTTGCATTGCCGAAAACACCGCCAGGACAACAAAGACACGACAGACAACTACCGGCAATCACATTTAACTAAAATACAAACTGATACAAGAAAATATTAATTTAAAAAAATTTAAGAAATTAATTTTTGCTTTTACTGCTATCACTCTGTATATAAGGTTTCATGACATAGTAGAATTCATGCACTCTCCAAGTACGTAGCGCTTGGTGATACGAGCTGTAATGTAATGTGTTGATTGTTGGTATGTGTGTGTATGTTCGGAAACTGCCGGCAACAGAAACAGGCCATCTTCGCCATCAACGCGCAAGTTCTCTTGTTACTTGGTCCTTGGTCCTGTGCACGATGTTTGCCATGGACGCATGCATAGTTTATTCCGAACAATCTTGTCTTGCTCGCTTTCGGTGCCCGGCGCCTCCACGTTATAATTTACTTGCGGCGTAATGGCTTCTCGATAAGTTAACTTTGCCAATCTACGGCAAACACCACGCCACGTGCGAAAACAAACAAAACACCAGCAAAACACTTTGGCTGACTAACCTAAAATTAGTTTTACGACTTCTAAACCAGCAAACCTACTTTTTTGCACTTAGAAAGAAACATTCTCGTTATGATCAGGTGTCTTCTATATTACAAACAGCTTTTTAGTAAAGCCGATGTCTGGACTACTCTTAACTCTAAATCTAGACAATGCACGAATGCACCTAACCCCACCTCATCACTCCTAAAATTGTAACCGTGTAACTATGGATGTGCAGCTCGAACACACTATCATATATCATGTCATTTGTACGCTTCGAAACGCGGAATTAGAGATAGACGGCGGTGCTAGAACCAAATGCGTCACAACCAAGCACCAGGAGAGAGAACGTGATAGCGCGCCACGCATTACACACAAATTAGTTAGCATTAAACGTCACCGAATATGATTCTGATTAATGGCGCGCTGCGAGCGCTAGAAATGCAGAAACGCTGTGTGCACATGCGAGACTTGACGTGAGGTAGGCGATACTTGATGAGGCACAGAGTGACAATTTTAACAAACGCATATTTATTACCTTAAACATAAAAAATAATTTTAAATTAATTGTGGAGTTATTTTAGAAAAATCAAATGTTTTGCAGATAACTAAAAGTGAAACATTGCAAGTCATGCAAGCGCAAAATTTGCGTTCGTTAAATTTGCAACATAACATAATATAATAGAAATGGTTAGTTGCGACAGCAGTGCTTCTATTAGCGTTCGTGTTCTACGAGAGTTTGTGTGAATTTCTGAGCATGTGAGCATGTCGCCCTGGTCGGTTTGCTGCGCAGTCACTTGCATACGTCCCGTCGAGTCGCGTCGAGATTACGTCGGTGGCGCGAAACATGGACGAAGAACGAAGGACTAAACTAAATTCAAATTTAACACGCATTGCATGCGCACGCTGCAAGATTGCAGATTCCAATTTGAGCATATACAACAATTATGATCTTCCACTATGAGCCGCAACTTTCCAACTACCATTGCAAAATGTTCAAAATGTCCTGCGAGCAGCAAATGAAAACATTAAAACACTAAAAATTAATTTTCTACACTAACAAATTGTAAAACCATGCAAAAACATATTTCTATGCTCCGCCTGTTGAATTCTCTGCGCATGCGTGTAATACTTGTTTTTATATGTGCGGAAAAGATTAATAACGTAAATGTATGCTAATAACACGTTTGAACAAGTTTACTTGTCAACCACTTAGAAAAAATTCCTACACTATGATTGCGTCCTCATTATGAACCCTTATATTTGGTCGACGAGGCAAAGGATCATTACGTAAAGTGCGTCCTGCGTTTTACGTCCTTCTGTGTCCTGCGTATGTGCGTCCGCCTCGCTTGTTTTATTATATTAGCGTGTTCATTATCGCACGAGTTTATCAGTTTCGTATACTCGAAAAACCACCCTCTCAGCGAGGGTCACAACAATCCGTATCACAACTTGTACATGTTTGACGCAAACTTTTACCATACTATTACTCACTTACATCTACGTATACTCATAAAAGTTGATTTGAATCAAGGGTTGAACTCGTTTGTCACTAGTTTGTGTTTGTTTGATTAAAAAATGTTAAAACGATAATAAACTGAAGGAAATTATGCTATGCACTTTATAATGGTGCATTAGAGAATGTCGGGGTAATGATTAATTATTATAATTTACATATTATGTAAATTAATATAAATAAATTACAATTTTATTACTTTTGCGTAATTTTTGGCCTTAAAAATGATTTTTTTAAATTTTTACTTTAAAAGCACTTTTTCTACGATTTTAAGACACAAAAAGTGGTACTTTATACACGGCCGTGACTAAAGTACTTTATTTATCTGTTTTAGTCACGGGTTGAGCTTAAAACAAAGAATACACATTGTTTTTCATATAAAATCAGATTTTTTTCTTTTTATGTTCACATGCCAAGTCTGTTTCTTCGCCGTGCATTTGTTTCGTGCGCTATTTATACGAATCGCGCTGATAAGGCGGCGATAAGACGGTCGAAATAAAGTTGGTAATGTACGACCGCGTCTCGCCGGCGAGTAGTGAGTTATGTTCGATATACTGGATACTTTCAGATAAGAGGCGCTCCTGCACTCTTTGCTCCTGCTCTATAGGTGTGTCTGCCGTGGCAATGACAGGAAAGCAATGGATTTCGTTGTTTACGTGCCCCGACATTGCGTGTGTTTCTCCAACTAGACGTGTGCGACGTATAAATTTAATTTAATTAATGCTGTATGCATGCGAGCCACGCCTACTCACTTAAATTAATTTCAACCTCGACACATCGCACAACAAAAATTAATTTGTGTGTGTTTTTAAGGACAATTTAATATAAACAAAGTGGTGATCAGGAAATATTACACGCAGCAATCATAAAACATAATATTTTCACGTCGCGATGTGGATGTGTGTGGGTGGTAAATGTTTGTCCATCCACTTTGTAAATTTTTCGCGTTTTCCGGTCTGGGCGACGAGATATATCACATATACTTATGCGCGCCATGTTGCGACGCCATCCAATTACATTAAAAGATGTTGACAATTCCCACCGGACAAACAGGAAGTTGGTCACGCGTAGCAAGTCGACGAATTCCACGGAACTCCGCCCGGATTGCAGCCTTCGGCCTCAATCGTCTGGTCATGCTCCGATGCGTTAATTCAACAATGACGAAGGGGAAATCGTAAAGAAATTCTAATATAATTTTATAGAAAACTAGCTTTAACCCTCGGCTTTGCTCGCGAATATCGAAAATAATGAAGTTGCTTCCGTACGCGTCTGTAGTCACAGAAGTAGTAACAATGAAGTAGAATGGCGGGAAGTTTAAAATGGCTGAAAGTATAGTCTATGGAAGTATAGTGTACAGTCTCCATAGTGTAGTCAATTGGATTTGATGTTGACGTAGCTGTCGGTAATACAGTGTGATAATACAGTGTGATGGTACTATAGTACTTAGGTTTGAGCTTCATTGCTGGAATGCTAGATGGCGTTAAAGTAGTCAAATAGCCAGATGCAGAGGTATTATTGGCTAAACAATTTCTTTATTTTATTTAAAAAATAATTTTTTTTATTAAATAAAAAGTAGCCTATAACCATTCGGGGACCACTAAGAATATGTGTACAAATTTTCATGACGATCGGTTATGTAGTTTTTGCGTGAAAGTGTAACAAACATCAGGACTTTCGCATTTATAATATTAGTAGGGACATATTTTTATATATTTTTGAGGTTAGATATTTTCATCAGGTAGAGCTGCCTGCTGGGAAGAAAGAGAATAAAGGTTGAGCGATTACTGCTAATTAATAATACGGGCATATGGCAAAAAAACCGCTAGAATCATTATTTTCCCGTGGGGTTAACTTTTTGTCTGTAGGTGTGTTTTGTTGTTTACTCATTTTTTTTTGTTATTTTTTTGTTTGCTGGTGCAGATGCTTCGTTTTGATGAAGTTGGAAATGTTTTTGTTTTCTTTCTGTTTTTATTTTTAAATACTTAAAATTGAAAAATGTATAATAATTAATTTTTCATCATATATACGTATTATTTTTGCATTGTTTATTGTTTATATGAAAATATAAAATTTTTAATATTTTCACTACTAATTAAATTTTTATAATGAAGTTGATGATAAGCGAAAATATTTATTAAGATTTTAACTTGGAAGCACAATAGGATATGTGTATTGTTGGTTGCCTACCTGACGTTATTCACTTGTCACACGTGAATGACAGCGTTGAAAAGATGTAAGACATTGGGTTGCATATATTTGATTACAATACATACACATTATATATATTATAATATACTGATATAATATACCATGTGTTTAACTATATTGCTATAGTAAACTTTACTTTATAAAAAATCACTTTGGTAACTTTATTAATATAATAAAGTCTTATATAAAACGTTATGTTTTAATAAAAATTAGTTTTACCAGATTATCCAATCTCTTTTCGACGAAAGTAAAGAAAACTTAATAATTTCCAACATGCGTGTTTACGCATGTGACTATATCGCCTTTCAGGGTCAGTTACTACTACCCCGTGATGTGTTGGAAATCGCGTGCAACCACAGTTCGTTTTCAGTTTCGCTTTCATTACAAAACAGTTTTTCCTGCTTGGCGCCTCCACCATGTTCAACATCCCATGCGTTCGCTTTGTTTAATTTCAGTTTTCTTTATTGTTATTTTTTGCTCATTTTGTCAGAAGCTCAGTGTGTACATAAAGGAGTATATTACATTATGAATTTGTTATGATAGAAATTAACGCAACACATTACACAATATCACGTGTGGAAAGTGTGGGAAAAAATGTAATAACAAAGTTATAATAAAACCACGCATTATGAAAATAGTCTAGCGTACTGTAACATGAAATAAAAATAATATAAAAATAACATATGAAATTATTGATAAAATAAAAACCGAAGAAAGTAATTGATAAATTAATTAAACCAATTTTTGCAATCAGAAAATAAATGTAATATAAGTTGATTAGTTAAGGGGAAAGTTTTGTTTGGGAAAAATATAAGAACACACTGTATAGAGGAAAATACTAATTTATAAAGTCTATATTAGTTTACTAAACAAAATTACACAAATTATCTTTAATTTGTTTGCCTAAATGTCAATTTGGTTTTCATTTAATAAAAATCTATTATTTGACTTTATAACTTCCACAACATAGCAAAAAATCAAACAAAATAAAATTCATTTTTCATTAAATTAAACTCAAACAAACTGTAACTCTATTTTGTTTGCTTTTATTAATCGGAATTATTTCCAATAAAAAATTATAGGTAATTTTTTTTTTAAAAGTAGAAGTGCAGACGAATTTATACCTATGCTATTATAAATGCAATTTTGTATGTTTGTGACGCTTTCACAAGAAAACCTATGAAGCAATTTTGATATATTTTGGTGTAATGATATTTCCAACAGTGGAAAAGCAAATAAGTTACTTTTTGTTACATAAATGTAACTTAGTGGATGTAAAATAGGGAATAAAAGTTGGTATGTCGATTCATACATAGTTATGGTTATATGACTTTAACCAAAATGGCCCTAAAGTGCGTTATTAGCATTTTACACTTCTATAAATTTAAAATATGAATGTTACTGAAATTACTCATGAGAAAATTAAAACCAAAAGATCAAAAAAGGAATTTGAATTAAATTTTACCAAAAACTAAACCAAAATTAAATTATCACCTATTTTATTAGATTTATTTTAAATATTTTTAAAATTTTCTAAAATTCTGCCTACAATAAGCATGTATAACTAGTTAATAATTCTATAACATGCATAAGCCATACGTCATCATTTTAAGTAAAACAGCAGCGCAAAGTTGACGCAAAGATTAATCACGCTGCAACTCCACAAGAAGCCCGCGAGCAAATTCTTGCAATTTGTTAAATCTACGACGTACACGGAAAGATGTGAAGGATGTCGAGCATATTAAAGACGCAGCAAAAGTTCCATCGCAAGGCGTGTGCGCGCGTCGAGGTTGCACTTTTCGACTTTTCTCAGCGTAGTTACTAGTTCGCTGCGAGTTTTCCGCGACATTCAGCAATTTAAAGCTTTGAACGACGCTATCAATCATTTCCAGATGCACACCCACATAGAAAAACATACACATATTCTTTTAATACCAAAGCCAAAGTTGCTTGTTAAAGATTTAAAGTTTTTATGCGTTATTAAGCAGGTTTTAAAAGTAATGAGAAAAGTTTCGCATATGGCGTTGCAAGTTTCATTTGAATGATACTTGGGTTGTCTATGTTTCACGAGTGTGCGTGACTATAATATCTGATAAAGAATAAAAGCATCGAGTTGTGTGAGGAAGTTGCAGACGGAATATAAAACAAGCGAATGGATGTTTAAACGACCCGCAGGATGCGCCGAAACGGATTTTCATCTTATTCCTGAGCCAGAAAGATTTATTATCCAGTCAACATTTAACGTACCGCTTGCGTTTCGAATCTTTTACTCTTTGCAGAAACAAATCTAAAGTTTGAAGCGATAAAACTGTAATTTTGCGATTTTTAGTTTTTATTTTAGTTTTTATTTTATTCGCCAATTTGCTTCATTTCCTTTTAGACTCGTCTAGTTCGCGCTGATAGCGGCGTGTTTCTGCCAGTCGCGTGGGGGTGGCAGCGAGGCGGTTGTTTAGTGTGTCCTGCTGGTGTCGTGATTTATGGCCGTTATCTCGCGGCTTTCGCGTCGACAGCTTCGCCGACAATCCGACGCAATCGAGTCTAACGCGCGGCGGCCCACTTTTCTCGCCGCCGCACTTTTTAGGTTTTGTGAAAGTGTCGCGTTTTGCGTTTTATCTTGGTGTTACACGTGTAATGTCAGGGAGTTTAGAAAACACAAAATGCTGTTTAAAAAATCAACGTTTTGGGGGACTAGAGGTTAAAAAAGGTTATGTACGTTTAAGATTAATAAGAATTTGTGAAATTTTTATTGTTATTAAAGACAAATTCGCCGGAATTTTCATTACAAACTTTCAAGTGTACTGAAAAGATTATTTTTGCGTGTGTAATAAATGTAATATAAAATTTTCAAACACGCGGCGTCTAAAACGCACGTTTTAGGATTAAAGGATAATCAGAATTATTTGCATTAAAAATTTATAGAAATTTCACTTATTGTTTTGTTCGTATTTTAACAGATACATTATTTTATGAAATAATTCAGATTTTCGTTTTAACTATCCTATCTCATAGAAAATAGTCCGTAGATTAAGACGCTGCGATCAGATCTTAATTATCCATCCAGCCAATGATCAGGGAAAGCATGCGACGACTTATCATCAATGCCCAGCATGGACCATCGAGGCAGGTTCTTGAAGTTATCCAGGAAAATGTAAGTTATTTTACTTTTTGTGTTTATTTAAATTGGCGCGGTTTTTTGTGTGTGTAAAATATTGAATTTCAAGTCAATGAAGAATGAAAGTGCGGGTTGAAAGGGTGGAAAATGTCTGACTGATGGTTTCGGTTGGCAGCGGAGGTCTGGAGGTCTAATAGGGAAAACGAACCAATATTTATCTACGGTTTAAGTTCGCTGTGCAAAACCGGCTGAAAATGTCTAGCGGTGAAGACCCAGACCCAGACAGCTGAAAGAGGCTTGTGGTTGGGGGTGGAATTTTCCCTTTTCGCGTTCGGGTGTCTGGCGGAATTCACGGAATGAAGAACCGCAGAAAATGAAAACGAAATGAACCATATCCATCGTCAATTTTACAACTTTTACAGAAAATTTTTCATCGAAACACTGAAAATCGTTGTATTTTTGTTGTTTAATACAAAATTATGACAAATAAGTTATCTAGAGCTTTTAGCGAGCTTTTTACGCTAAAAAAACCATTGGAGTCATTTATGTCTATTAGCCTGCATAATTTATCTCACTCTCCGCACTAATGGATGTCAAAAGCCGATTAATACATGTTTTAATCCACAAAAATATAAAAAAAATAAGTGGATGTGAAGTATTTTGATGTAAAAATTTAAACATGCAGATGCAGAATTTTCCGATTAGCCCTTGACGCTATCTGTTGATAGGTAATCGACTTTTTAATGAGGACAGGTTTATTTTCCCCATCGTTGGACGGGCATGCATCGGGTGGCGTCGGCAACGGCGAGAAAGAGCTTTTAATTAAATTTTGATTCATTATAATTGAACGTTCGGCGGGATTAAATCGGCGATGCGCGATCACTTTCCCGCATGCCCCTTTGGCTGCATGTATGGCACGCACGATCGCAGCCGTGCATAAATATATGGAATCTGAATGAATCTGTGGATTCCGACTGATTCGGATTAACGCCCGCGCATCGGCGAACGTGTTTGTGCAAATTTCAACCCTATCATCGGATTAAATCGTGTGTGCATTTGATTATTCGATTAGAATGTTTTTAAAACATATATAATTTTATTCAGTTGTCAATTACAGCAAGAGAAATATTTTTAACGATCCGAAATGAATAAGATGAAATTTACCGTGAAATATCCGACTTGGAATAATTTTAATAGACGTACTAGTATTCAAAATCGAATCAATTTCTGAGCGTTGTCAAGTGTGCGATACCGAAGTGCTCATTAAATCGAATAAAAATGCGATCGTCAGAATAAGCATGTGAAAAGCGCGAGGGATCATTATGCGAGGGATGGAAAGCTCCGAGAAGACGCAGAAATTACTGCGGCGCACACACTCGAGCATACTCGGGGAGTTTTACTAAGGTCTCCAAAAGGCAGCCAAATCGAATGAAAATGTATTTTTCGTATTTTTCCTCGACTTAACGCAATACTCCTCTCTCTGCCATCAACCCAAGATTACCAAAACGTGTTCATCCTTTTCTTACACGTGAAAAACCCCTGAAAATCTACCTAGGGCTGGAAAATTCGGCTGGAGGAAATTATACCCTGCGGAAAAATCGATTTGATGACATACAGAATGAAATAAATAAATATATCTAACCTTATGCGTATTAACAAGCAGCGGAAAATTTTGTGTACAAAAAGAAAAGCGGAAAATGTGCGATTTGTGAAAATTGTGGCGAAAAAAACGAAGAAAAGCGTTGTCGGGCATCATGCCGACGCGAACGCAATGAAAATTATCCGACTTCTTTTATCTCTTCGGCCAGTGATTTATTGCCGGCGTCATTATCGCTTGATTGTGTACGTTTTGTACGCCATTCTTTCGACGAGAAGTGTCTTTATAGATTAGAATGGAAACGGGCTTCAGACATGGAAAAAGAAACTTGAGTAGAAAATCCATTCGGGAATGTAGGCCACCACAACCACATCTAGCCTACTCGTAACTTTAATATATTCCCACACACATAACCTCACATTACATCTACTAATGTGATTTGTTTTATTTTCCAGATTGGCTGCTGTGGTGCAGATGGTCCAAACGACTTCACCTCGCTGCACCAGCCGCTGCCAACGCAGTGCCGTGACACTGTCACCGGTAATCCATTCTTCCACGGTTGCGTCGATGAGTTGACTTGGTTCTTCGAGGAAAAAACCAGCTGGATCGCCGGGTTGACGATGACGCTAGCCATGCAGCATGTGAGTACTTTTTTCTTCTTTTACCTTTAGATACTACATCTTTTTCGAGTTTTTTTTTTTTTGCTTTGGAGTCGCTTTTGTTAGCACGCGTACTGACAATTGTAACGCGGCTCCCTCGTTATTCAACTTCTTGATATAAGAAGTGGGAAAAGTAAGAAAGCATGAAAGTAAGCAAAGAAAGCTAGGAACGTGGAGCATTTGAGGGGTTCCTGTGGGTGATGGCGGTGGTGGTGAGGCGAGAACGAGTGTTTCCTTGATTTCTTTGTTAGTCGTGGATTTATGTGCGCCTTTATCTTTAAGCTACACAATCCGCGAGCGCGAAACTTTGCGCACTTTTCCAGTGATTAATTGGCGCGGATTAAGAATTGTCTCGGAACTATTCTCGCGTGGACTTGAACTTAAACTTTCACACGCGAACACACACAAACCCAACACGCGTGAAAACTTTTCTACAATTGTTAAAAAGCAACGTGTGTTGCATACTAATTTTTGTGTGTTGAAAATAACCTCAAAAATGCGATTTTTACACAAAATGTAAAATTTTGCTTTTAATCGATTATTATCACTTAAATTAATCTCTGGATTGTGTTTGAAGCAAAGCAGACTTGAAGGGGCATCTGGTGCCTGTGTCGTCGCTGGTGGTTGTACTGTCCCGCGGGAAATCGTCGCACACTTCAAGGGTTTACGTCTTCATTAACTCACCATAAACGTCAATAAGTCCTAACTTATTACGCAATTTCGTTCGAATTTAAGCCGCGTTTAGAGAAATTAATCTCCCAGATGGCGCTTGCAAAGACCTTGCCATTGCCGACGTCGACGACCTCACGCGCACTTCCGGTTCCCCTGTAGACCCGAATTGGCGTGCGCGTATGCTTTAGCTTTAAACTTGCACTGATACAGGCAATCAACGTGTGCAAACTTTCTAATTGGATGGAACTTTTCCACTTTTCCACTATTGGATACCAAAGACAAAAAACAAACCGGAAACTACTTTTGACCTGGTTCTAGTCGTATATATTTACAAAGTAATTTCTAAATTGATATTGATTAAACAATAAACGTCCTGACGTCCAAATTCATGACTGGGCTTTCATTCCGGAAGTGAAAAATTAGGTTAATTTGATTGTGCACCATCGCCAGCTACTTAAAATAGCTACTTAGCGATGAGAATCAGGAATCGGGTATCATCAGGTAATGAACAGAGGAAACCTAATCACACGTTGATAGTCCTTGACGGTTTGCTGCGAGCGAGAATTGTGAACCAATATGCGAGGAGGGGTCGCAAGTGGTCGCGTTCGGTGTGAGGAGATATCACGGATATATAACGGGTATTTCTCCGCCGTGTGAATCCGCTTGATTAAAGCACGTAAAGGATATACATTATTCTAACAGAAGGATGCGGTGCACACACGCCTTCCGACCCAAAACCAACCTTCGATTTTGTGAGGTTGGGTGTGGTATGTATAATCAACGGAAAATGTCTCAATTTTCCAATAACCATTGTAAATATTTCTCTTGTTAACATTTACTTTCAACTGACCCAGATTATTTTTTGTTTCTAAAACAAACTAATTATCAGTGAAATTTTGTATAAGATTGTTTATATGTTTGAAAAAACAAGCGAAACAGATCTGATAGACCAATGGTCAGCATAATTGGCAATAATTTTCAATTTTGCGGTTCATTAGCTCGTGAATCGAACGACTCCCCAGCGGCGCCGACCTCCGAGGGCAAGAGACGACACTTAAAAGTGACAGGCGCAGACAATCAATTCCGAACGTTTCGCTGTTTCGCCAAACAAAACAAAAGAAATACAACGAAAACAAACAGGGCGCCCACGTCGCGATCGAATATGTCACAATGAAGAAACCAAACCAAAAAACAGCTAGCAGCAATCGATAACCGGAGGTTATTCACGATTTACTGACATGTCGGAAAATATACCGTCTTAATTCCACAAATGGAAACCTTTCCACCAAACTACCCCTCACCTCAGGGGCTGAAACTAGTATTAGGTTGAAGTAGAAGCAGCTAGTTGGGTTTTCTTCGTCTTGCGCGTAAGGAAAATGTTGTTGCAGTCTATTTGTTTGGTGTTTTTATTCGTCGACCCGTCGCCAGAACCTCTATTTTTCATTTATACGCCGCGTCGTAAAACTCACGGGGCGCAACCGCGTGGGACGACGGTTCTTTGTATAACTCACTCAAACAGGTGCCCCCCGCATTCTACCACCAACCCCCCACCGCCATTGGCCGGCTAACGCAATCAACATTTCCATAACTAAACAGAATATAACCTTAACTAAACACTGCCGCGCGCGTAGAATGAAATTACAACGCAAACACATCGGGGGCAAATTAACGATGGTCATTCCATTTAACCACAATTATTACAATTATAACACACTCGGCAAATATTTTTTTTTAAAACATAACGAATACATTTTAATGATTACGCCACGCATGAATGTTCCGGATTAATTAATTGCGAAATTAGTTTGAATCCAATTAGTATTGACTAATTGGAAATTGCAGAGTTGATATCAGATGGTAGCAAACGCATAGGTAGATAGATATATACATAGAGAGAAGGGTCTAATCGCATCCGGTGCGAAATACAGAAGATGCACATCAACTACCTTCGCGAGCTACGAGTACATATAGCCAGTCAGCTAATTAACTAACGCATCGCGTTTACCAATTTACCACATCTTGAGTTGACTTTGGCTTTGCTCGGGGTTCGTGTACGTGGATGGAGCAGCGTTGGGTTCATTAATTGTGCGAGATATGTTTCTCACAAATTATCCGAGAGTAATGTAAGATGTTGTGTCGCGTCTATAGCTTGTAAGAGATGAATATCAAAGTGTTTCGGTAAAGCAGTTCAATCAATAATTATTACATTTGTTACTTTAATGATGAAAATTTAATCAAAGTATTTTTTACTTTCACTTTTAAAATGCTAGTTTTTCTACGGTTTTGAAACGCAAAAGTGATTAAAGTACTTTAGTCACCGGTTTTAGTCACGGGTGTGGTTAAAGTGCCACTTAGCGCACTTGATACTTAAAAACTATTAAAATAAGCAATTTATTACAAAAATGTTTAATAAATTAATTTCTGCAATTTTTCAATTTTCTTAACGTGATAAAAAAGAATTGTTGATCACAATTTGGAATAGACATTCGAAACTATTAGACGGTGTACGAATAGAAATAGAAAACCCGGTTACCGGCTGCCGCCCTCGTTTGGTAATAGAACTGGCTGGCGGCGGCGGCGTATGCAAGCGCCGTATAGAAAATTGGAGTGAATTATTGTTTGCGGATAGAAGGGCGGAAAAGGGCACAGCGCTGGGAGCCTTGCACTTGCAATGCACGGCCTACCTATCGACGCTATTCTATTCGTGCGTACTTTGTTCGTTTTAAACCGCCGCCGACAAAAAGGATAAATTTTCGCCGGGCGGCGCCGATTCGCGTTGACAACCTAATGGATACGCTGGCTTCGTGCAAATATTGTTCGTACGCGAGGATGTAATTTTTTCCTTTGAGCCGATCGCCATCACAGCAGCAGTTTAGTGGTGGTGAGGTTAGGGAAAGAAAAAATTGTATTTTCCCAAAACGACTCCAAATGCTTTTTCGAATTGTAATTATCCACAAACAGAGTTAAACTGTGTTTGTATTCTGGGATAAAGCCGTTTTTTAATAGAAATGACACAATTTTCTATACATTTTATTATTAACTAGCTGTTGCCCGCGACTTCGTTCCGGCAGTGTTTAATAAAAATGTAATTCGTTTTTACTCTCTTGTTCTAGACATACTCGTAATAAGAGTCAATTCTATCAATAAGATTAGCTATTTTAATTTAAAGAAATTAATTATATAAAGTTTTGTCAATAATGCACTTCAGCGCGCCATCTCGAATTCAACTATTTAACTATAACTATGATTGAATTTCAATGTCAAATTTTATTCTATAGAAAAGAGCTGTTTTGAGGATTTTCCCGGCAATTATTCGAATTTTTCTCACCTTTTAAACCTTCCCTAGACCTCCACGAATAATTCAAGACCAAGATAAGATAAATCCGTTCAGCCGTTCTCGAGTTTTTGCGAGACTAACGAACAGCAATTCATTTTTATATATTATTAATGGAATGTTTGTAGTTGGATGAATTTTAATTGAATTTATACAATGTGTGCGGAGTTGAGCATGTGTCACCAACGTGTAAATGCCAGGAAAATGAATAAAACACATGCAAGCAATGCAAGCGTGATAAATCGTCCTGGAGGTCTTCCATGCGCGCTGCAGAAATTAACAAACGAGCGCGCGTGCGGTCACAGCGCGATATTAAACATTTTCAAGTCAAGTGCCATCGGCCGAAACTCTCCAGCCGCCTCGCAATTCGCATTAAAATTATTTATGTTTCAGAGCCCAGGCGCTGCACTTATTCCATTAATATACAAATTAAACTCGGCATTCGCAATCACATTTAATGTTATTCAAACATCAAAACTCAACGAAAACAAAAACATTCATTTCGAAAATGAAATAATTTTATATTATCTCAAGTGTGATAGTATTCCTTTTGTGATATGTCTTTTAAATTGCATGAATAAGTTGAATTTCTTGAATGCGCGCGCGGGGACTCATTAAAAATATAATTAATCGCGGCCCATTAGTGCGGGGAGCGTCAGTGGGTATTTATTTATATTCACTTTATATTCATTTCCTTTTATTAAGCGGCGCGCCGGGAAGGAGTGCATCCTACCGGAGATGCAGCGCGTTCAGCGCCAAGATGGCGGTACATTTCCGCGACACGGCGTTCAATTAATTGAAAAAGCCAACCATAATTGCATTAAGCAGCGTAATTAGAACCAGCAGTCATTTTTTATTAAATATACAAAGTGTTCAACTTAAAAAATTAATTTTTTTTGTTTTTACGCTTCATTTTAAAGAAAATAATAAATTTTAAAATGATATGGAATTAACAATATCTTAACGACTGATTTAACCTCAAAATATTCTTATTTTGTTGATTATTGAACACACTGTACATGATTTTAATTATTGGTGTTGTGTACGATGAAAACGACTTGAAACACTTTGCACACGCTGAAATTGAAAATTGCCGGAAGTCGACGACGGCGACACGCTGTTTAAAACAGAAGAAAAAAGTCCTAATGGCGTATTAAGCGACAAACCGACTTCCTTAGCTTAATTAAATCCACCTCTAATTTTTCTGACCACAAGACACCAACATTCTATGCGTTTAATTATTTTTTGTTTTAAATTGATGCAAAACGTGTTTATTTTGCATTAAGCGTATATTTACCTTTCTATTGTTGTAAATAATGTTTACGTACGTTTAAGTAAACTAGCGCTTAAATTTAAAGCTTGAAAGTTTCGGCGAGTAATAAATGTTACGCTTCAAAATAATATCGAAGCGTAATCAGTATCAATACGCGAATCGCGCGCAAAGTTTGCCGCCTGTGTGCGCTTCAATTGGCCGAGAGACGAATTACAACCGCCCCCGCGTCGATACTTGATGTACTTTATTGTTGTTGTTGTTGTTGTTGTAGCTGGGTTCGCGCAGGCAAAACAGCGATGGCAAATCGCCGATCGGAATGCAAAGTTTCGCGTTGTATCGACTACTTTAACAAACAAGTGTAATGCTAACAAATAACAAACACTATAAATACTCTAAAATAACATAATGGATGCCAAAATAAGAAAAAATTCTTTTTATATTTTTAGACTTTTTGTTTTTAGTTTTTGTTAAATATTTGAAAATGTTTTAACAAAAGAAGTGAATATAATGCACCGGTGGTCGTGTTTGTATACTTTGGGCCAGCTCAGATATTATGTAAGCGAATTCGCAGCATGCAGAGCGAACGTCAACACAACCTGCGCGGTGGTTCGTGGGCGGTTTGGCGGCGCGCCGCCGCCACTGCGTGGAAACGCGACCGCATCGCAAATAAATCCCTCGACTCTTTACGCTTTTGTTTCGCGCAACAATAAGATAGTAATTAAAATGCAAATTGAAAGTAAGTCAGCATAAAATGTGCGCGGCCAGCAAACCACCACCACTTTGTATTACAGAGTTCTACAAACGGAAATAATAATAAAACAAATGTTGTACGTGTGATTCTCTTCTATGTATTAATTCTTAGGCGTGTTTTTAATATTTTCATGAAATGTTAAAGATAACACCCGGTAGGATATTTTATGCCCTCATGGTTTCATGGTTTGGTAATCTTGCGTTCGTTTGCGGATTGTCTTTTTGGAACAATCCCGCTTTCCACTTATCCATTTGAAAAAGATATTCCCGGCATGCACCGCCGCCGCCGCAGCGGGAACCAACCCTCTTTGGGCTTCATGCAGTCCAAGTGGAAAGTGGAAGCTGCTCGTCGGCGCTTTCCACTGTGTTGGCTAACCACAAAGTGCATTCACTATTTTAAAATGTAAATAGGAAAATTATTCTTCGCCATTGTAACAAAAAAAAATTAATCAGGAAAATATTTCAACCATAAACATTTTTTCTCTTAATTTTTAGTTCAGGAAGTTTTAATATGAGTTTTAGTCACGGGATTGATTAAGCGCTCCACCCTGTGACTAAAACCCGTGACTAAAGTATTTTATGTGCCTTAAAACCGTGAAAATAAAAAATTCTGTTTTTATACGTTTATTAAAATGGTGAGTTAATTATATCTGATTTATAGATGTAGTTAAACTAGTTGTAACATATTTTAACAAGTAAACATAAAATATTCACATTTTCCGCTTTGAATAAAAAATACGTTCTGTGATAATGCACACGTAAATGAGTATAAACGAGTCGTAAAATACAACCGAGTTAATTACTAGTTTTATCTTGGTGCTTATAATATCAGCGGTTCTAAATTTTTTATTAACTTTCATAAGCTATCAAAAAAATCATCATTAAAATAGCGTAAAGTATAATGTTGCCATTGACTTGCAGCCAGCCGCATGCGACGCTACATTTCACCCCTTTGCGAACAAAAAGTTATAAACTGTAGAAATATAAAACAAAATAAAAACGTATGACCTAATTTAAATGAAAAATGCGTAATATAAACTTCCTTTTATACAAGGAAAAATGTGCGGAGAAAAAATAAAAACTTTAAAGCACGATATAAATTTTAAATAAAAACCCGCGAGACACGCAATGCAAATGGTCGAATGCCTTCACATTAGAGATTATAAGCCATGCAAACCTCCAAGAAGAAGATTAATAAACTCGAATGTGCGATAAGAAAGCGGTCGTAATTAAAAATGTAATTAATGAGCTAGCTGATAATGCGTACATTTTATATTTTTCTCCCCCGTTGAGAAACTCAGGGTCATGAATACGGAAAAAATGTGTTATCACAAAATGCGACAAAAAAGAAACACAAGGTGTTTAAAAACTGCAGAAAATAAATATTTGAACACGCTGTATATTCCTGAGTATTATTGCATCTTGTGGAGTAGGTAATTCTCCTGAGAAATTAAATGTTTTGGTCAAAAGTGTGGTTTTAGATATTTTCCTGCGCGAGCGAGTCTATTCCCGTTTCACAATTCCGGTTTTCCGGCGAAAGGCAGACTTTCACTCATTGCACTCATGCTGTGCGGTTTCCACAGGGCTGCCCAGCTGGCATTCGTTTCGGTCTGTCGCTCTTTTAACGCCTGCGAACCAAAACCGGAAAACCGGAAAAATTTATAAATAAAAATAGTAAATAATCGAATTTTTAGTTTATTTTTAATGTGACGAGTAAAATCTTATTCAAAACCGGAAGCCGGAAATATTGTGTGTCGTTTAGTTTCATAAATTAAGTCTTAATTTTTAATAATGTTAACTTTACTAATTAATTACGTTTAATGTTTCAGATACTGAACATCGTCATGTCTATTATCCTGATGAAGGCCATCCCCATGGAGGAAAACGCGTTCTCCAAGTATCGTCATTAAACCTGCTTTTTAATTAAGTTTTTTGCGTCATTTTTATCTCCTTGCGAGCGTATTCTTAAAACATGTTTAAGTCTTTTACGATTCAAGATAGTTGAAAGTTTGCGCAAGTTTTTTCAAACTTTCTAAGTTTTATTCGCAAAAACTACAATCCGACAATTGCTGCTTAATTTTTCTTCATTAAAAATGACAACTAGTAATAAATTAATCTTGATTAATTATGCAAATAATTAAAAATAGCCATGGCAACAATTTTTTCATCTACAACTTTAGAATATGTAGTAACATTTTGTATTTTTGGGAATAAATAGATGTAATCAACGTGTAAACTGCTCTTATGTAAGCAAACCACGAATTTTCTGAGCTTTAAAATGTTTGATTTTGTTGAATGCGTAATTAAAAACAGTGCTTTCCACTTCCGCTTCAGATTCAGCGTACATCGATGGAGGCTGTTCGCACTCAGCCTCGATTAATACACCAATCAAGCAGAGCCCTTACGATTGCTCTTAATTAGCAAAAGGTCGACGAATGCGCCACGCCGAAAAGTTGCCTTTGAACTCAGTACTCCATCACCGAAGTTCCCAAAACCGAGCGGCGCTGTCCTGACAAAGTTTTCCTCAGTTCGACCTTTCATAATTTGATAGTACGACCGGCGAAATTAAGCCCCGACGAGTTGTGCGCTTGTCCTCACGCCCACTTTTGACCAGCAGCGAGGTTTGTTATGCTAAAATATAGACGCGTTCATTAAGCATAATAAAAAAGTCGGATAAAAAGCAAACGCGAATGCGGATATGACTACGTTCGCAATTACCACATGTCCAGACATTCAACAAATTCAACATCCGGGAGTTGTCGCTTCGCATTCCGTTTCGAATATTTTCCCGTGGACTGAGGTCTGCTAACGAATATCCTCATTCCGACTTGACCCTCCGGTGCAATCCAGGCTGATCCCTGCCTCGGATGTCGCCGCAGCGCAGAAATCAATATCGACGTTGATGCGACGTGCAATTGTCCGGTCGTTATTGAATTCAAGCATACTAAAGTATATCCGATGAGGAATTTCACCTCGGATGCTTCAAATAGATTACAGAAAGCAATTTGCCGCCGGCGGGGTAGCGGTGGACGACGCTGTCCTCAGCATACCTGCCAATATTGTGTAAATCTGTGGTGGAGGCGCCATTTTGGGGCTCCTTATTTGATTAGTGAAGCCAGACCAAGTTGGGTGAAGCAGTGAACTGACAAGATACTAAACCAGATAATTACAAAAACTTTAGAATTAAAATTTGAATTTAAATTTAAAATAATAAAACAAAAATGTATTTAAAACTAAAAATATCACAACATAAATATAACATAATAAAAACACCAAAATTATTTCTTAAATTGTTGCTGGATTTCTTCCAACGTTTTTCCCTTAGTCTCCGGAATGATAAAGTAACAAATAAAAGCAGAAATCAATGTAGATAAACCATAAAACCAAAATATGGCATAAAGTCCAACATATTCCAGTAAAAGGGCAAACACCTGAGCAGTTATGGCAACAGACAACCCCATATTGATGTTCATCACAACAAACGCCTTACTCTTAACACTCGATGAAAACATTTCACTTAAAAGCAACGTTGGTACAATCCCCAGTCCAATGGAGAATGAAATAATGTAACACACCATCAATACCAGCGGTAACACCGAAAACCCTGGTAAATCCAAATCAGTTTCATCATTGATATAAAACACAGCTCCCTGCGAAAATAGAACCAAGCTACAAGCAGCACAAGATAGAATAGTGGCTAGTCTTCTTCCTAATTTATCCAAAACTGATGATGCAATCAATGAACATGTAAAACATGACGCGTTGTATATCATAGAACAGGTACCAGCTTGAAGATTACTCCCTGATCTCCTGAAGATTGTCTGGATGTAAACTGCAATTGCAGCAGCACCACAGAAATTCTGTATCCACCTCACCGCAGCCACAATACAAGCTGATTTTCGATTGCTTGGGATTTTTATGAGGTCAATATACCTTCCTGTTTCTGATTGTTGACGTTTGACATCTGCTGTCAACTGGGTGAGTTCATCTTCAACGTTTTCTTTACCTCGTAACCATTGAAGTGATTTTCTAGCTTCATCTGTACGTTCCCTCATTAATAACCAATAAGGTGACTCTGGTAGCACAGGAAAATTCAACATGAATAATACTGGTAATAACATGAGAATACAAGCAGCGTTGCTGATACTGAAGAATGACCCAATGGAGTTAATCATAAACTGGCCCAGATACATGGAGAGTGCCATTGAGTTACCCCAACGTCCACGCACTTTTGGTGTGGCTATTTCTGCGACATAGCATGGAAGAGCTGAGAATAGACAGGCATCACCAATGCCATCAGCTATCCGCGCTATGTAGTAGACATACAGTGGACCTCCGATGATACAGCAGATCAAGCTGATGACATAAGGTATAGTTACTGAGAGGATGGCTTTCTTACGGCCCACAATATCGATGATACCCCCTACGAAGGGACTTGCAACGACTGTGGCAATCGGAGGGATGACGGCCAGATAAGAAAGTTCAGTCATTGTCATTTTGTAAGGGTTCTGAGTCTCATCCAGGAGGATTGGTACGGATGGCGAGGGCCATGCAAAAAGTGCACCACCAACTAAACTGTTCAGGCATACTGGAAATAATAATAACTACAATTAAAAAATATTTTAAAATTATTTTTAAAGAGATAATACCTATGATAATACTGTAGATTTGTGTCCATGACTTTTCTTCGCCTGAAATTTGCTTCACAACAGGTTTATGTAACATTTTCTATCAGTAATATGATTTTCAACGAAGCGTCAAACGGATCATGATACAAATGGTGAAATTTTCGCAAACCGGCGAATTTATTCATTTTCTGATTATTACATCGAGTTTGTTTTATTATGGTGTCTCCGACGTCACACTTATCAAGTTGCCAAGTAAGTTAATTTTCGCGTGCGATAATATTTCACATACATCCATCACCTTCGAACATAATCTGCGCTCATGACTGGAGCATGTTACAACTGATACCAGTGTTAACGTGGCGAAACATTTTTTTGAGTGACACGCGCCTTTTTCGACGCTGAACAAACATTTGCTCATGTTTTAGATCTTAAATCTTAAAACAGCAAAAAAGATGCGAATTTAGATTAATTTATGAATACACATCTAGACTGAAATTATATTTATGGTAAACATTGTGATAATGATGAAAATGACGAAATGTCGAGCACGTATGGTACAATTATTTGTTTTCATCGCGTTTGTGATGTGATATTTAGATGTTGATAGTCGTAAAATTAAAAAAAAATTAAAAATTTTAAAATTATTTTTTGTTGATTTTGGATTTTTTAAATGTTTTTATAGAAAACTAGCTTTAACCCGCGGCTTCTCTCGCGAATATCTAAAATAATGAAGTTGCTTCCGTACGCGTCTGTAGTCACAGAAGAAGTAACAATGAAGTAGAATGGCGGGAAGTTTAAAATGGCTGAAAGTATAGTCTATGGAAGTATAGTGTACAGTCTCCATAGTGTAGTCAATTGGATTTGATGTGGACGTAGCTGTCGGTAATACAGTGTGATAATACAGTGTGATGGTACTATAGTACTTAGGTTTGAGCTTCATTGCTGGAATGCTAGATGGCGTTAAAGTAGTCAATTAGCCAGATGCAGAGGTATTATTGGCTAAACAATTTCTTTATTTTATTTAAAAAATATTTTTTATTAAATAAAAAGTAGCCTATAACCATTCGGGGACCACTAAGAATATGTGTACAAATTTTCATGATGATCGGTTAAGTAGTTTTTGCGTCAAAGTGTAACAAACATCAGGACTTTCGCATTTATAATATTAGTAGGGATTAATTATTATATTGTTCACTTATAAATTTAATTTTGAAATTTCTATAAGCATTTTGAAATTAACTGCGATTTTGAATAAAACACGTTCATTAAACCTCTAAGCTGGGCTTTTTATGCGAAACAATCCTCGGCGCATACAGTAGACCGAAAAGTAGATGAATACGTACAAAACCGCCGACTTTGCTCTACACTCGCTCATACCTTTACTTATTGCTTTGCTTTGCGCTGGGGTGAAAACCCTCAAGTGCATAAGCGCTCTTTGGACTGATAATTACGGGGCGGACCAAAGCCGATTGTGTGAATTACACGACACAACGATGTTAAGTTTCGAAAGCGATGCTATTGCTTCAGTCCGGTTGAAAATAGACATAAAATTATAACAATTAATTTTAACTTGGATTAATTTGATATGTTGGAAATGAATTTTGTGGCTAAATTTGTAAGTTTTAGCATAATTATCGATTTATTTAAATTGCAGCTTAATGCGTCGTAATTTATTCAATCCGCTTTGGGGGTGAATGTTAATCCGACGCGTGTAATATTCCATAGTGGCGTAAAATTATTTTTACCCGCTGAAAATCGATTAAAATGCTAATACTCAAAATTTGATTAATTCGGCCTAGTGATTGGCTAAGTGACTTATGACTTGTTACATTTTACCCACAAAAGGTTACTTAACTTAAGTATCGTATTTTTAACTTTTTTTTTGAAATACTGGAACAATGAATGCAATAAAATCGATTTTTTTGTTAACCTACTCTATATTTTGTCCAAAAATAAATATTTTCATTTTATTTTATTCCCTCATGTATATTTAAACATCAATCACCATGAACGACATTGATATTTTATTCTGGCGTAAAAAACAAATCATCAAAGGCCTTAAAACATATCTGTATGCAATATTTATTTAAATCCACACAAACCACTCCAACAAATTCGTAGATATAAATGTATTGTTTTTTACGCATGAAATTGATTTTTAAATATTCAGCCCCCGAGCGTTTAGTAAACTTTGCAGCTCCCTGTTCGCGGTGCACTGTGTCGATTTAATTTCGAAAACATGCAAAACATACAATTTACAATCTCGCGTGCGCGCGGTGCGAACGGATGAACGCCGAATGAATACTCTTCATTTGGTAATTAGTTTTGTACAATTTACATAAATATATGCGTATGCAATTTATCGGCGGTGGCGGTTGCAATGGCCGACCACCACAATGGTTGGTGGATACGATGAACCGTAATGCAATATATTAGGGGGCCGCAAATTGCATTTCGCATGATGCAAAACGAAAAATTAAATTCGAGCATTTAATGAAACGTAAAACGTGAGATCAACATTCAACAAAATTTTATACGTCGACTGAAAGTAATTAATATATGTTTACATAATAATATCAAATTACGTGTTGAAACATTGTTGAAAAGTTTTAATTTTGAAATTTCGCAGAAATTTAACTGAGGGAAACTTCAATGCATCAAAAATATGTTGTCTACAGATAATTTAAAATAGAAATTGAGTTGTTTATAAATGCAAAGTGCAGAAAATCTAATTTTGATTGCTATTGCGAATTTAATTAAGCAACACGACGTCGCGCGACTAACGACATCCCTCGAAACGACTGTTTCGTCGAATTTCGAATTGAACGCTCGACTTCTCGCGGCGAAAGTCGGCGTAAGCCTCCACGCTCAAAGCTTAGAAACTAGAAACCAGACAACCTAATGCCAATTTTCATTTAACTAATCACGATTGCGCGAATCTCGGCTTTGGACGGAACGTTAACTCCTTCAGCCCCCACGCTAGCAAACTATCTCCACATCTACAGTCTGTTTGCATAACTAGTAAAATTAAAAGTTTAAAATTAAAAAAATTAAACAAATTTTATTATAAAATGAATTAAAAATAAAATTTATCCATAAATAACTTTTTTTTAATTTTAAAATTTTTTTCAATATTTTCTCTTTTGTCATCATACTGTAGCCACAATGAAACTACGCCGAATTAGTAGTAACCCTCGTTAAAGTGATAAGGGTAGATTTTCTAAGTACAAACCAACATGCTTGTAGAGCATCACAAAGAGACTCTAAAACAAGGCGAAATTAAAATTTAATAAAAATTGTAATTAAAACTTGCATCAGAAATGATTTTTCGTGAGTTTGTTTTTGATTAAATTCCACATTCAGAATAATCACTTAATGAATTCTCTTTTGATGGCACAGGTAACGCGTGAACGTATTGAAAAGGAAATAATGGTTTGGGGGCGGCAGGAAAAAGGGTTGTTTAATGTACCCGTTCACTCCACCAAAAACATATCATGGAGAGTGAGCAATCTCGATCCATGTATTCATCCGCCTTCGTGTGTCGCACATATGCCCTCTAAAAGTATGCAAAACGCATTGGACAACCCTCCAGCCCCCCATTAGACTATTTGCTAATGTCGCATCGTGCAGCACTCAAAAACGTACTTAAAGGCCCTTAAAATCCATTCGAATTGAAACGTAGTGGTCGTTTTCACGTTTTAACTTACATTTAAAACATTTCACTAATTTTCTCATTTTCATGTACAAATCAAGTCAATATAACATAGGCAACCCACAGTGCTTTTATAACCATACTTTTAGTAAATCTACAAACGCCATCTTTCGGTAATTTATAGCCGAACAGTTTTAAAAGTTATTTTCATCAACTATTCGCGGAATTTAATTGCAGCCAGGCGCTGATAAAGTAGGTTATGTGCAGGCTGACATGCAACCGAACGTCAAACAAAAACCACCATCGACGCGCCGCCCCAGAAAATATGCGCTTCGCGCACGCTATTAAAACCAACCTCGCAGCGCCGGAAACGCCACACGATACACTCGCACTTCTTACCCTTTTAACTTGTAAATGTTGCAAAGTCTGGCGGGCACCGTGGTGGCGGTAGTAGCGGCGGCGGCAACTGAGGGGGATGCTTTTGTTCCAAACTCGCTCTCGCACGTAGCGGTGCGTTCAAGCGTCCCGAGCGAAACTCGCATTATTATTTATGACCTTACTATAATTACAATACACCGAAATTTATATCTTGATCATGCACACTTTGCTAAACTGTAGCCTCCTGGGGAGAGCCGCCACCCTCGCGACTATCGTGACCAGAGCGCGCGCTGTACTCGCATGAGAGAAAACACGAGCACGTTTTCGCTCCGAACTGAAAATACAAAATACAAAATTCGTACGTAATTCGCACGATGCCAGACTTTTAATTCGATTATACAGTGGGAAAACGTTCAGAATTTCATTTCGAAGTGACTACGAGCCACCACAACGATATACAAGCATTTTGTTAGAGTTTAAAGCCGTTTAATTCGATTAATATGTGCGGAAACTATTGTTAAAGTTATGCAACCAGTTATACATAACCTATTTTAACCTAAAATCAAAATTTTTGTTTTATTATTCACATAACGCTCAGTGGAACAATAAAACAAATTATCGCGTCTGGTGTAAGAGGGTGCACAAAATCCACTTTACATTTTAAATATAATACATAATAAACAAGACTCTAAGGCCGGATGCGACGTCACTAATAAAATGCGCAAACATTTAAACAAACAGCGCCCTCGGGCGATTTCAATTCACGCCCGTACGAATTTAATTCCACTTTTATTATTTCGAATAAATTTTCAAATATTATTTGTAAATATAATTTCATTTGTGTATAGTGGCGCCATCTATGAAGACAAAAAATTATTGTTTTTTATTGCGCTTGTTTTGCTTGTGTTACCTTGAGTGAATTCATTAGGTCGTAAATTTTTGGGTGGTGCTTTATTCGAACACAAATTAGCCATCAAAGCGGCGTGCTTTCGCTAAATTACGACCACAAGCGGCGTAAATTGTAACCGCTAAAGAAGACGAAAATAAAACGAAGCTAATGAAAGACATCACGACACATCATCATTACGAATTAAGTAACGATATGGCCGGGCACTTTCGCGTCCACGTGCGATTAAGTATCGGGGATTTTAGTGCGGACTGATAAAACGCGCGCACTGTTTGCTGCCGTGGAGTAACACCCCTTTATACCGGACGTTTACGCGCATAATAGCCAGCGTCAAATAATGACTTTTAATAACGCTGCGTTGTGTTTATAGAGCAGCCAATAAAAGCATAGTTATTCTTTATATGGCGACAGTAGCTCCACTAAAAGATGAAAGCAGACGCAGTTTTTTAGTTTTTATTATTTATTTTATTGTTTTGGGGTCCGGCTATTTTTTTGAGTGGGGTAATAAATAATTTTATTAAGGGTGTATTTTTGGTAAAATTTTAGAAGAATATTTTTCGGTTTTATTGATATAATCGTAATGATGAATTATAAATGGTAAAAGTTAGCGATCATCCTCATCGTGTTTCGTGTTGGTTGGACGTCGTCTCCTTAGGGTGCATGCGGTAATAACCACAACCACCCTGATGGCTTTAAAACAATTATTAAATAATGAATGCATATTAGGAATCGATATTCGCCATCGTGTAATCGCTCGACACGAAAGTCTCTTAACTTTTTTTTTGTGAAGGAAATAGGGGTGTACTTCCCACCCTCTTTCGTAATGCTGTCAAACAGGAGGGTATTTTTTACAACGTTTATTTCCACCCGGCAAAGAAAGTCGCGCGCCCGTGTCGTGTCGTACGTCACCTTAATTCAAATATAACAACCCCATAATAATAAAAATAAAAGCCCAAGTTTAGGGGGAGAGCGCAAGAAGGCAAGTGTTTAAAAAACAGAAAATAAAGAAGGGCGCAAACACGCGCCATGAGGAAAAAGGAAATTATAAAATTAATTTCGTTCATTATGAGGTGCGAGCGTGCGCGGGCGCAAAAATTCGAAAAGTTTCGCGATTTAATTAAATTCGAAGCCTGCGTCTTTGGGTGAACAAACGAATTCGCTAAGGAAAGGAAGCGACGCGATTGCCAGACGTCCTGGAAATTTAATTAACCCCATAACTAAATATTTTTTCTTTGACATTCGAATTTTTTTCGCATCTTCACTTTCTGCTCTTGTTGAGATTAAATTTTAGAAAATCGGCAAAAAGTAAATAAATGAGTCTGCGAAAGCAAAACTCTGGGGTATGCAGAGGTGGAGACGGGAAATTTTTGGGTATGCTTGGAAATTGAAACGCAAACACAGAGGCGACGAAATAAATGCCTGAAAAAAGTAAACGTTTTCTTACAGCTTCAAACCGCGACATGCGGGGTAAAGGAAGCAAGATGAAACTTTTCTTTATCAAATTTGCTTATTCCAATTTAGTGCGGCACGCCGCGCTGCAGGCTATGCTGGCTTTCGGGGTGGCTTAGCATTTTTATGAGATTATTATGGAATTATTGCTGCACCGAGCCGCACATAAATTATAATTACCCAAAGGGGTGTCGTATTAGTTGTAACATTGATGTAACAAACCAAAAATCAAATTTAATTCCAAAATTTTCTATAAATTTATCTATTAACATTAAAAACAAAGAAAAAATTATTTTTAACGGTTTTTTAGAGAATTATTAAATTAAGGGTTGTTTTTTTTTAAAACACTTTGTATAACATTCTGGTCCTCATAGATACGATGGTGGCGGCACAAATAGGTATCCGCCGCTGCTTTCATTCGGCGGTTTTGCGAATTCCCATCGGGGACAGAGGGGGCAAAATTTTCGAGATAATCGCGCAATGCAAGCATACACTCAGCCGCCAGTGGAGAAGGCGGTAGGCAAAAACCCACCCCCACGCACACAATTACATTCATGGGAACATAAATGGTTTTCGTGAACAAGGCACTCATAATAGCATAGAATTCGAAATGTCAGCTCTACAAAGATGGCCGACATTGTTTACAGACGTAATAAATCAATGATAATAAAACAAAAAACTTTTTATTCTTTAAAAATTAAAATTTTTATTTATTTTTGGATAATAAGCTTTCACCCTGCATCTTTGTGTGTCTCTGCACGTGTGCATCATAGATGTTTACGTTAACAACGTGTTGATGCCAACAAAAGACCACGTCGCACTTGGGGTTGAAGAGTAACAGGCAAACTGAGAGGGTATGAGATTGTGCGTTTGTTTGTGTTCTTTGCCGCCCCTTGCTTCAATGTATGCTTTCTATGTGTGTGTGTGCAGGTGGAATGAAACTCGTTAAAATTTTAATTGCTTTTCAGCGAGTTTTTACACAAGCCGCCATTGTGTATTTGAATTTTTGCATTCGCGATGATAACTGGCATTCTTGCGGATGAACGAATGCGTTAATTTTAAAGTTTCCTCTGTCTTCGCTTCCGGCACCCCCTCAGCGCGGGTTTGAATCGTCGGCGAGCGCCGCTGCTCGCGCTTTGTTTTCGTCGGGAAAAAATTAATTAGCAAACAAATTGTATCACAACAAATTTTGAGCAGTGGTGAATTTAAATTGAAAATTACGACATCCGGCCGACCACCACTCAAACCAACCAAAACTTACACAATTGTTGGTAACACCAAGGGAAAAAATATTTACTGAAAGCAGGTTATGATAAGTTTTTATAAAAAGATTAGAAAAATGTGTTCTTAAGATTTTTACAAAAATTTCAAACAAAAATCTCGTTTTTTTCTGTAATTTTTGTTTTTTTGCAAGTTTTTGAAAATTAAAATTACAAAATTAATAAATATCTACAAATAAATCAATTTTTAGCTAGTTTTAGACATGTAAATATTTATTTCGTAATAATATCACTTCCCGAAGATTTTTACAAAAATTTCAAACAAAAATTTTGTTTTTTTCTGTAATTTTTGTTTTTTTTGCAAGCTTTTGTAAATTAAAATTACAATATTAATAAATATCTATAAATAAACAAATTTTAAGCTAGTCTTAGACATGTAAATATTTATTTCGTAATAATATCACTTCCCTAAGATTTTTACAAAAATTTCAAACAAAAATTTTGTTTTTTTCTGTAATTTTTGTTTTTTTGCAAGTTTTTGTAAATTAAAATTACAAAATTAATAAATATCTATAAATAAATCAATTTTACGCTAGTTTTAGACATGTAAATATTTATTTCGTAATAATATCACTTCCGTAAGATTTTTACAAAAATTTCAAACAAAAATTTGGTTTCTTTTCTGTAATTTTTGTTTTTTTCAAATTTTTGTAAATTAAAATTACAAAATTAATAAATATCTATAAATAAATCAATTTTAAGCTAGTTTTAGACATGTAAACATTTATTTCGTAATAATATCACTCCTCTAAGAAGAAAATAAGTGTGAAAAATAAATCGTTGGCTTCCCAACTCGTGTCCCTGATCAAATCGCCAAAAATTTGTATGCAGCGAATAGAATTCCAAGCGGTTGTGCCACCACACAAAAAAAATAAAATAAGAATCTAATTTGAATTTGAAAGTCGCCCGCATATCATCGCGCCCCGGCCCAGTAACCAATTGATCGTGCACGCTCGCCACTTTTGTTTTTCCACACGCTCTTTTTTGATAAGCCGCTTCGCTTCCAGATCCCCGAAAACGGGCAGCGTTGCCACTTGGAAATCGAATGTGGGCGGCGCGGATAGACTCGATCTGTTTGTTATGTAAATAATCAGGCTATCACCCATACTCAAAAAAAAATTGCATACATTTTCCTCAAAAGGGGTTGACACATCCGGAGGTGTCAAAAATTAAACGAAAATTAGTTTTTTTGTTGATGTTTTAATTTCCGTCCATGTGACATAAAATATACAGGCTGTAAAAGTTATTAAATTCGGTATTCTAATCAAAACCAAGAGTAGAATTGCAACAATTAAGTTTAATTGTTGAAAAAATACCAATTTTGGATTGAAAATTTAATCACGACCGAAATTGAATCCACACTAATTAAATTTTATTTTCTACCGTCCATTGGAGTGCGGTACGATTGCGTTGGTAGCACGAGTCCGTAGTTGGCGCGCGCTTCGGATACCTCTTTAGTTATTGCCCTCATTCGGGTGCGCTTTGCATCGTCCGCTGCCGAGTAATTGGTAAATTTGCAAAGTTGGAACTTTAATTGCAATAATGCGAAACGAGCCGAGCGGCGGGCTGGTGCATCGCGTGAAAAATGATCCAGGCGTCGGATTATTCCCACCGATATAAGTCAAGTTGATTATATTCGATTAAGTTTTAATAGCCCGTCGGAATATCCACTAATGATCGACTTATCGACTAATCTGGGAATCATTAACGCTACAACCTAATGGGGAAAGTTTGCGCATGGCGTCGAATTACATAGTTAGTTGAATGGTCAGGGATGCCAAGATTCACGAATTCACGCAAATGAAATGGTCGCCAGTGCTCGCCATTCCGCCGAACTTGAACTACTATTACTTGCAGATAAAGGGGTTAAATTCGTATTTCTTATAATGAGAATTCCCGGCCGGACCTTTGGTCATTGTTTGAATGTTCAAACTTTGGCCCTGAACTCACCTCAAGTTACCAACCAGGAATCACGAACTACTTGTAAACTCTCCAAGTTGTTTCTTTTTAAATTATACCTTAAATCTTAATATTCACACCTTTTCCAGACTTGTAGATTGCTTTTTTTAGCCGAGTTCAGAACCATTGGTTACAAACTGAAGAAATTCAAAATAATTAACATCTCCTTGACACCTCATGACTTTTCTGTAGTTATTACTAGTCTGCCGGTCTGTTTGTTGTAATTATTGTCTAGAAATAAAGATAATTAAACAATTCAAGGACAAAAACAATAAAAATAATGAAAAAAGGTTACCCGTAACATAACCATAATATTTGTGTACGACTGGTTGCCTACAAACCAAAAATTTTCACGCGTTGCAGAAACTTAAAAATTCGCCCACAAAAACCTACGCACCACGTAAACTAAGGCATCGCCGCTTCAAAACGGGGTTGCTAGCGTTCACAGCTCTCTTGCAGTTGCGGATGATTGTATTTGTGTTGAGAGTGTCGTGTGCACACAGCGAAGAACCCTCTGCACGGCGCACAGCCTAACGCTCGACGTTTGTGCTCGTAGCCCCGCGCCTCCCCACCCAGACTTGTTCTGCTTCCACTCGGTATCGAGTGAGCACGGCGCGTTGTGCGCCTGGGCGGCGGGTCACGTGACGCACCGACGCAGTATGGCAGCGGCGGATCTCGGCTCGCGGCACCACACGAATGCCCGCGTTCGCCTCCTCAGTGCGTTGTCGATCGTTCACGGCCGCGAGGGCGTACCGCTCCGAACGTAAACTCGTGTGTTCAACTATCGCAATCCGAAATATTGCCTCAAATCTCACGGAAACTAGTGTTCTACTTCCGGTTTACTCGCCACCAATCATAAACTCAGTGTAGATTCCTGCATTACCATCGTTGGAGGCTGTCGTCGCGTAATTTCGGCACATTCGCCGGTTTTTCTTCTCGCGTGTGCGCGAGAATGGTTTTTGAGGTCAAACGATTAAGAAGAGAGGCGATTGACCCGCGTTACTCTCAAACTGAGTAGTAGACGAGCGTTTACTACGACTACGTCTGGAGAACATTGTCATTAAAACACTACCAGAATCAGAATGTGTGAAGATGTGAAACGAGTGCGCGGTAAACTAATGTGTTGTTAGATGTGACTGATATCATTTCTTCTTTACGCGCCGGAGGAAGGAATTAGAAGAGGATGGCTCTCAAGCATGCGTTCAGTGCCATCGTGGTGCTGACCAGCATCGTCTGTTATCACAACAGTTGCTACTGCGGCTTCGTCTTCGACGATATCAGCGCGATTAAAGATAATCGCGATCTCAGGCCACACACGCCGCTTGCCAACGTGTTCTATAATGATTTTTGGGGTACACCCATGCACAAGGTAAATCCCATTGAAGAACAAGTTAACAAAACTTGCGTGTTTGTGAAGGTCTTAAGCTTGGAAGGGTCTTACTTCTTACTTATTGTTAGATCCAACTTCCCAGTTTGTTCCTTTTCTTACGAGAAGGGTCTTACCGCAACACGTCCGGGTGTAATATATTGCTTCACAACAACAAGTAACAAGTCTCCAAAACAATTTAGAGACGTAATTACCCGTTGTATGTCCGTGGGGATCATTACCTCTCATTTAATTTCACCCCAAACACATTTAAGATGAATTATTGTTTGGTAAAATTAAAATTTCTTCTTTTGACAGTCTGTTATGACATTCAAAGAGAGATAAATGCTGGATTATTTGGTATTTCGTTTAAAACCCATTTCAAAAGGAGGATTAGGTTTTTTTCTACGAAAACATTCCAACAATGCCAAAATGGGTTAAAAGCATGATGTGATGATCCACCGGAATCGAAAGTTTTTTCGGCTTTCACCAAAAACCACTGCGAATTTTAAACAAACAAATTACGCGCAGAGATGGTGAATAAATACGTTCTCTCGTGTGCTACGCGAAACAAACATTGTAAATAAACATGTCCGGTTATGTAACAAGTTGTTGACGCCGCAGGAAGTCCCGCTCGAATGTCTTTTTGAATGCCGAGGAGGAGAACATGCACGAAAACACGAACACATGAAATAAAATCTCGGCGATAAAAGTTTGTTTATGAAAGTTTGCGTATTATTTGGCATTTAAACGATAATTTTGTAAGAGGATTACTTGTTGTGTGTTGTGGGTCATGTTCATGTTCATGTTTGAAGCCTCGATGCACTTGCAGCGCTCAGGCATCAATTCAAACTCAAACAGGTTTTATTTATTCGTGACCATCAGCATAGGTTGTAATAGTAGCGTAGGTCAACTCTGAACTCGACTTCGGTCTCGGCCGGTAAACGATTCTTTCAATAACTAATCATATAATTAATTATTTCCAATCATTTGGTAACGGATGAAATTTTCTCCTGGTTGCGTTTTTTTCCATTGTCGTAAACAATGCGTTGTTTTTTTTTACTAGCGAGGACTTTTCTGATTAGCAAATAAATTGCCCCGTACATTGTTAAAATCTACTCACCTTACAATGGGTAGCCGGAGCTACCGAAATAAAAACCCGCGCCAACAAAGCCGCACGAGCGGACGAAACAAAAATTTGCACGAAATGAGAACCGCGCGGTGTCGCCGGGCGAAAACAATGGGGCATCAAATAAATTCAAGCCTGAATTCGCAATTATTTCGCTGCTGGGTGATGCACGAGGTGCATTCAAGGTGAATGACTGCTTTAATTCTAAATTTAGTTCTGGTTGTCGAGTGGAGTAATGCTTGGAAATAAATTTCCTATGATTGGTTTGTGGTGAGAAAAAATCCGGAGTTTTGAGTTCTGCTTCATTAAGGAACCAATTCCCATGAGATTTTTTATTTGTTTATTTTAATAAAATAGAGTGATGAGAGTGGATGAAGTATTTATTCTAGTGGTGTTACGCCCACACTTTGGAAGTGAACTTCGAACGACGATTATCGATTTCCTCGCCGGGGCCCAGAGAGCGCCCGCCTGCCAGCTCCCGCGTTATAATTCACCGCGACCACGTCGATACAATTTGGCCCGAACTTCGACGGCCGACCGAAAATTCACGCACAAACGCGTAAAAATGTTGTAGCCATTTGTTCATTTGCGATTGGCATTTGTGGTTGCGGTTAGCGTTAATATTCGCAACACAAAGCGACCAAATACCGATAACGAATGGAAAACCGCGACAATCGATGTCTAAAACATACCGAAACCGCGATCCTAGGCGAAAATTAGGCACCGAATTTAATTTGCGCTTTACAACACTCACTATTTTTGTTGTGTTATTGCTGCGTTGCGGAATAATCTCGGTTGTGGTTTTGAAACATCCGACCGAATTTTCATTCCAGAATTGAATTAATTTCGAATTTCCTTTCCGCTTGCCTTTTATAATTTCGGTTCGGAGGTGCGCGCACACTGCAAAGATAATTTCAATGTGTAATCTCTTAATATGCGTAGTGCGTAGCGGCGAAACGTCGACGGTGGCGGCGGCGGTGGCAAGGTCGCACGGTAAGAGACTATCGTTTGTGTGTGGTGCGTTGAGAGTTGGGAGTTTTGTTGAATACGTTTAATTTGATTTCGACCGCGCGTTTTCCTCCCGCCGGGCCGACGAGCGCTAATTGAATTCGACTCGCTTGAATGCTCGCGTCGCCAGTGTGGGTTACTTTCATTTTTATCAAAAAGAATTCGAAATTCATACCGGCCCCCGTCGTATTGTCATGATTAAATTTTTAATTTTTAATTTTCAGGCTTTTATTCCACTGGGATGCATATTTATTTAAAAATAAATTATTTTTTGTACCAAAACAAAATTTTTAGTCTTTAGCGCACAGAAATTTTATTATTATTTATTCTGTTATATAAAAAAGTTTATTTTATTCAATTAGACTAATTGAATATGTAATTTTATGTCTTCGTTCATTTTCTGCAGAGTTAACGGCTGCATACGGCACAAGATAGCGTAAAGTGGACTCATTCGAACGCTTTCATTGTGCTTTATCATCAAGTTAGCTGTGCTAACCCGAGATAATTAAGTTTTTCTAATTAGAATCGAAATAAAACGCATTGTTGCCAGTCTGGGGTCGCTCACACGGGCCAGCCATCAGCACAGCCAGTGTATCTGGCGAACTTATTAGTTTTAATTGCGTCTGGGAAAGTTTTCATTCAGTGGCGGAGCGGAGAAACTGGTCTAACTTCAATTCTGGCTTCGCTTTATATTGTTAAATTGGGAATGGCTCATGCAGCTATGTTTTAAACTTAAAATTATGGTAAATTAATTTAATTATTGAAAACTGATTGCGAAAAAATGATTTTTATGCTATAAATTTTTAATTTATTGAATTTACGTACTAGAATTGATTTTAAATTGTTTTTAATTGATATTAAATTCTTCTTTGTCATCTTGAACCCAATTTCAAGCGAATTTTATTGAATAAGTTGGTATTTTTGAGTAAACTTTTAGATGACGTTTATGATGTTATAATATTACTTCAGTACATCGCCAAGAAACTAATTAAACATAAATTAATTTATCTACCCTCCGAAGTAGTCGCGAAATGCGCCTCCGCCAGACTGTTGGTTAGTTGGCGAGAAATGGTGAATAACGCGCGGCGACGAAACTTAGCACAGCGGATAAACTTGCGCCAAGTCATAATTGAGAATGGAATTGTACATTATGCCTCTCCGGATTAATTAAAAGTATGGATTATGTACGAACCGCCTCGAATACGCTTCCAGTTCTATTACACACAGACTCTATCAATGATCGCCGGCAATCCCAACGCGCCAAACTCCTGCTTCCCGATGTGTGAAACCATGCACACACTTTCCACCACCCCTTTCAATGTACCCACCCTGCTGGTGCAAATTCAACAATTCCAGGTATATTCACAGGTGTGCGCTTGTATTCGAGTACCTGCTGGTCGTATCGACACACTTGGCGGTCGTTGGCGGTAACAGTGTCGAGGGTATAAATCTAAATTTCACCGCAGTCGTACGTAATGCAATCTGCGGTTGTAGCGGCGGCGGCAGCGGCGGGATTGGAACATGAATAATAATGCCGGGCGCAGTAAAAACGCGAAATGCACACGGAAAAAACGCAAAAACAACAAGACGTTTTGCGGGCACAGCCGTATAGTGCAAACGTGTAATTACTCTTTATGGGCAAAAACTGGGATGTGGATTGTGATTTTATGCCAATTTTATTTTATGGTATAATCACTACGATCTAAATTTATATCGTTACAACTTTACATTCGTTCCAACAAAGTCAACAAAAAGTTGTTTTACTTTTACTTGGATTACAGTGTTATTAAAGAGCTTTTAAGGGGTAAAAAATTATTTTAAAAATATTTCACATGTAATAAATGAGTAGAAATCCCTACTAATATTATAAATGCGAAAGTCCTGATGTTTGTTACACTTTCTCGCAAAAACTACTTAACCGATCATCATGAAAATTTGTACACATATTCTTAGTGGTCCCCGATTGGTTATAGGCTACTTTTTATTTAATAAAAAAAATTATTTTTTAAATTAAATAAAGAAATTGTTTAGCCAATAATACCTCTGCATTTGGCTATTTGACTACTTTAACGCCATCTAGCATTCCAGCAATGAAGCTCAAACCTAAGTACTATAGTACCATCACACTGTATTATCACACTGTATTACCGACAGCTACGTCAACATCAAATCCAATTGACTACACTATGGAGACTGTACACTATACTTCCATAGACTATACTTTCAGCCATTTTAAACTTCCCGCCATTCTACTTCATTGTTACTTCTTCTGTGACTACAGACGCGTACGGAAGCAACTTCATTATTTTAGATATTCGCGAGCGAAGCCGTGGGTTGAAGCTAGTTATATATAAATCATAAAAACAAGGCAAATTAAAATTAAAAATAATTAAAGTTGAGTTTCTGAAAAATGTTTACTTTTTCATACGTTTTCATAGTTTTGGTAAGCTTTAAATACAATTTACAAGTAATTTCATAGGTGATGAATTTAAATTTGAGTTCTAGTCTTGTATAACAACTATAACTTCACTTAATGACGTTTCAAACACGAATAAAACCAAAATTACCGCGACTAAAAATGAAAACTTGTTCCGACACGTTTTATACGTTTTTCTTTTGTATGTTAAGATTTATCCTTCCGTCAAAATTGTGTCTCAAATGTCCCCAAATGTTGCAACATTTTTTGGGGCAACAGCTGCGCACGCAGTTAAAGATATAAATATAAGTAATAAGTGTTGTATTTCGCAAGTTTGTAGAACGCGAGCCGCGCGTGGTAGTTTATTGCGTCGTATAATACCCGGGAGTTTTCCGGTTGCCGCTGGCACGAGGAAATAACTACCTTGGGCGAAACTTTAAAGCAAAAGTCACGAGCGACGAATACGAGAAACGACAGCGAAGAAAACAGAAACAACTGCAAGCAGCCGGGGGCGGCGAGGCTTTGGTCATTACATTTTATTGCAATTTATGACTTAAAAAGCGTAATATGCACAATAAATTGAGTGCGCTTTATAACGCCACCGCGTATTTAACTTTTCAAATTACAATCTCCCAACAATACATCCAGCGCTCTCACACAGAAAAAACAGAAAAAAACTTTTGTGTTTTTTTTTTCGGATGAAAATGATGTGTGTTATCAGTTTGGCTATGACATGGTGGTTGGCGTGCTGATGGCCTTTCTACATGATCGATCTTTATCACAAAAATGAGAGGCGAATTAAGCGATGCGTTCATAATGCATATTGCTTCGGCCGGTTATTTGGTTATTTTCACATTTCCTCGCTTATTGGCGCGACGGAATCGAAAAATCATCGAATCACCGCGCTTCGGGCATTCGTTGCCGATTGCATCCTCGTAATTTCACGTCCGTGTAATAACCGTGCGGGCACACGGGAAGCAAAACTTTCGTGACATGACGTATTAATTTCTTGTTAGCCGACGCAAACTCCACGAAATAAATACGGAGTAGAGCGTTAGAGGTATTATCGAGTTCGCGTTGGCATCACGCGATCGCTCGGAATTTATACTCGTGGGCGGGTGAAAACCATCAATTCGTGTACAATAATCGCGATTGGTTTAGTTTTTCAGTTCTAATCAAAAGTGTAACACTTTTTTAGCAATTACTTTTTAAATCGCCATTTTAAGCGCAAATTGTGACTAAAAATTGCAACAAATTTACCAAATCCTAATCTTCATGCATAATTAATTTAATGATGGCGTTTTAATTCGTGTTGCCTGATGAATGGCTGAGCACGAGCGAGTTTGCCACTCCAACCAGGCCTGGTGAGGTTGAGCCGGTGGCGGCACGTCGCGCATAAATGATTCGCATTGTTTGCACGTTGTTTGGAAGGTTTTGCGTCGCTTTATCGTCGCGCTCACGACGCTGCCGCCGACGCCAGCTTTGGTTTTACGATGTTTGGCGTGCGGTGGAGGCGCCAGGCAGCAAGGATGTTGTGTGAGGGTGGTTAGGTGTATCGCGGATTGTTTGGTCGTCGTTTTGCGTTCTTGTGCCGGCTGGTTTATGCACGTCCGTTGTGTGCGCATGTTTGTACGTTCTATATGCGAATATTCTTGCGGGTAATTAAGTATTCTTAAGCGCTCTGCATTCAATTGCGTGCGCCCTGCATCGTGTGTGTTAATTTTCCTCTTGGTGCGGCCTCACCTCATGCTACATTTAACCTAATGTGAAAATTATTTACTTACCTACGTCTATTTGATGATAGCCATTAGCAACGTTCAATTTCTAGCTATATGTTTAAATTATTGTTTTTTTTTAATTGAAATTTTTAATTTTTTACAAAAACTTTTTACGTTTTTTTAATAAATTTCGAGTTTCTATGGATTATTTTACTGTATAAAATTAATTTTAACATCAACGGTTTATTTCTTTATTTATAAATGAAAAAAATTTAATTAAATATATTGTAACTTTTATATAAAAGCTTTTTATAACATTTTTTGATCATTAACTTGTCAGGAATTGCTTTATTACTTGTTGTGTCTCTATTTCGTTGATATATTTGTTCATGATTAAAAATTAATAATGCAAAAATTAATTTGGAACAATGAAATAATTTGCAGCGAAGTTCTTGCTTTGCATGGCACAAAAACAGCGGCAAATTTGTAAATATCTCCCGGACAAGCTTTCGGTGTGATTTAACAAGTAAATATTATAAAGCTGCGCACATCGCACATAATAATGAAGGCAATCCACGCTCGCTCGCTTAGATCTTCTCTTCTTTGCGTTCGGTTTCCCGATTCTCGCACACTCGGGTATCCAAAAAGGTATCGAGGCGTGAACGAGGATACGAGGCAGGGCGCGCGCAAAAAAGCGGCAAAAATAGTACCGGATAACAAGAAAACGAGCCGAGCGAAAGAGCGACTCGCGCGCTCCTCGCACTCTCGTGGGGGCGTCGACAGCGAGGCGATATTCGCATCGTTATCGCCCCGGCATCGGGGTGGCAAAGCGAGCAAGCGCGCGCGAGAAGTATCGAGCGACCGAGCGTAATATTCGCGTTGTTGTGTCGGCGCGCTTCCGCCGCGCGGCGCAATATGAGATACATAAAGGTCGCTTTTATTTACTTTTTAATAACTTGCCGGCGAATGCGAGAAAAACTTACGATATTAAAATGTCTGCATTATCGTGCGCATAAAAATATAAAACCAAAACAAATACGCCAGGTTGTGCGGAACTAGATTGAGATGCAAATTATTTACTTCAAACGCGTTTTTATTACGACATAAAACTAATACGCGCGTTTCAAGAAGTTTCCTTCTGACGTGGTTAAATTTTCAGCTGTTTTCAAACGGCGATAACTTTTTAAATCACAGAAAAACATTTGTTTCAACGTTTTTATTGCAAACTTTAAATTTACATAAAATTTTTGATATAATCTTTAAAATAAGCAAGTTTTACTCATTTAGGTGTTTAATAAAAGTTCATATTTTCAATTAATCTGTAATATCTGGGTGAATTTCAAAGATTTGTTTTTTTTTTGTTTTTTTCTCTTCTATTGATATTTTTACCTCGAAATAATTTTTGTTTAACTTGTTCATTAAGTCAATTAAAGCCTTTTATAACCCGCTAATGGCGCAGGTATTGAATTATTCTCCACGATTAAATAATCCAAAACGCAAACTCTAGCAAAACCCAAACGATGAAAACAAAGAAAGACAATAATTGTATGAAAAAAAATCCAATTCAAATAAAAACACGCACGCGTAAATCCATGAATAAACATCAGCCAACCAAGCAAACAAAGTCATAAAAAGTACGCGAAAATAATAAAACCTCCACCGAATGAAAATTTGACGAGTAGGGCGAAAAAAAGTGCGTGTTATTTTGCGAATACTGCGAAACACGAAATGACTTCCCCAATTATTCCTAATGAATGCACGATACATCAAACTGTGTGAGTCGCTTGTTTCTGCCCAGGTCTGAATACGGTTTACAATTGATTCGTATGTTTAATTGCTCGTTATTTTCGACTTGTTAATGTTTTATTTGGGTTTTTCCCCTCGCGAAACAAGCGAAAATATGCGTTGGATTAATAGAGCTTGTTTGATTTGGTTTATTTTATTGCTAAATGGCAAATGTTAATGATGTTGTTTTTATTTCGGTTGCAGGAACAAAGCCACAAGAGTTATCGACCGCTGTGCGTGCTGACGTTTCGTTGGAATTATTTATTCTGGCAGCTGGAACCCATGGGCTATCATCTTGTCAATATGTTACTGCATTCTGTCGTCTGTTTGATGTATTTTAGGTGAGTACCAATTAATTACATTTATCTCGTAATATAATCTTTTTGACATGTTTGATATGCAATTGCTGCAATTGATGTTGGAATCGGTTTTCAAATAATAATTTATTGTGTGATTTTTAAAAAATATTATAAAGTAGCTAAAGTTATGCAGATTTAAGCATTTAAACAGTTTATTTCACCACTGAGATATTAAGCATATTAAGTATTGTCAAGAAAAAGCTCTAAAAGCTCTAAAAACTCATGGAGACATGAAACAGAAAAGAAAATGAAAATATTCGCTGGCTTTCAGAAAACCACGATGCATATATGCATGTGAAAAACCACGCGTCAAACTTCCTTCCTCGGGCCTTGCCTCATATTTTTTCTCCTCTCCGTTGTTCCCTAGTTTTCAACATATCTGTCTCCTTCGCACGCTACAGACTGGAGAGTATGGTGAGAGGAATATGTGGTTGTCCCAAGAAAGTAAAGTTTTCATCAGCAATTTTCCTCCCGCCCAAGTTGGAAAGTATAATAAAAGTTTTTATTTCTTAGAAATACAACTTCCACATAATACGGCCCCGAACATGCTCGCGCTCCATCGGGTGGAAAGAGGGACGCGTCAAAACGGCGGCGTGTTTTTTCCGCGCCCAAACGCAAACTTTTTGATGCGACTCGCCGGATGCGAATATATGAATGTGTGGCCAAGACAAGACGCCGAGATGGGCGAGTCGAGATTGTAAACAGTCACACGGTGAAATCGAGTCGAAACGCGAAATGAGAAAAATTCTGCCGCGGGGGTGCGGGGAGCGCGTGCATCTAAAACAAGGGAAAAATTTAGCACACACTGAATGCTTCTCTTTGTGGGATAACGTTTGATTCAATAGCCAAAACGAAAGTTTTAATTGAAATTGCCAGTGAAACATTTTCAGAGAATCAAAGTGAATAAAATAAGTGTGTGGAACAACAAAAGGAAATTATTTGACTTGGGAAAGATAATTTTATATAATTTTATTATAGCTATTAAAATATTTTATTAGAAAACAAGAGAATTTGTAATAATAGATTGAGAATTGAAAATCTGTGTGAAAAAATACTTAATTTTTAGTTTGTTTTTCGATATTTTTCGCGTTTTCCTAATTTTTTCCACGGGAAATTCTTGAAATAGTTACCTGCAGCTTGCCCAGCTTCGAATGCGCTTGTTTATGAAACGGTGCGCCACACATTTCTAAATTAATAACGGCCGATGATCGTGCATAAAATATTTTTCTCACTTGACTCTCTCTTGCGTTTTGGTGCATGCACCTAGCCCCAGATCTCCACATCCACAATCTTTGCATTTCCCCGGCGCCTCCACCAACGTTCCGCAATTTACGTATTCCATCCAAGATTTTCGTTCCGCCGCCGAGTAGCAGCCAACGAGAGTAAAAAAGAGCGTTTTATTTCATTTAAATATGCGCACGCTGTACTTGGCACGCCTCGCCGATGGTGGCGGCTGAGGCAAGTGGAACAAAGCAGTCCGGGCGCAGTATGCGGGTGTGCGCGTATCGCATTTTCCCGGTTCCGGGCCGAGGGCTTTGGATGACGCCGCGCGCTCGCTTCTGCAGGCGAAGGCGGCGGACGTTTCTTCATAAACCCGCAAGCATAAACTTTCGCGAAAGCGACGAAGAGAGTTTCGCTTTGCTTTTACGCCCGCCGACGCAAAGCCGGCCGGATTTTTGCTGCTCGTGTTTTTGCGTTTATTCACTTTCGCATACATATTTATATTCACTTTTTGTCGAAATTAAATGTTTATTGAAATATTTACGCGCATTTTTCACACACCGTTGAGATTCGCGATTTGAAGGAATGTTACCACTTTGGAGGCGGCGAATACATGTTTTGCTGTCCTTCAAAGGAATTACAAATGGTAATTGAGCGATAATTCAATGCATTTTTGCTTTTTTTAAACAGAAATTTAAGACAATTACAATTTTAAACGATTTTTTATTTATTAAAAAGAAATTAAAATAATTCTCATGAAAAAATTAATCCACACGCATAAAACATTAACATAAAATATTTATTTTTATTTTTTTTACTAAATTTTAGTAATAAATTGCATCAATCCATATTTCCTTTTTCTATATAGCACCACCAATCATTCCGACACGAGCCTTGACATAACAAATCCTTTCATAAACTTAAAAAATTGCCCGCTGCCTTCGTTCGCATGAAAAACTTAAAATAAAACACGAAAACTTATAATAAAAAAGAATTCTGGGGCGCGTCTAAGGAGAAATATTTGCAAAGTCAAGCGCACGCATTTTTTCCATCACACATAACAATGCGTGTGGAGGTGGTCGGGGTACAAGTCGGGAATCGGACGCTCCCGTGGGAAATTAAGCATGTTGATGTCGAAAATAACGCGCAACTCAAAAAACAAATATTCTGACGACGCGCGCGAGCGATGGGCAAAAAATGAAGTGATTCGGGCGAGAATGCTCACGTTCTGGCCGACCTTTCACTGATTGCCATATGAATATTTACTTGCAACGTTTTTAGCTCTGGCGATATTTTTTAGAATAAAACTATCATGTTTCAGCATTTAATTTTAAAATAGTGTAGGTATGTTTGAATGCAATATTTGGTAAAGGGCAAAGGATAAATCTCGCGTTAAAACTGTTTTGTTTTTAACAAGAATTTTTACATAATTTTATGTCATTTTAGTGTAAAAGTTGATTTTATCAATATTTTTCAATGGTAAATTAAGCGATATTTTCTTACGATTTAAAAAACGCACATATATATATAAAATGTATTTATTTATCTATTTGTTCCAGGATGTGTTCCATGTTTCTCCCGGAGTTATCGTGCTTCGTGACAGCAATGCTGTTCGCAGTTCACCCCATTCACACGGAGGCGGTGAGTAAACAAAACAATCGGCTTATGTGTTTCTTTGCTACATTTTTTACCCGTAGCCTAGTTTTTTTTTGGAAATCAACTCTTTTTTCAACTAGTTTAATTCTTTAACTTAACGAACAGATGTTTAAAACGTGTTTCATAAATTCCATTTTATTTTGTGCAAATAGCTAAATTGCGATTCTAATCGAGTTCATTGATCTCCGACCACGAGTTGTCATTAAAAAATCCTTCACTTGTTCATTCGATGTGCATCTGTATCTGCATCCGCACCTGCTATTATTCAAGTTTAATGAGCCAGAGTAACGTTTTGCAATGAACTGAACAGATGTCAGATGGAAATAGTTCGATTCGATAAAGTCATGACTCATTGCTATTCATAGAGTCAGGAAATGTATACGCGTTTTACAGTAAAACCAGTAGGAATGGAATTTTCAAAAGATATATTTTTAACATCTACATGTCCAAGATATTCTATTGATTTTTAAAATGAAAATAACACTTCCAGAGTTCAATCAATTCACTCAAAGCTGATTGAACCCATTCAGAAACTCAAGAATTTCTTAATTTGACGTTTAATTCCACTTGAATTCAATTTAATTGCAACAGATGTTCATAATTTTTTTCATAAAATTTTCTGAATATTTTATTTATTTGTAATATTTTTGTTTAATTTAATTTCAGATTTTGCATCTGCGTATTTATTGATTTAATTCTAAGCTAATTTATTAAGTACAAACAATAACAGAGCATAGTATTTATTTTTAATTCGCATTCATAATACGTTGATAGTATATTGCAATTAACGTGTTATGTACTATACTCGTATGTTGATTTGTGTGATGATAACTAAACACCGTGTGATGTTTTAGGTCACTGGAGTTGTCGGCAGGGCCGAGACGCTTTCATCTGTCTTTTTCCTCGCTGCGTTTATGCTCTACAGTAAAGCAGCACAAAGTCGAAAAATAACAGGTAATTATGAACTATATTTTGAGCTATCAAGCATTAATATGAAATACTAGCTGTAACCCGCGGTTTCGCTCGCGAATATCTAAAATAATGAAGTTGCTTCCTTACGCGTCTGTAGTCACAGAAGAAGTAACAATGAAGTAGAATGGCGTGAAGTTTAAAATGGCTGAAAGTATAGTCTATGGAAGTATAGTGTACAGTCTCCATAGTGTAGTCAATTGGATTTGATGTTGACGTAGCTGTCGGTAATACAGTGTGATAATACAGTGTGATGGTACTATAGTACTTAGGTTTGAGCTTCATTGCTGGAATGCTAGATGGCGTTAAAGTAGTCAAATAGCCAGATGCAGAGGTATTATTGGCTAAACAATTTCTTTATTTTATTTAAAAATAAATTTTTTTTATTAAATAAAAAGTAGCCTATAACCATTCGGGGACCACTAAGAATATGTGTACAAATTTTCATGATGATCGGTTAAGTAGTTTTTGCGTGAAAGTGTAACAAACATCAGGACTTTCGCATTTATAATATTAGTAGGGATTTACTTACGTAAAATACGTAAATACCGCCCTCAATAACGAAAATTAACTCATAATTATAGCTATATTTATTTAACTAGTTATTTTGATTTTTCCGCGTGAGATTTATTAAATTTAAACAAAAGCACGCAACAGAAAAATGTAAATTAAGAGCAAATATACCTCGCTGAAGCTGTATATTTATATATTTTGCCCGCCTGTTCCGTTCTATGCAATTTTTTGCTACCCTTCATGCACTCGCTCGTCAAAGATGCAAAAAACTACACAGCGAAAAAATGCGGCGCATAATTACAAAACGTGCGTGTTGTATGTGTGTGTGCGCGCACGCTGGTAGCACTCCAAGAAAGGGAATAAATGCGCGCCCAGCCAAACAAGCCAACAATTACGTCGGCGTGTGCCGAAAAGGAAAAGCGCCCATTGTTTACAGCAGAAAAGAGTAGAAGCAGGAGAAAAAAAACCAAACGAGACACAACGCGCGCTGCGCCGGCATGGATGAATGCACGAAAAAAGAAGAAAACTAAATGCCCCGGCCGCTCTTTTAACTTAATTACGCCATCACGTGAAGTGCTTTTATAATTTATTCGAGACACGACAATCAAGCCGCGCGCTACGTGAAAAACCTTTTTTCTTTTACGGTCGAGGCCGTTCGGAGGCCTAATATCGCAACAACACAACTGGGTCAATTCGCTTTCGCCCTCGCACGCATTCTCGCTCTCTTCGGGGAAGTAATTTCTTGCATTAGGCGTGCATTAGTTGGGTGTTTACCAAGCAATCGTTTTCGGACAAAGTTACAGGCGGCTATTTTCGTCTAGTTCCTCCACTGCTTCAGATAGGTCTAATTAAAACTATTAATTGAATCATAACTTATTTATGCGATATTAGGGTTGATGTCGATAACGCGTTGGTGCGTTATGTTACTAGATTGATTGATTGATATTTCTGACGGCTTCCAAACTTTAATTAGCATCTTATCGATCGCCGCTGGCCGGAAAGTGCTCGCGCATTAGCAATTTATGCATCAATGCTAATGAACTCGCATTGAATTTTATTCCACGTGCATAAATATTACCTTTTTCATCGTGGATTTATTAAAATTTTATATATACTACAAAATAAAACAAAAACATTCAATTATTTAGTAATCAATGCAAAATTAAAAAAAAAAGTTTTTATAATTATTTTACGTTTACATATAAAAAAATAAACACCCACGGAGATCATTCACCTCGAAACTGACATTTCTTTCCTCTCGAACCACCCTCATCAATAATTAGCGTTTGGATTCGTGCCGCGCGAGATGCCACCGCTAATGTAACATTTACGCCGTGCATATTTCACCGCAACTAAAATATAAATCGAGCCAATTACAATTACCGGCTTGGTTTTTCGCGGAAGCCTGAACTCGGAATAATTGTGCGGTTCGGCGACGCATAAGTAACCGGCGAGTGTGTGGTCGATATTTACGTAATTACCTCCGACCGGTGATAATTAAATTTTCACACGACGACGTATGTTATCAATAATCCTGATGATGATGATATTTGTTTATTTGTTGCAGGTTGGCGGTATCTGGTGCCGTCGATGTTGTCCATTGCCACCGCGATGCTTTGCAAGGAGCAGGGCATCACTGTCGCCGGCGTGTGCGCCGCCTACGAAATATTCGTTTCACAGAAGGTAAATTTGCGGCCGATTGTTATTATGCTAATAACCGCTAGGGTAATTGTAGTGTGGACGTGTGAAAATTAATTATTCATGTCGAATAATTAATTTCTTTGTTGACCTGCTGAAATATTGATTAGTTTTCTGTTTTTAAATTCGACATCGTAATTGCGGTTTTCTACGAAAATCAAAATCATAATCAACTGTATTTTCATGAGATATACTCGTGCGTGTTAAATTCAAAACGCGTACAAAAAATAATACATTTTTCAATAGTTTTTGGCTGAAATATGAAAATTTTATTTTTTGAAAATTCAATTTACTCATAAATATTTAGTTAAACTATAAATATTGATTTTTAGGCGTAAATAATCATCATTTTAATTTAGGATTTCAATAATTCTCTTTATTATAAAATATTTGATCCGATTTTCATTCATTTTCAATGTTTTTGTTTAAATTCCAGGTCAGATTAACCGAAATAAAATTCATCCTAAAATCACTCCTCTCGTCGAAACCGTCGTACCAACTCCCCTGGTCGTCGACAGCGACGAAGAGATTAAGCGTGTTAGGGTTGACCACAGTGTTGCTGCTGCTGGCGCGTCTGCAAATCATGGGATCGCAGCTGCCGGTCTTCACGCGCTTCGACAATCCTGCGTCGGTTTCGCCGACGCCGACGCGTCAGCTTACCTATCACTATCTTCTCAGCGTCAATCTGTGGTTGCTGCTATTCCCCTGCGACCTCTGCTGTGACTGGACCATGGGTACGGTGCCATTGGTGGAGAGTTTCTTAGACGCTCGCAATCTCTCCACGCTCGGCGCGTATGGATCTCTTGGAATTTTAGCCATCGTTGGTCTCACCACACGGAATCGTCAACAGAGTGCCATCATTTTAATTGTAAGTAAAAATTTTCTATATTTGCGCTTTAAAATAAAGATGGCAGCGTGTTAAACGACCAAAAAGGCCGATAAAAGTCACTAAAAGCATGAAGTTAAGCGAGTTAGCGGCGTGCTATCACGCGCGCAGCGAACTCACTTCTTGCGTTCTCTCGGACAGAGATTTTAATATCAATTCTTCGCGTGCCTGTTCGTCGGGTTTCTCTAGAGTCGAGTTCGGCACGCAGACTTTGCGAACTTTGCGCGCTGAATAATAATATTCGACTGGTGCGCAGCGCGGCGCAGCACTGGGGCAAAGTTGCTTGAGACAGGCGGAAGAGAGATGTGAAATAGAAAGTATCAGAAGAGAATATACGGAGTAGATATCTTCGTTGGCATGGCAACCTTTTCGTGAGGAATATGGAAGATGAGCGACTACGGTTCATGTTTCGACTTTTTCATCTTTAATATAGCCGAAAAACCGAGTCAGTCTATTTTTGGCGATGAAACATCTTTCATTAATAATTTCATGCTTTTTGCAGATCTAAATTTAGATTTTATAAACGAATATTTTAATTTTTAATTTTTTGTATCTGTTTCTGCTGATGATATGTTTGTCCGGTTCAATTAATAGATAATTGAATCAATTTTCAATTTATGTTATATTTATTTTTGCACAGCGAAAATTAGTTGCAATATTAATTAAATTCAAAAAGTTCATTCTGCTCGGCGCCTCCACTTAATGTAACCCATTGTGTAAAATTTATTGTTCTGTAATTATGGCATACTTTACACCACTTTAATCAATTTTTAATTAACGTTGATTTTTATGCAATTAAAATAAATTTCAATATGTTGGAAAGAAGCGCGATGCCCGGCGCCTCCACGTAATTATTTCGATTGAAGAGAATTTGCAGTTTTATTGCATTTATTTATGTTTAGTGAAATATTCAATATGCGCACGTTTATGCATGAGTGAATACCGTGTCGCGTTGAATAATATTTAAGCTTGGGTTGCGCTCTGACCCGAATGCGTTTGGCGCTCGACCACCCGTGTCTCCAAAGTCCGATAGCGTCCGGGGCGCGCAATTCAGTTAGAACATGTTTCGCATTTAATCTGGCGCTGGAATCAGTTGTACGTCCGTCAAGCTTCGCCCCGAAACACGACGCGCAGCTCGAAATTCCAGTCTTAAAATTATTCACAACTACCAGCAATAAATTCACCTCCTGAAACTTGTATGAAATGTTACATAATTACTTTTCAACGTTTATGAAACAAAGGAGTAAAATTCGATCGAAATTACACGATAATGCCAGCTGCGAGCGATTTTCCATCTTGCAAGTTTATAAAATTACAGCTTTGCTCCCTTAGACGCAGGTAGACATGAGCAAAATACACCTAATTAGAAACCCATTTAAATCCAGATGCGTGTCGACGCGAGAAAGTCTAAGCAGGAGCGAGAACACTAACTTTGCCACGCCGTCTTCTGTTCGGGTTGTGCGCGCCTGGCGAACAAGCAGGTACATTAAAAATCAATTTGAGAACGGCATCATTCATTTCGTGCATTACGCTTCTATTAAAATATCATTTTCCTCACGATCGTCCGCGGCGGACGGCGGCGTAATGTGCGATTTAATGGCAGCCGGAAGAGGAAACGCCACATTGACATCCGCAATTGGGGATGATTCATGCTGGATAATTTTACAAGTTTTGCAATAATACCCGAAAATCTTTTCTACATTAGCGAAACAGTCCAAAGTAAATGATTCAATTCAATATTTTTTGTTTTTTCTGTGTATTCTTGTACTTTGTGCGGAAAAAGAGTTTAAATTTATATCAAATATTATTTTCCTCCGTGCTAACATTCTCCAGCATAAGGAGAAAATATAAAAAAACGCTTTTGGCAATTGTTTGGGTTTAATTCTGGATTTTTTGACGAAACTTGTTATCCCTCTAAATTACAAGTTTTATTGCGACAAAATGACCTTACCAGATAGAAAATATAATACTTTATAAAGCATTACTTGTCCCTTTTTAGTTTCCCAACATTTAAATATCAAATGAAGAAATATAAAAGACTATTAAGTCCTAAAAGGTTTTTCCAATGGCAAACGATTATTATTATTGCCTCAAAGCGGCGTCCCTATCCGTATTTTCACCCTTTGCACCCATCCGTGGCAATTTTAAATAAATAAATGAATCCACCGCGATCCCCAGAACAAAAGCAGGCAAAGCGCGCGCGAAAAGCAAAAAGGATAAGTGAAGATATGCGAATGTGCGCCGAATGTGAAAGCTCGCGCGGATGCAATGTGTCGAATGTAAAAGGGTAATAAAGCGTTAAAAAATAGCGCGCCCTCGCACCAGTAATAGCCGGCGAATGTCTAGAATAAGTGCGCGAGAATGAAGCCGGCTGAAACGATAAGTGCGGTGAGAGTTACCGAGAGAATTCCACACCTGCTCGACTATTTATTGTGATATGTTATAATAGCCGCAAAAATGTAAATTACTTCGGGAGATAGAATATAGTTTTATGCATTTGCAAGGGGTTGAAAAGTTTAAAAGGTTGAAAAGAGTCATGACGGGAAAATCAACCCTAATGTGCGCATTAGACAGCAGGAACATTCATAAAATGCACGTGATAATATCGCTTGAATCGAATTTCTATAAGAGCCGCACTTCACATTATTTTCCTCCTTTGGGGAAACATTTTTCCCAGCGTGATTATTATCGAATAAGAAAATATTCACATATCATACAAATCCATCTTTCGTTATTACATCCGCAGACTGAACTCGTCTTGGAACATATTACGAACACCCCCTACACATCTACGAATATTCAGCGTGTAGAAGTTCGAATATCTTGCGTGCAGCGTTTTTTCCGCGCGTCGGCCTTTTTATGTAGTGAGTAGTAGCGCGAGGGAAGTGAAATAAAAGTTTTATTGCATGAGAGTGCAATAAAATTTTCCCATTTGGGTGCAGATTGCCTTCCGGCGTGTGTAGGCCTAGTCGAGGATGCGAAGGAGCAGCGCGAGGACAAGAATAGTGCCAGCGGGTTATTGCGGGCGTTTCGGCACCCAAACGAAATCCCTTGTTCTAAAGCGTATCGCTAAAGAGGAAAAAATAAAATAAAACGAATTCGGAGTGCGCACTTGTGACTCGCGTCGAATTTATTGCGTTAAACAAATTTACTTAAAACACTTGTCGCATGAAAATAAAACCAAACAAATAAAAACAAGCGCATGAATGCATTAAATTGCCAGCGGAACATGTTAGAATATCGGATACATTCATTACAAGTGCAAAATGAAACTTTTATTGCGTTGAATGTATATTAGATTTAATTTAAATATTTCATGTGAAGGTAAAAGCTAGAAACAACATAAATGGCACAGTAAGTGAGGTAAAGTAGTGAATTCCGTCTTACATTTTGAATTTTCCTTTTGACGTACTTTGTGAAAGAAATCCAGTTTACACATTTTAAAAATTACATATTTTTCGTTTGTATTTTTATAGTAATTTGACAATTTAACGAAAAATATTATCTTTTGAGATTTATACTCTCCCTAATAGTGATAATTTGCCCGGAGATAAAATATCACGTCGAAATTCGATTAAATTATAGCGTGGACGTGTGTCATGTTTGCGTTGGACATTTAAGATACTCCTACATCTCCCCGTACTTTTTCTCTGATGTGTGTCGGCGCGTCCATCCTTAAGGATGCTTAACGATGGTCATAGTAATAGCTGACGGAGAAAACACTGACATAAGCGCGATGGTTGTCTGCCCGCAAAAGGCCAAAGCACTATAATGCCACTACAGTGGGAACACCAAATGGGAACATAAAAAGTTTCGTCTTCCGCGTAACAACTCGCCGCCGCCGCCACAGCCGTATGCGAGAAAGAAATATGATGATGTTTTTAGCTTTCCTAGGGCTGCTGCTTCGAAAATATATTTCTCCAGCGCAGTGCGGTCGCCGCGGCGAAAAAATACGGAAAGAAGTGTGTAGGGACAAAAAACTCAGAGAGAATGAGCGAAAACTAAAGGGGATATAAATTTCAGCGACGGTGTTCTCTTTTGTTTACGAATAGTATTTTCTTGTGAGAGATAGACATGGAATTTATTTAAATTCTACGCTGGTGACATTTAAAGATCAAGTCTAATTAGGTGCGAATTGATATAATAGCTACACTAAAGTAATGACATTTAGTAAATTACCTAATAAAACGTTTTGTTCTTTCCAGAGCTTGGCATTATTAATTCTGCCATTCCTGCCTGCGTCGAACTTATTCTTCCCGGTGGGTTTCGTCGTCGCTGAACGCATCCTCTACATGCCTTCCATGGGTTTCTGTCTTTTGGTTGGTTATGGTTGGACACTTCTACGCAGACATGGAAAACGCCTCGCATGGACATGCTTCGCCGTTCTGCTGCTCTCCCATGGTACTAAAACTTACCTACGGAATTGGGACTGGGAGACGGAGTATTCTATCTTCATGTCGGGTCTGCGAGTGAATCAGAAAAACGCCAAGTTGTTCAATAATGTCGGGCACGCATTAGAAGGTCAAACGCGTTATGATGAAGCACTTAAGTTTTTCCAGACTGCGGTGAACGTACAGCAAGACGACATTGGTGCACATATTAACGTTGGTAGGACGTACAATCATCTGAAGATGTTTAAGGAAGCCGAGGAAGCGTATTTGAAGGCGAAGTCACTGCTTCCAAAGGCGAAACCCGGGGAGTCGTACCAGGCGAGAATCGCACCCAATCATTTAAATGTTTTCCTGAATCTAGCGAATTTAATATCGAAGAATGTTACAAGGTTGGAAGAAGCGGATATGTTGTATAGACAGGCCATCAGTATGCGTGCTGATTATACACAGGCATACATCAATCGAGGGGATATTTTGATCAAGTTAAATCGCACCAAGGAGGCTCAGGAGGTTTATGAGCGGGCGTTGCTCTACGACAGCAATAATCCCGATATCTACTATAATGTGAGTATGAACGCCGGCCGACTCTCTTTATGTCTTGATGTCGTGATGTCTTTTCGACGTGGCTTTGAGTGGTTCGAAATGGCTGCTTTTACGCTCACTAAAGAGATATTCGCCGCCCGGTGCTTGCAGAAACCTAGCCGTTAAGATAACACGTTTTAGTGCTTGTTTGGTATGCTGATATTTTTGTTTTTATTATGGCAATAATCATTTTTAGCCGGTAAACTCAGTTTTACTCTTTAGTTGTTTATTTTATTTGGTCAAATTAGAACATCAGGAACGATTTAATCAATAACAAGAGTTCAAAGCGTTTTATTTTGTGTTTCCAGTTGATACTTTTATTAAAATGTGATAATATCATATTGTTTCTGCTTTGAAATCGTTTTCGGACATTTTTTTGATGTAAATTTACATTTTTGTGTTTATCAGACGTCTTGTCTGTCTCCTTGACTGATTTAATAAATTCCAGGCACGGTCGTGACGATTTTTTATTCTGTTTCGGTATTATTATGCATAAAACCGCGAGTTTTTTCTACTTCGCTTGGAGCGGGAGCGCGGCAGACACAAATGGCACAAATGAACATGACAAATGACGCGCGATGACAAAAAACTGTGTGCGAGTGGTAAACGCAGACCGCGCCACCAACTTTGTTCATTTATTTAGAGCGTTGATAAAAAACATTCCGAGTATGAAAGAATTGATTGGGAATATTTGTTTTGGAATAATATTATTATTATTATTATTAATCCTGAAAATAGTAGCAAAAATACTCGAAATTTTAATTAAAAGCACATTTCCGATTATATTAAATTTCGCAAATCAAATTTACTCGTGTCACTCATACGCGAAATGATAAATATTATTTCTCGCTGTTGCAGCTGGGCGTCGTGTTTTTGGAGCAGGGCAAAGCATCACAGGCACTCGCCTATCTCGACAAAGCGTTGGAGTTCGATCCGGAGCACGAACAAGCGCTGCTCAACTCGGCCATTCTGCTGCAGGAACTCGGTCGCGCCGAATTGCGGAAAATCGCCCGCGAGCGGCTGCTCAAGCTTTTAGCGAAAGACGAACGCAACGAGCGCGTACACTTCAATCTTGGGATGCTCGCGATGGACGATAAGAACATTGAAGAAGCGGAACACTGGTTCAGACGCGCTGTTCATCTCAAGAGCGACTTTCGAAGCGCGCTCTTTAATCTCGCTCTGCTGATGGCCGATGACCATCGACCGCTTGAGGCTGCGCCGTTTCTAAATCAACTCGTCAAGTATCATCCCGATCACATCAAGGGCTTGATTTTATTAGGAGATATCTATATTAATAGCATTAAAGATTTGGATGCTGCGGAAAATGTAAGTTTTGCAGACTTGATTAATGATATATTATTAATATTATCTGCTTGTGTTTAGTGTTATAGAAGAATCCTAGAACTTGATCCTGAAAACATTCAAGGATTGCACAATCTCTGTGTGGTTCACGTTGAACGTGGCAAACTCCTGCAAGCTCAGACTTGTCTTGAAAAATGTCACCAACTAGCGCCGGCTGAAGATTACGTCTTGCGACATCTGCAAATCGTCCAAAACCGCATTGCAAAAATGAAACTTCCGCAGGACGGTCTGCTGACTGAAGAAGAAATTAACGACGAAGAACAATCCAAGGTAGTTTCGAATAAAAGCAAAGAAACCGAGCGTAAAACTGAACCCGTTGTAAGCGGGGACTCTGAAGAACAACGTTACAGCAGTCGTGTGGTAAACACTGAACCTCTATTCGTAAAAAATGTCAACAACATTGACTACCCTTACGTGGACGATGAGGAAGAAGATGAGGTACTTGCTTTTCACGAGGCGGAAGTGACGCATCGGAGTAATCAGAGCGGCAGCAGCTTTAACAAAGAGACGATTACAAGGCGGGCAAGCACGACGACGACGCACAGATACAGAGCGTCGTCGACTATAGGTGCGGACGGGGATGACCCTTCTTCAGGCATGTCGTAGAAGGGAATGAATAGTTAATTCCCGCGATCTCAACTGGGCTTTAATTTTTTAATGTTTAATAACGGAGTGAAAAGAAGCGGAGCTTTTAAATCAAGTTGTGAGTGCGAAAACTTTGAAAGCGTAACGTTTTAACAAAAATACGTGTTTTAAACATGAGGTGAATTCTCCCTAACTTAACTTGATCTGATGACTTGATTGCAACTAATCGAAGTATATTTCTATTATCTGGGGGAGGACTTTTATACGCGCCATTAGATGTAGTGTACATTCTGTGATATTCAGAATTATATGTGAAGTAATCATCAAAAGAAGATAAACAAACATTCATAATTGCTTATACATATTTTCTAAACAAACAAAGGTCTATGTTTTTATGTTAAAAATAAACAATGCAATTCGTATGCGTACAAATTGACGACTCGCTTCAGTGTGTTTTATTTGAAATTTAGCAATTTTGCAAAAATATTTGTTAGATAAACGTGTTTCACATCTAAATAACACAACAAACTATTAATACCTTTCCGATATTGTTGTTACGCTTTTCTTGCCTACGCAAAGCAAATTAATAATGTGCGGATGTACAGGAAACGTTCGTTTAGCCGACTTCCGCTCGACTTTCCGTTGCTCGTGGTATATTTTATTCATTTGTGGTACACGCCCGCCGCCTTCGACATTGCAGTTTTGTTTCGCACAAAAATCGGCGTGTTCTTCTTGCTTATTCTCTAAACTAGTCGCTCGAGAAATGAAAAATATATTGCGACAACACGCCGCGCACATAAATCACGATTGTCTCGACTTCTTCGAAATGAACAAAAAAGCAGCACGGCAGAAAAGAAAATCGCGACAAGAAAAAAACGAGAAATTGCTGGTTGCGTGCATGACCAAACGCAAAACAGAGCAAATTAATAAATTATTCACCGGGTTTTCTTTTCGCTTTGTGTGTTTACCGGTTACGTCGTTACACGGCCTGTTCGTTTAAGGCTATTGTTCCTTCAAAGATGGAAAGCACCAAGTTGATTAAGTTATTTTTTGTAAAGAATTTCAAAGCTGTCTTTTACACGACATGTAAGAATAGCGCAATTATATATTAATTTGGCGTATTGTGGGCATGGGCACACCTAAGATTAGGTTGTTGATATTATCAGGTCGCGACATTGTCCCAAATAAATTATTTTTTTCTTTTTCTCCTTCGCAAAAAGAGAATAAAACTTTCCGTTTCAAATTTCCACGTCTTTGTATTATCTTGACATAAAATTTAGACAATAAATTTCTTTATTATTGCATAACTTGTGCGAAAATGTATAAAAATGTCCAGAAATAGATTTATGTCGGATTTATCAGCAAAACTTGTGTAAAATATCAATGCGATGCCAAAATTATATTCAGCTGTTTATTGAAACTGAACAAGATCAACAACATACGAAAACCACTAAATATTATGAACAATTTGTAAAAATGATTACTTGTATAAAGAGGTGCCTTGGAAAAACAAAAATTAAATTAAATGAAACACGCGTAAAATCACGATTATACAAACACACGTTCGTATGGAAAACAGAAACATTGCAAACTAGTTGAAAGTCGTTGGAATACTTCTTGAAAAACTCAACAGCGTTCGTTTTTCGCCTTCGGATAAATACTTTTAAAGTAAATTTTAAAGTTTGAAACTTTTCCCAAATAAAAATACGACATACCTACTTGGTTTCTTTGTACGTACTTAAAAGAGAGCAAAAAATGTTAAGAGAAACCTTTGAAGCAAATTATCGTACGCAAAGTTCAAGAACTTGAAATGAAAAAAAAGCAAAAAAGAAACACAGAAAGAAAAAAAACTAAATAATGACTAATTAATATTTAAGGGATAGGAAACACTGAATGAATGAATATTTTTCTATGTTGTCAAACTGTTCATATATAAATATATTATAAAACAAATAAATATATGAATTATAGACCTATAATATTGATATAATTAAGCATAGACAAAGGTATAGGTGTAAAAACGATATATAAGAGGAAAAACACGACAAAACCATGTGAAAGTACTTAAAAGACAAAAACCATAACATAACAGATATATAAATGTTTTTGTTAAGAAACCAATTGTTTTAAACTTCGAATTTTGTATTTAGCGTTTCATTTTCGATTGGTTAACAATGTAAAATACATTTTTACTGTCGGTGAGAGCGGAAATGATAAGGGACTGAAAAATACTGTAATGTACATAATGACACGTGAAATTTCAGAGCGAAATTGAACGCTCTATAAATTATTTTCTTTTTATAAAAAACGTGAACACTTAATCGTAAACGTACTCTGCCCATGATTGTGTGTAGAAGTGACCCGATTATAAACCAAAACTTGAATGTTAATTAATGTTACTTACATATATATTTAATAATAAATGACAAGATTCAAACCAGTAAGTTTATACTAGTAAAAAATTTACCTTTTCCTTCATTTAAATAAAAATATGTCTAAAAAATAACACCTTTGGTCTTGCTGCTTCCTTTTTTTACTGGTTGTACTCAATAATAATTCATTTAATTTCTGATTTAGTTTAAATGAACATTTATTATTTATGTATTTAATTATCGCCATCTACCGGCCGTCTGCGGAACAGCGGCTTTTCTTCGAACTACATAAACCGTGTACATAGCCGAATGAATAATAAATAGATTCTAACCTCGACATTTCGGCAAAGTGTTCTAAATAGTATTAATTTTAAATGGCATCAAAAGTACGTAGAAAATTACAAATATATTCAATTACAGCCAGAAATAATACTTAATAACCTGTTTGTATAGTTATTGAAGACCCTAGGAGCATACAGGCGCCACACTGCATTTGACAAAGGTATTGCCACCAGGTTGCCAGAGGCCTACAGGAAATTCTACAAAGAATGGAAATTAGATGAGCCTGCAGCAGTGCATTTTATACCTGAAGAAGGCAAATGGAAGCGGGATGAAGTCACTAATGAAGTGTAAGTTGCTAAATTCACTTTTAATATAAAATTGACAATTATGATCTGATTAGATATCCAATCCAAAATATCCCTCTGCCACTGAGATTCCCAGATGAGTATGATAATCAACTTTGGGGTGGTGAGGCTGTTGTGCAGGGTTTTCAACACCGCTCAAGAAACTCACGCCGAGTGCCGCATTTTTGGGTGCCACAATTGCACAGATCAGTGGTATACAGTGAGGTTCTCAACAAGCACATGTCAGTTATAATGACTGACAGAGCTCTTCAATTGATCAATGCAAATTATGGATTTGATCATTATTTACTAAAGGTAAAGTAGATGGTAAAGTTTTATGTAATTTGTTATTTTAAAAGTTGATTTACAGACTCCAGCTTGTGATTTAAAGGCATTACTGCCACTAAAACTAAAGAGGAAGATTTTACAAGAGTTGCAGAATGGGTGCCCTGCTTATAATGATGATAAACAAAAGCAGAATGATGTTCTTGATAGATATAAACAATATTTATCAGCTGTAAGTGTTAAGTACATGAAAATCTCATACCTATCTTTATTTGCTTTGCATTTAGTACACACCTGAGGAAATAGATTGGTACGGTTACTCCTTGAGGGACGCCTGCACAAGACTTCAAGTACAACTCGACGCTGAAAACCAACCAGTTGCCTTGAAACAAGTTTATCGAGCAAAACTCATTGAGGAACTAAAACAAGCTCAACTTTCCGCCAAAGACGCAGAAGTGATGGCCAGCGAAACAGCATCATCTAATACCTGGATGGAAAAAATGAATCCTTTCAGTAAAAAACGTGAAACATAGTCGTTCTATTAATTTTGAGTGTTAGAATAAAAATTACTGACAATTATTATCAGTGGTTAGCATATCCAATTCTATAATTTGTCTATTTTAAATTATGAGAATAGACAGTTTTAGTTTTGGTTAGTGTGGTATTCTGTAGAGGGGTTGGTGTCGCCTTTTTCAAAATCTAAGTTGGCAGCACTGAATTTAACGTCAACGCAATTTTTGCACGCCAGTGTGAATTCGTCTGTCGTGGAGAGCTCGTTGCTCGTTGTTTTATTTATAACTTTGCGTTCATACAATTGAAATATCGCTGTTTGTACTTAGTTTTCCTTTAAACTAAAGTATTGGCGCATAGCCAATTTATCCGTTTTTATATATTCACGCCCATCTCACGTGGGTGATATTTATTAAAGATTCGCTGAAACCGGCAATTTCGCGCGCCTGATTTTGCGATAAGTAACTCTTTGATCCGCAAAGTGGGTTCAATTTTAGTAGCCAGGGCTTAATTTAAACATTAACTAGCTGTTAATGGATGATCTGAATATCTGAGAACCTTGTTTGAATGTTATTACACGAAATTTGAATGTTTTTGCACGTTTTGTTTGATTTGTTTCTTTTTTTGTTTGTTTTAGGGCTTAACCAGACCGCAAGGCAGTGCCGGAATAGTCGCAGCACGTTAAAATTAAAGGGTATTCGGGTTTTTCTTACGCCATTTTGTTCTGCGTAGATTTTGTGCAAACAAGTAAACTTTCTGTTACTTGCGTTTGGCGGTTTGAATTAAATGCTTGCTTGTCGTCGGTTTCATAAAATGACGGGTTTGGAAAATACGCTCAATTACAGATTTCTACAAAAGATTGGCTAATTCTATCCTCAACAGATGGCGCTAGTAATTTTAAATCGGTTTCACTTTTCTCTTTCATTTGGTACCACTGCACTGATAGATGGCGCTGCATGTTTTCGGTAATTTTTTGTTTGGGATTGGACGTTTCACAATGTCCGGTAGTTTTTTGTGCGTTGGTATTTGCGCAAAGCTTTCATTGGACTAAAGTTCATTTCTCGTTGAGTGATTGTAGATTGAAACTATCAGAAAATGTACCTTATTTTACGCTCTTTCATGAGCGCGTGCGAAGTGGCGAAAATTTATTTTTATTTTTTACCGAATACGTAATCTGCCTGTTAAATTATATATATACTTATTTAAATTTGAACGTGTTTGAATTTCATGGTGTTGTTGAGTTAAACATGTTTTGTCTTGAGGGCATCGTCCTTTTTTTTCATGCAATTTTTAAAAAAATATATGTGATTATATGACAAATATATACTTATATTTACCATTTATGCAGTATATAATGTTTATTTATTACAATTTTGATGAATATTTGCATTATAATTACAAAATTTGATTCATTTACTTTGATTAAGTATATCCTTGCGACGTCTATATTTGAAGTTTCGGTTGTGGCAAAATTTGCTTTCATTTGTTTTAGCTAGGGTATTTTTGTACGCGCGCACGACGATTTGATGGCGAGCGCACGGACGCGAGAAGCCCGCTTAATGCGTGACCTTGCACGGCACATATGCAATCGCTCACTTGCCTCGCCTATGCGCTGTAAACGTTTTTGATACTATGTATTTTTCCGGTGAATTTCAAGAAGGTAATACCGGGCCGAACGGCGATGCATATTTTAAGCTAAAGTATTCCTGCGCGTAAAAAGTCGACCTGCACGGTTGTGATGCCGGCGCGCATCTCTTACACTTTCTGCAACGAAGTAATAATGCTCGCGGCGGTAGTGTTTCTGTTGTGATTCGGTATATCGCGTTTATATTTCATTAGATTTAGAGTGTTAATTGTCGTGTTTGATCACTCGCTAAATATTTTTTTCGCGTTTGTAATCTTCGAATTCAATATTTTGTGTGGCGCACATTGTTTTGGCGTGTATTCGTGATCGGTTTGCCGTCCGGACGCCGACCCGGTCTTATCGTGTGATTGTAAATAATATTGTCGTTTAATTATGGTCTTGTGCGGGAACCTGCGTTTTGTCTTAAGGAGAACTCGTCAGATCAGTAATTGTACTGGTAGAATACTCATTTAAAATATTGATGCGAAACTAATGTGGTTTTCTTCTTTTATTTCCGGTATTTGCGCTCTGCATTTGGTTTCCGGTGCTCGATATACGGTAAATGCGGTGCCTCTCATTCTTAGTATCTGTTTTCCTACAATTAGAAAATTGATACCTTAAACTTATTGTTGCGGAAATTTCTTTTAAGCATTCCGCCGAAAATTTGAAAAGGGAAATTCAATTTTTTTATTGCCGATGTTCAATAAGACTCAAATCATAAATCATAATTTCATGATTTAAATTTTAGTTCACTAGCATGAAGTAAAAATCATAAAATAGAATTATATTCGTTTTGAAGACAAATCTATTATCAGCGTTTGTGTATAAACAACTTTCTTATCGCATTCGCCGTGCGAGATGCTACGGGTAAGATTCTCGTCGCGGTGTCGCATGCAGCACATTTCAGTTTAGTTCTTATTGCAATAAGAACGTGTCTATTGCAATTCGCACACAAGGTCGCGTGCTATCGACGCGCCGCCGGCTTTTAGCACATCTATTGCTTTCTTGTCATAATCTGTCGCGTTGTTGCTTGCACGGTTGGCGGCCGGTTCGTGCCGGTCTTTGGATTGGTCAGACCTATTTTACGCGACTCATGTTGTTTGTCGCATCTACTTTCCAAATTTGCATTATATTCGATTCTCAATCGACTATAGTAATATTATTTACTGTTTGCGCGTATATAGTCCATAGAAGGCCGGTTAAGTGCATCGCCCACATGTTGATTTGATATTCATCATGTGGATGACCACATCGATGCTGGTGTAGGAACTTTTTAGTAAACAGCCCAGATTGTTTGTTTTTCTCCACTGTGAATTTATAATATTACTAAATCGTATGAATTATTTTTGTTTTAATTTATGCTTTCTCTTTTTTATTTATAAGGAAATTTGCCGTTCCTTGGAGTCCATGGGTCTTGCATTTGGTAAGTTTATCATTAAATTATATTTTCGTTTTAATTTCTGAGTCCTCCATTAGTTTGTATTTACGTTGTTTTGATTTATCACGTTCACGGCGTGTTGCAAATACAATAGATAGTCGCGTACCGGTTGATACATCACAAAACAAGTTTTAGTTTAGTTTAGTTTTTTTTTTGTGAAGATTCTATATCTTCGGAAAATTCTTTATAAGATAAGGTATTCAAATTGGGAAAGTATGTGAGGTCGAATAATGCATAAACAATTAGCTAAGGACAAGGTTTATTATTTTATTTTTAGGCGAATTTCGAAATTGGTTGTTTTATTTACTGTATAATAATTCATAGATGGGACTTGCATAAAACTAGAAATTGTATTTATCAACATTTTTTTTTTGTCGCGTTGCCATCTGCTCATATCATATACAGCATATTTTAGTTTTAGTTTTGATGGTAAAACCCTCGGAACAGAATTATTTTTAATTTTTACCTGATAGAGGAATTTTTCCAATCTTTCATATTCTTTGATCTGTTGTTCGCTTGCGCTTTTAATTTTAAAGAAGGGGCAGCGGTAGAAGTGAAGGAAGAGCTTGAATTCAAGGCACCGTACAAAGAACAGCGGTAGAAGTGACTCGTGTTCAGGGCACCGTACGTAGATGAACGTATAGCTGACTCCATTTGCCATTTTTATTATTTCATCTCTTAGATTTTCAATTTATCTAAGCTTATCTTATAGAGAAGTTTCTGTAGATTATGAGATTGAAAATCCTTTTGTTTCTATTAAGTTAATTTGATAGTTTATATTATTATTTATTTTAGTATTACGATGTGTACAGTCATAAATGTATCACTCCTGCACTGAAATAGAAATAAGCAATATTTTACTGTTCACACATGTTTCTGTTAAGTGAGCCTTCGTTGTTGTACATAAAAAATACTACGATAAACTACGAAAAACACCCCCAAACTTCCGCAATATTTCGCGCATTTTTAGTGTTTTGCAATGGAAATTGCAGTTATCTAGTTTAACTTATAGAGAATTTGATGTAGATTGCCTATCTACAATCCGTTCCTCTCTATCTCCTTAAGTATCAGTATTCGTTTGTGTATAAACACGTTTTCCTGTCGCATTTATATCATATTTTACACTTCGCGCAGAAGTTTTATTGCATGTTTTGCCTCTGATTTATTTTATCACTACTTGCACGCAATGTTCTAACTATCGTTCTCTTCTCTGTTTTAGCAATTACCTTCGAGTTCCGATGTCCGAGTCACGGGCTAAATAAGAATGCGAATTTCATTCGCTTCGTCGTTCGACTCCCGATTTAAAATAAAATAAATATTGACACCCCTTAGCAGTAGAAAAACTTCATGCAACAAAAAAAAGTTTTATTTTGTTGCCCTGTGTTATCAACGTTTGTGTATAAACAACTTTCTTATCGCGTTCGCCGTGCGAGATGCTACGGGTAAGATTCTGGCCGCGCTGTCGCATGCAGCACATTTTAGTTTAGTTCTTATTGCATTAAGTACGAGTACGTGTCTATTGAATTCGCGGACAAGGTCGCGTGTGATCGACGCGCCGCCGGATTTGCGCATCTATTGCTTTCTTATCATAAACTGTCGCGTTGTTGCTTGCACAGTTTGCAGTCAGTTTCGTGCCGGTTCCTGGTTGGTCCAGGCGTATTTTTACACGACTCGTGTTGTTTGTCCGGACATCTACTTGCCAAATTCGCATTATATTCGATCATCAATTGACTATAGTAATTTTATTTACGGTTTGCGCGTATATAGTCCATAGATGCCGGTTAAGTGCATCGCCCACATGTTGATTTGATATTCATCATGAGGATGACCCATCGCGCTGGTGTAAGGAACTTTTAAGTAAACAGCGCAGATTGTTTGTTTTTCTCCGCTGTGTGATTATAATATTACTAAATCGTATGAATTATTTTTGTTTTAAATTATGTTTTCTCATTTTATTTATAGTATTTGCCGATCCTTGGAGTCCATGAGTTTTGCATTGGTAAGTTTATCATTAAATTATATTTTTCGTTTTAATTTCTGCGTCCTCCATTAGTTTGTATTTACGTTGTTTTGATTTATCGTGTTCCACAGCGTGTTGCAAATACATTAGATACCCGGCTGATACATCTCAAAACAAGTTTTAGTTTAGCTTAGTTTTTTTTTTATTGAAGATTCTATATCTTCGGAAAATTCTTAATAAGATAAGTTATTCAAATTGGGAAAATAGGAGAGGTCGAGAATAATTCATAAACAATTAGCTAAGGACAGTTTAATTGAGTTTCATCTCACAGAAAGGTTTTTTATATTCATTTTTAGGAGAATTTTAGAAATTGGTTTATTTTTCTTTACTGTATAATTCATAGATGGGACTAGCATAAACCAGAAATTGCTTATTTATCAACATTTTTTGTATCGCGTTGCCATCTGCTCATATCATATGCAGCATATTTTTGTTTAGTTTTGATGGCAAACATGGAACAGAATTATTTCTAATTTTTACCTGATAGAGAATTTTCCAATCTTTCATATTCTTTGATCTGTTGTTCGCTTGCACTTTTAGTTTAAAAAAGGGCAGCGGTAGAAGTGACTCGTATTCAGGGCACCGTACGAGGGTAGCGGTAGAAGTGACTCGTGTTCAGGGCACCGTACGTAGATGAATGTATAGCTGAGTCCCATTTACCTATTTTTATTATTTCATCTTTTTGATTTTCAATTTAACTAGCTTATCTTATAGAGAATTTTCTGTCGTTATTAAGTAAATCATTTATACAATTATTTATTTATATTTTAAAAGGTGCAGGATTACAATTATAACATTGTAACACTAAAATGCAGATAAATATAACTTTACTGATATTTAAACATTTTTCATCTAGTGTAAAGTACGCTTTACAAACCACGAATGCTTTAACTAAGCCTTGGCTGGTTGACACAATGAAACCTAACATATAATATCGTGATATAATACATAAAACATAAATATATCAAAGTTTACTTGTGTTTTTATTATAACAACAAATATAATTATATAATTATTTATTTCATTAAAGTGTGTACAGTTATAAATGTATCACTCCTGCACTGAAATAGAAATAAGCAATATTTTACTGTTCACATATGCTTGTGTTAAGTGAGCCTTCGTTGTTGTACATAAAAAATACTACGACAAACTACCAAAAACACCCCCAAACTTCAGCAATATATCGCGTATTTTTAGTGTTTTGCGATGGTAATTGCAATTAACTAGTTTAACCTATAGAGAATTTGATGTAGATTACCTATCTACAATCCGTTCCTCTCTATCTCCTTTAGTACGAGTACTTTTAGTATGTTGCGTCGTATCAGTATTCGTTTGTGTATAAACACGTTTTCGTGTCGCATTTATATCATATTTTACACTTCGCGCAGAAGTTTTATTGCATGTTTAGTCTCTGCTTTATTTTATCATTACTTGCTCGCAATGTTCTAACTATCGTTCTCTTCTCTGTTTTAGCAATTGCCTTCGAGTTCCGAGTTCCTTCGAGTCACGAGCTAAATTAGAATGCGAATTTCATTCGCTTCGTCGTTCGACTCCCGATTTAAAATAAAATAAATATTGACACCCCTTCCCACATTTTCCCTTAACAATGTCATTTATTTCACAGATTTTATCATCTTCAACAATAGTCCTGAGTGTTACATCGAGTGAAATACTGAACAGCCCAGATTGTTTGTTTTCTCCGCTGTGTGATTATAATATTACTAAATCGTATGAATTATTTTGTTTTAAATTATGTTTTTTCTTTTATTTATAGTATTTGCCGTTCCTTGGAGTCCATGAGTCTTGCATTGGTAAGTTTATCATTAAATTATATTTTTCGTTTTAATTTCTGCGTCCTCCATTAGTTTGTATTTACGTTGTTTTGATTTATCGCGTTCCACAGCGTGTTGCAAATACATTAGATAGACGCGTACTCGGTTGGTACATCTCAAAACAAGTTTTAGTTTAGCTTAGTTTTTTTTTATTGAAAATTCTATATCTTCGGAAAATTCTTTATAAGATAAGGTATTCAAATTGGGAAAGTAGGTGAGGTCGAGAATAATTCATAAACAATTAGCTAAGGACAATTTAATTGAGTTTCACTTCACAGAAAGGTTTTTTACTTTCATTTTTAGGAGAATTTTAGAAATTGGTTTGTTTTTATTTACTATATAATTCATAGATGGGACTAGCATAAACCAGAAATTGCTTATTTATCAACATTTTTTGTGCCATCTCCTCATATCCTATGCAGCATATTTTTGTTTAGTTTTGATGGCAAATGCCCCACGGAACAAAATTATTTTTAATTTTTACCTAATAGAGAATTTTCCAATCTTTTATATTCTTTGATCTGTTGTTCGCTTGTGCTTTTAATTTAAAAAAGGGCAGCGGTAGAAGTGACTCGTATTCAGGGCACCGTACGAGGGTAGCGGTAGAAGTGACTCGTGTTCAGGGCACCGTACGTAGATGAACGTATAGCTGACTCCCATTTGCCCATTTTTATTATTTCATCTTTTAGATTTTCAATTTAACTAGCTTATCTTATAGAGAAGTTTCTGTAGATTATGAGATTAAAATCCTTTTGTTTCTATTAAGTTAATTTGATAGTTTATATTATTATTTATTTTAGTATTACGATGTGTACAGTCATAAATTTAACACTTCTGCACTGAAATAGAAATAAGCAATATTTTACTGTTCACATATGTTTGTGTTAAGTGAGCCTTCGTTGTTGTACATAAAAAATACTACGATAAACTACGAAAAACACCCCAAAATTTCCGCAATATTTCGCTCATTTTAGTGTGTTGCGATGGAAATTGCAATTAACTAGTTTAACTTATAGAGAATTTGATGTAGATTGCCAATCTACAATCCGTTCCTCTCTATCTCCTTTAGTATCAGTATTCGTTTGTGTATAAACACGTTTTCCTGTCGCATTTATATCATATTTTACACTTCGCGCAGAAGTTTTATTGCATGTTTTGCCTCTGATTTATTTTATCACTACTTGCACGCAATGTTCTAACTATCGTTCTTTTCTCTGTTTTAGCAATTACCTTCGAGTTCCGATGTCCGAGTCACGGGCTAAATAAGAATGCGAATTTCATTCGCTTCGTCGTTCGACTCCCGATTTAAAATAAAATAAATATTGACACCCCTTCCCGCATTTCCCTTTAACAATGTCATTTATTTCACAGATATTATCATCTTCAACAATAGTCCTGAGTGTTGCATTGAGTGAAATACTGGTATGAGGTATGTACCTAAGTGTTTGTTTTGTACTTATCTCCACTTGCTGGTAATATGTACGTCTTTTTAATCATTGAACGCGAGCTGGGCGTCACACAAACTCGAGCAGGGTGTGCAGAGTTGTAGAATTAAATTCTCCGTCGGGTTTTATTTGTTAGAGGTAGAAGTGACTCGATTTAGAGCACCTTACGAGGCTAGCGGTAAAAGTGACTCGTGTTCAAAGCACCGTATCAACACGGCGAAAATTTGCAAGACCTTTTTTATGAAATGTTTGTATTTTTTTGTGTTTGCGCGCGATCTAGGCGGCTCACTAACTTCAACACGGCGTCTAGAGATGCGGAATTAGATTCTCCGTCGGGTTGTATTTGTTTGTTGCAGGAATTCGACCTGCAACCCGCGAAAATTTGCATAAAGGGTGATTTACTCACCGTTGTTCGGTTTTAATTTTTCGGGTTTGCAC